>NC_064921.1:368912451-369225201 GCF_023897955.1 Schistocerca gregaria | reverse complement strand
ACGATGCTGTGATATGCAAATGATTAGCTTTTCAAATCATTCACACAACGTTGGCGCCGGTGGCGACACCTACAACGTGCTGACATGAGGAAAGTTTCCAACAGATTTCTCATACACAAATAGCAGTTGACCGACGTTGTCTGGTGAAACGTTGTTGTGATGCCTCGTGTAAGAAATGCGTACCATCACGTTTCCGACTTTGATAAAGGTCGAATTGTAGCCTATCGCGATTGCGGTTTACCGTATCGCGACATTGCTCCTCGCGTTGGTCGAGATCCAATGACTGTTCGCAGAATATGGAATCGGTGGATTCAGGAGGGTAATACGGAATGCTGTGGTGGATCCCAACCGCCTCGTATTACTAGCAGTCGAGATGACAGGCATCTTCTCCACATGGCTGAATCGGATCGTGCAGCCACGTCTCGATCCATGAGTCAACAGATGGGGACGTTTGCAGGACAACAACTGTCTGCACGAACAGTTTGACCATGTTTGCAGCAGCATGGACCATCAGCTCGAAGACCATGCATCACAGACAGGAGCGCCTGCGATGGTGTACTCAACGACGAACCTGGGTGCACGAATGGCAGAACGTAATTTTTTCGGATGAATCCAGGTTCTGTTTATAGTATCATGATGGTCGCATCCGTGTTTGGCGGTGAATGCACATTGGAAGCGTGTATTCATCATCGCCATACTGGCGTATCACCCGCCATAATGGTATGGGGTGCTGTTGGTTACACGTCTCGGTCACTTCTTGTTCGTAATGAAGGAACTTTGAACAGTGGACGTTACATTTCAGATGTGTTACGACCCGTGGCTCTATTCTTCATTCGATCCCTGCTAAACTCTACATTTCAGCAGGATAATGCACGACCGCTTGTTTCAGATCCTGTACGGGCTTTTCTGGATTCAGAAATTGTTCGACTTCTGCCCTGGCCAGTACATTCTCCAGATCTCTCACCAATTGAAAACGTCAGGTCAATGGTGGTCGAGCAACTGGATCGTCACAGTACGCCAGTCACTACTCTTGGGGAACTGTGGTATCGTGTTGAAGCTGCATGGGCAGCTGTACCTGTACACGCCATCCAAGCTCTGCTTGACTCAATGGCCAGGCGTATCAAGGCCGTTATTACTGCCAGAGGTGGTTGTTCTGGGTACTGATTTCTCAGGATGTATGCGCCCAAATAGCGTGAAAACCTACTCACATGTCAGTTCTAGTATAATATATTTGTCCAGTGAATACCTGTTTATCATCTGCATTTATCCTTGGCGTAGAAATTTTAATGGACAGTACTGTACTTCATGACTGGGATTCAGCCAGGAAAATGGAAAGTACATTTGAAGCTGTAAGAGATTCCGTCTTAGATCCAAATTCCCGGTTTCTTGTATTGCTACAGACATTAGAAGAATCTGCATAGGGGATGTGGCGCATAATCTTTACTTGCTTTGTTGTTTCGTATGATATCGTCAGCCACTCTTGATGACAGCAGATATTATAGTGCCTAATGTGGGCTTATCTTTGACAGGGGGGTGTTTGGTGGCGTCGAGCGCCGGCAGCTGCGAGAACCGCACCGACCGGCTGGACCAGTGCCTGAAGAAGCTGCCCGGCATGCTGCAGGACAGCGGCAGCGGGCTGCCCACGTCGCCACACCAGCTGGACATCTACTGCAGGTGAGTAGCCGCTGCCCGCAACACGGAACGGCACGGAGGCGCTAGGCTGTGCTCACCTGCATAAGTGACGTCCAGCTCGTCATGTCCAAACCTACCGTAGTCATTCGCTATTCGCCTTTAACGTCACTTAATATTCGCCAACTTGGTTTCAACTGTTCATAAGCACTGTAAGTTACCTAAAAAGCAGATGACGAAATGGGGTATTTCCCAGCACGTCGAGTGCAATTAACAAGAAACTGTACACTCCAAGGGTCATCCTTTTTTATATTTCGCACTTTTGTATGTGCGTAGTAAGATGTAAATAATTCTGATGTAGTTCAATCGATTCTAAGCACTTACGAGAAATCGAGATTCTGAGTTTCAGGAGCCTGCTGGGTACAATATGAAAGCATCAGCTGTCAAGCAGAAGCTTCAGCTTCAAAGGATAAAGTGGCTCAGTAGAAGCCTGCACGTACGACGTTCTAAAGGTATCACAGTTTTTTTCTGATATTCTACCAAACGTTTCGAACTTGGTGCCTGGATTCCAACCAGATTATGAACTATTATTAGTCTCAAGCCTCTGTTTATAGCCGAGTTAGATTGCCGACGCCCGCCATGTATTTTGATGTTCTTCTGTTTTACAGAGCACGTACTGATAGTTCGTGAAAACAAATTCCCTCGCGTTTTCCAGCTCTAGTGGGTGTGACGGTCGACGACATTTTAACAACTCAGTTCTGGTTCCCAAGCTTTATTTAAACAGGAAACTCCTTACCTATTTATTAGGTTGTCTCATATCTTTATTTCGATAGATTTCTTAACTACTCTGTCCCAGAAACTAGGATTTTGCTGCACTGAACTGGTGTAATCGTATTTCGTTTCATTATTGTAGTCGAAGCAGTGTTAAGCAACAACTGATTAGCGTGATTGTCTTAGTCACGTGTGTCACTGCTGTCCCTTCCATCTCTCCTCGACTGTTCTGATAGTGTCCCTTGAACTAAGATAAAAGGTATTCTTTCTCATGTTAATGAGGATCAAAGTGACCGAAAGCCGGTCGTGGATCGCATTCCATGTGAATGTGGCATTTTGACACACTATGAAGAACAATCGAGGAGAGATGCAAGGAACATCAGCAACACAACCGACGGAAATAAACCAAGCGCAGCCGACAATATACTCATGAACTGAAATACGATGAGATCAGTATCATGGCCCAGATGCCAAGTTTCTGGGACAGCGTGATTGTGGAGCCTATCGGAATGAAGATGTCAGAAAAGATCGATGGAAGTTCCAGTTTAAATAACACTTGGCTGTGACACTCAATTTATTAAATCATTCTCATGAGAGTTGGGAAACGTTTAAGGTAATCCATGTTTCACGGAGTAGCAGTGAAACAAAAGATCATCAATGGATACGAGGACGTTGGCAATCGAACTCGGCTATAAATAGCGGCATGAGATCAGTAATAGCTCACAGTCTCGTTGGACTCCAGGCAGCGAGTACACAAAAGGGCAAAACTCTCAGCACCTGAAGAAGACGTTTGGGTCGATCGTCGAAATAATGTAAACAGTATGGAAACAACAACTCTGGTGAAAACCCGAAAGCTTGCTATTAATCAATCACATCGAGAAAACCCGCGAGATTAAATAACAATAATGGTAATAACAATATTAATAATGATGACTTTAGGACGAGAGTGAATATTGTCTCGTGAAGATTACATGACCTCGACTTTGTTGTACTGCATCAGTATACGTCTCTGGTATCTGACACTGTGTTGAAGTACTCATGGTTAGCGTTGAAAAGGATATCTGTATGGCCGTCCTCTTTAAATTTTAATGAATGGTTTCCAGAATGGATTTTCTGCGCAGGGGAGTGTGTGATCATTCGATACTTTACGGCAGATTAAAACTGTGTACTAGCCTGGGACTCAAGGGCCAGTACTCTGTGGACTGAGTTCCTTTTTTTAATCTTGTATGACTCCTGTCCTGCCCTAGACCAATGGTCTAAAGATAACGAACTGGGTGCAGGATAAAATCAAGCCAGCGCTTAAATTCCGAATAAAAATCGTCAGTAATGCCAGCCACAAACTTTCGGCACTAGGTGTCACCCTCATTGTGACAGCGGCCTTGTCAAAGGAGGCGGAGTAGCGGGCAGATTTCAGGGCACTCCATTGCCCGTGGGGTGGGAAACTGCTCTTAAGAGACTGAAACATCAGCAGTGATTAACGACATGAGGGTGCACAAGACAATGGAAGCCACTGCATTAAAAACACACATAGTGTACTCACAACACATGTGGCCTGTAATTAAAAAAGTGTCATGATGACCTCTCCGTTGCCCAACGATTATTGATTGGCCCCAAATTTGGATTCCCTGGAAGGAACCGCCGAGAGGGAGGCGACCATGAGAAAAACACCGAACATCCAATGAAAGGGTAACTTTGTACGAGTCGGAATTTGAAAGTGATAGGGAAGCTAGAAAATCTGAAAAGGGTGACGCTCAACCTATTTATAGTGTGGGTCAGTGAAGAGAAATGGAAAGAAGACCAGGATTTCTGATCAGAGAGCTATGGGCTAATATTAGCAGCAGCAGGAAATGGAATGCAGGAGTAAGATTCGTTGTAAGTAAGAAGGTAGTGCAGAGAGTGAGTGGCTGTGAAAAGTTCAGCGGCAGGGTGTTCTCATGAGGTACAACACTAAAATCAGAACCAGCAACATTAGTTCAGATAAACATGCCGACGTCGGAAGCAGAATATGAAGAGAAAGGGCAGTATACGAGGATATTGCACGAGTAATTCAATACGTAAAATGAGATGAACATTTAATGGTCGTGAAGGATTGGAATGCCGGGATAGGGGAAGGAGTAGAATAAAGGGTTACGGGGGAATATGGGCTTTTAGTAGGAATGCTAGTGTGTGAAACGGTCATTGAATTCTAAAATAATATTCAAGTGGTATTAGCAGTTACTATGTTCGAGAATCAGAAGCAAAGGAAGTATATCTGGAAAAAGCCAGGAGATGCTGGTAGGTGCCAGTTGGATTACATCATGATCAGACAAAGATTCCTGAAACGAATAGTGCATTGTAATGGTACCCAAGAACAGGTAATAGACTCTGTTCACAATTTACTGGTGGTGAGGAGTAGGCTGAAGTGTAGCATAATGGTACAAATGAATCAACGTGGCAGGAAGCGGGATACGAAAGTAGTGACGAATGATGAAAAGCAGTACTGGCGAATGATAAAAAGCGTTTGAAGTTTTCTAAGGATGTGGATGTTGTGATAAGGATGAAGAGTGGACATCTTTGAAAGGGCAGTCACTGATGATGGACAGACAAACGTAGCCATAAGGAGGATAACTGCGAAGAAAACTTGGACAACAGAAGAAATACTCTAACTGATTGAAGAAAGAAAGAAGCAGAAAAGTACTCAGTGAATGCCAAAAATACAGCAATATAAATCACAACGAAATGAAATAAATAAAACTGCAGATAAGCCAATGCGAATTGGCTGCATTAAAAATGTGAAGAAATCAGAAGCGAAACGATGGTTCGTGACATAGGGAAGGGTAAACAGCTTTCGGTGAAATTAAAACCAAGGGTGACAACATTAAGCGTGCGCGTTCTGAGATTTGCGGCGTCGTGCCCTTTTTAAAATAGAGTGCAGTTCCTTTGTTGGAATATCGCGATCATGGTCCCGTCGGTATCCTCGTGAATTTATGAAGTGCTTCAAGCTATGGATCAATCTTCGCGACTTTTATGACTTCTTTCATTTTAGAGTGCAAAGCGGTTTCGTAATCCTAAGGCGAAGCTTCTACATTAACATACTTGCTGTATTTTGTGGCCGTGTTTACTCGCCCGTCACGATACTTGGATCGTGTGGAAAATGGATGTGGCCAGCAAACTCTCACACACGAACTTTGAGGCCGGCGGACGTTTAGCGTACTATATCCGTAATCTTTGCTTTGGTTCGTTAAGTCTGCCACGATATTTTGGATGCAACATATCAATCCAGAATAGCGTTGCTACTGCCCCAGAAAGTAAAACTCTTTCATGTCACTTCATCTAGCTGGTTTGACTGCATAGGTTTTTAAGCCGTTGCACAATTTCACCTTACTTTGTCTGCTGCAGAAAAATATGACTGACTGAAATTTCGGTCGCGCTTCAGAAGCCGAACAACAGGCTTACTCTACCTCAGCTTCCGTGTATGCTGGAGGGGTTCAGCTGGTATGTCAGATCCCTTAATTCCTTCACACATCATAAGGCAATTATTTTACAGATTAATGAAGAGCGGTGTAATCTGAATGCTTGACTGGCCACATAGCACACTCCACGATATTTGTGTGTAGAATCTATCAAGACGGCTAGTCACTACGATGTACATGGAAAGAACAGTATCGTTTTGAGACGCCAATAAACTTCGAAAGATATTTCCTGTGCTATTGCGTGTAGTTGCTGCTCCGAATAAACCTAAGGTTTGGCCGTCTTCTCCATCCAGAGTTATCAGTCTATGTAAGGGTTTCAATAGCCGCGTTTGTATAAACGTCGTAGAAGTCACGCCTTTCCCCCCCTGTAAATCGTCCCCGAGGGGTACAAATTTTTATCAGTTCCGGGTTGTGGTACGAGTGGCTACGTCTCGCCCGGAGGGAGATGGGGCCTGCGGGTTGCATACGATCTTTTGTTTGAACATGACCGTAGTGTCCAATACTCAGAATTGTGTCGCAGCGCGTCGTGACTGTACATACTGACGGAAAAATCGCAACACCAAGAGGGACAACGAACTGTACGATAGAAACGAAGGTTGGTTGACGTGTTTCTACATCGGGACGATTATATCTATGAAAATTTCGCCCCAGTCGCATAAAAGTGGAGCTAGTAGCACAATCAGATTTGCTTAAATATACGCTGTAACGGTCGTGAGCGTTAGTTGCCTTCGCAATTGGACGTGGTGCGTTGATATTAGTCAAAAATGGCTTTATGGTCAAAAAGACCTCACTAAGTCTGAACATTGGCAATGGAAAAACAGAACGATTTCAAGTACATTGTCTTAGAACGCCAATCCTACCCATCGAGTTCGGCATCTTTGACTTCCATCTGTTTCCACAACTGATCTTGGAGTGCTGTAAACGTTTAAAACCGATTAATAGCTTATGGCATCTTCAGACCCAACTCAACCGTACTACCTGTTCACTGGAGAAACGATGTGCAAAATATGTATAAAAATAAATGTGGATCAAGCTGAAATATGCATACTTATTTGGCCTCAAAATCAAAGGCGTTGTTTGTGCTGCAGAGTAGAGCTGAGTTATCCCTTCTGAATGGTCCATGAATTGGTACTAACAAACCTATCGATTTCTTTAAATTTATAACCCTACTACGATATCCCACTTAAACCGTGAATTAAATTTCTTCACAAGTACAGAACATGTCAGCCACCCTAAAACCTACAGTAATCCTTCCCAACTGCATCATTATAGAACTACCCTGCAACACCATCCTTTTCTTTTCCTTGAACAATCATTGCTCAGGCTGTGTGGAATGGCCACGAGAGCTATTACAGCTACTACAAGAAGTCGGATGTTTCTTCTGCGATATTGCTCCAAGACTTGGTAGGATTGTAACCACTGCATATGCCTGATATCAGCAGTGGTCATGGGAATGTACATTCGCAAGGAGACCGAGCTTCGTAAGACCACGTGGCACTACCGAGACGGAAGACCATCGTGTTCTGCCTATGGCTCTGGCGCATCGTACTACATCTTCAGCAGCAATATGAGCAGTATTTGGCACCACAGTGACACAAAAAACTGTTACAAATAAATTACTTCAACAAAACTCCGAGCCAGACGCCATGTAGTACATTCCACTGACTCCAGACCATTACCATTTGAAACGTCAGTTACGTCAAGTGAGAGTTCATTGGAAGAGGTGTCTGTTGTCTTTTCTCATGAAAGCTAGTTCTACCTTCGTGTCTGTGACGACCATGTATTCCTTAAAAGAAGGGCACTCTAGGACCTGAAACCAACCTATCCGTGTGATAGACGTGATGGACCGAGGCCTGAAGTTATGGGCTGGCTATCCCGTGGCTATCCCGTGGTCCCTGACTGGAAAGCTCTCTTGGCCATTCGGCACAGTCTGGGCAATGATTGTTCAAGGAAAAGGAAGGAATGCTACTGCAGGGTAGTTCTCTAATGATGCAGTTGGGAAGGATTACTGTTGGTTTTAGGGTTACTGACATGATCTGTATTTTTGAGACGATTTAATTCATGGTATAAGCGTGATAGCGTAGCAGGGTTATAAATTTCGAGAAAGCGACAGGTTTGTTAGTACCAATTCATGGAACATACAGAAGGTATGATTCAGCACTCCTCTGCAGTACAAAGAACACCTTTTATTTTGAGGCCAAATAAGTACGGATGTTTCAGCTTGATCCACATTTATTTTTATACATACTTTGCACGTCGTTTCTCCAGTGAGCAGGTATTACGGTTGAGTTGGGTCGCTGGCCGCGATGGCAGAGCGGTTCTAGGCGCTTCAGTCCGGAACCGCGCTGCCGCTAAGGTCGCAGTTTCAAATCCTACCTCGGGCATGGATGTGTGTGATGTCCTTAGGTTAGTTAGATTTAAGTAGTTCTAAGTTCTAGGGGACTGATGACCTCAGGTGTTAAGTCCCATGGTGCTCAGAACCATTTGATCCATTTGAGTTGGGTCAGAGGCTGCCGTAATCTTGTAATCGGTTTCTACACGTTTACAACAGTCACTGGTGCCGAAATCGATGTGCAGGATCCGCGTTCTAAGACAAGGTGTTTGAAATCGTTGTGTTTTTCTATCGCGAATGTTCAGCCTTTGACATATAGCCCCACCGGTGCCCGGCTGCCGCATAGTGTATGTCTGCACCGAGCGCGACATGGGACGTACAACATGGCCACGCTGACAAGACTACGTGCGCAAAATGGCAACAGTATAGGCTGTGGCAGTTGCTGGAGGAAATTTTCAATTTCAGCTGTTGCAGTATGTATACGCACGTCGTCTTTTAGTATACTGGACGCCTTCTGAGTGCAACATCTTGCGGTCGAAATTTAAATTTTCGACATTAAGAAAATGATTACATTTCGACTGATTCTGATTCCATGTTGCGAAAGGTTTTCAAAAAAATAAGTGCGACAAGAGCAATGACAGAGAGCTGAAATAAGCTGTGTCACGATTTCTCTGTGGAGTCATGCAAAGGCAAGGGGAGTAGCTAATTCAGTTTCGTTAGACTACCGATGCGTATCGCTTCAGTTCTTTTTTTCTTTTCTCTCTGCAGTGAGAACGGAATTCAGTAACAAAATGTTAAGAAAGCCTTGGCATTGCGCCAAATGAGCAATCAGCATATTTTTATTTTTAATCGTCAACTTCTTCTGTAATCAAAAAATTCAATCATTATTATTTTTTTGTTGTTACCATTATTGTTGTTATTAATTCACTCGCAAGAGCTTCCCTACTCCTAGTTGATACCGATGCAAAAGACCAGTGAATATGGAAGAAAGGAACGTTGGATATTTCGTCACGACAAATATACACATTTACCTCGGCCTCTTCTTGTCAGGCCTGCAGGAAAATCCCAGTAGGAAAAGACAAAAGGAGGCCAGTAATGCAGGCAGAAGTCTGCAACTATTTGCGCTGAATCAACACCACGATGGCAGATAAATTCGTGTCGCAGTATATTACTCAACAAGGAAATACCCTCCTGGAAATTGAAATAAGAACACCGTGAATTCATTGTCCCAGGAAGGGGAAACTTTATTGACACATTCCTGGGGTCAGATACACCACATGATCACACTGACAGAACAACAGGCACATAGACACAGGCAACAGAGCATGCACAATGTCGGCACTAGTACAGTGTATATCCACCTTTCGCAGCAATGCAGGCTGCTATTCTCCCATGGAGACGATCGTAGAGATGCTGGATGTAGTCCTGTGGAACGGCTTGCCATGCCATTTCCACATGGCGCCTCAGTTGGACCAGCGTTCGTGCTGGACGTGCAGACCGCGTGAGACGACGCTTCATCCAGTCCCAAACATGCTCAATGGGGGACAGATCCGGAGATCTTGCTGGCCAGGGTAGTTGACTTACACCTTCTAGAGCACGTTGGGAGGCACGGGATACATGCGGAATTGCATTGTCCTGTTGGAACAGCAAGTTCCCTTGCCGGTCTAGGAATGGTAGAACGATGGGTTCGATGACGGTTTGGATGTACCGTGCACTATTCGGTGTCCCCTCGACGATCACCAGAGGTGTACGGCCAGTGTAGGAGATCGCTCCCCACACCATGATGCCGGGTGTTGGCCGTGTGTGCCTCGGTCGTATGCAGTCCTGATTGTGGCGCTCACCTGCACGGCGCCAAACACGCATACGACCATCATTGGCACCAAGGTAGAAGCGACTCTCATCGCTGAAGACGACACGTCTCCATTCGTCCCTCCATTCACGCCTGTTGCGACACCACTGGAGACGGGCTGCACGATGTTGGGGCGTGAGCGGAAGACGGCCTAACGGTGTGCGGGACCGTAGCCCAGCTTCATGGAGACGGTTGCGAATGGTCCTCGCCGATACCCCAGGAGCAACAGTGTCCCTAATTTGCTGGGAAGTGGCGGTGCTGTCCCCTACGGCACTGCGTAGGATCCTACGGTCTTGGCGTGCATCCGTGCGTCGCTGCGGTCCGGTCCCAGGTCGACGGGCACGTGCACCTTCCGCCAACCACTGGCGACAACATCGATGTACTGTGGAGACCTCACGCCCCACGTGTTGAGCAATTCGGCGGTACGTCCACCCAGCCTCCCGCATGCCCACTATACGCCCTCGCTCAAAGTCCGTCAACTGCACATACGGTTCACGTCCACGCTGTCGCGGCATGCTACCAGTGTTAAAGACTGCGATGGAGCTCCGTATGCCACGGCAAACTGGCTGACACTGACGGCGGCGGTGCACAAATGCTGCGCAGCTAGCGCCATTCGACGGCCAACACCGCGGTTCCTGGTGTGTCCGCTGTGCCGTGCGTGTGATCATTGCTTGTACAGCCCTCTCGCAGTGTCCGGAGCAAGTATGGTTGGTCTGACACACCGGTGTCAATGTGTTCTTTTTTCCATTTCCAGGAGTGTATGTACTATGGACTATATCACTGCTACAGTTAGTTACTCATTTGTGACCACGAATGTTGTTTACCATTGGTTCAGCTGCTGTTTGTAGTGTTACATCTGTAAATGGAAGACTATGGTAATTTGGTTCTGATGCTGTTCGAATGTTCATAAATTTGGGTTTCACCTTCCTTTCATTTACAGAGATAAGCAAACTAACATGGAGATTCCGGTCAAAGAAATACTTCCTTCTCTTGTGACACTCGATTTCTAGTACATTTCGTAAGCCTTCTAGCCACAATGTAGTAGGTCTGGTTCACGACTGCCAAGCGATGAAACTCAAAAAAGTCTTGGGAAAGACTCAAAAAACCATCAGTGAGACCTATTTGAATTATTTTCATCATTTAAGGAGCAAGCAAGAGGGCAACATCACAAAGGCAAAGAAAATGCTAGTTAGTATCTCAATGCGAGGAACGTGTTAAGGATAGAATTGAACATTGTCCATACATACAGTTTAGTTTCTGTGTTATGAACATAATTTTCATTTTATTCTCTTCTGTACCCTCAAATGATGACTATGTGGCATCGAAATTTAGTTACTGTACTTCCTCTTGCCTACATCGCCAACGACGTACTTCTACATTTTCATGGTAGTCTTGAAATTCTATTAGTGTGTGACGCAAGACTGCACATAAACACAGTAAAGTTAGAGATGCAAAGGGATTCATATCTTTCTGTTTCGTGACATGTGGGGCAGTGTTGATTTATAATTACTTTCTATCCCATACCAATGAGCGTCTCTTCAAACTGTCAAAGTATCTGTTGTATTCCTTTGAAATTTGGGAATATTTTAATCCCGATGGAAAAATTATAAATTTCAACGTTTCAGATTCCGTGGAAACTAATATCAATAACTTTACTACCCTGCTGAAATTTCGTAACACCGGCGTTAACAGACACATCGACACCGGAAAGCTAAAAATGTGGAATGTCGCAGGAATGCCTTATAACTAGATAGCCTGGAGGGCAACGTTATAAATTATCGGGAGAAGATTTTACGTAAAAGCCAAACGCGCTAGCGCCTTCTCTCTTCACAGCCTATATAAGACGAGCACGACAAGCTTTCCGTTACACAGGCTCCCGTAACACAGCTAAGGTATTGTGAACATGGTTGTCGATATTTTGGCATTCATACGATAGTGAATTTACTGTCATGTGTGTTCCTGAATTGTTCTGCTAATATAATACATTAAATTTTATCACAGGCTCGACTCAATAAACTATGTGAAGGTAATCATAGACGTCTGCTTAGTGGACACCTTGCTCCATTACTATACAAACGTCTTTGAAGTACTTCCACATGACAGTCAACGATGCCAATTTGAGGTTTGTTCGTCGGGTAGAACCCATTTGACATTGGAATAGTTATGAAGTGAATATACAGTTCCTCTGACACAAATGTATGTAATACCAAATAGGCAAGTTTACTTACACCAGCGTCAGCAACTTCCTTCCACTTTGTATAGTTTCATAAATGGGCAATTATGTTGGTTTAAGTCTAGCTGAAATAGTTAACTATCACATTCGGTCAGCTTCAAGATCTCCATGAACACGTATGTGGACCTCAAAATGTGCACACTGCCTGTGTTGCTATAGACCATGCACTACAAGTTAATGATGTAACTTATCGCATACATTTACACTAAAAAAATCAAACAATGACAGTAAAAAGCATGACACCACAGTTACTAACTCTGTTTTGACGAAAACATACTAATTCCTGAAGAAAAACTGCATAAAGAAATCATTTAAATGGAAAAGAAACAATACGTAAATCATTTTTAATAACGTTAAACATTGTGGTGAGGTATTCTGACTATGTCACAAAACATATAAAAAGTTTTGTGTGATACTTCTTGCATATTAGAGTAATACAATACTCAACACATTAAAACGAATCGCCTGCCTCAGTAGCTAACGAACGTGGAATGCAAATCGAAGTCATTTTCTGTGGAGCATCGCTCAAAATCACTACAATCTAATACTATTCAGAAAGAAGAACGATATCAGAAGCTACCAGGTGCCAGTAAATGGGCGTCAGAGACCTCTGGTATTTGTGGCATTCAACGGTAGACAGACCGTCGAGAAATCCTTCGCAAAAATATTATTGGACGTAGCTGTTATTACCGATTTGACAGAAAGTGAAATAGCTTGTGGCTATGCCACCATTACATTCAAGATACCAGCGTTCAGAGGAGAAACGCAATAAAAATTTACACAAATAGTCTAGGCATTGTGGAGTAGTAATTACAAAAATTATTATGGAAAAACAAAAAATTTGAGCTTTTAGGAAATTAAGCATTAATTTTTTTTATGAAACTCCATGACGAACATGGCCAACAAAATCCGTAAATTTGCAAAAAAACCAGTTCTCCTCAAAGAAAACTATAGTCCCAATCAAAAATATTAAACGTGAAAGCTGTAGGATTTGAAAAGATCTGTCGACTGCTGTTCCGAGAACTATCGAAAGAAATGTTAGAAGTTGGGTTCTATGAAACACTGAAACACGTTCAATAGTTAATATTCTCATACTTGCTATTTACTGCATGTATAGCCCGCGGTATGTCAAAGAAGTGTTTGATTTAAAAATTAAAAAAACGTTTGCTATTTTCCGAGGTATATGGCCTTCCTAAAAAAAAGGGCTATCTCCATTATTGGCTAGATCTTCTCACTGCACAGCTTTCCAGTAAGGGTTTTAGACTTATTTTTTTCGCAAGAGCTGTCGTATCCTAGTATTAAATAATTTTTACGATTTTATTAATTTTAAGGATCGGAAAATGACCTCGAGAAACTTGCGCTTTTGTTGGTCATGTTGTTTAAACTGTCTCAATTTTTAGTTTATTAAATTAACTTTTAAAGAAAGAAGTTGCCGACTTTTTTTCAAGAATTAAATAAATACAAAAAAGAATTACATAAACTTCTGGAGCAGACACGAAAAAAATAGGGAATGCAATTAACATTTTATTGCCACGTGATTGATGGAAGTTAATATAGAACGGAAGTTAATACTGAATATTCAATAAAAAGAGATTGCGATATCTTTCACTAATTTTCAGTTTACTCGTGGTCTAGGGGTAGCGTCTTTGATTCATAATCAAAAATGTCTTCGGTCCCGGGTTCGATCCCCGCCACTACCTAAATTTTGATAAATAATCAGCATTGGCGGCCTTCTCAAAGAGGGCGGAGGAGCAGATAGAGGTTCAGGGCACTCTCTTGTCCTAGGGGTGGGAAATTGCCCCTAAAGGGATGAAGAATCAGCAACGATCAACGACATGAGGATGCAGAAGGCAATGGAAACCACTGCATTAAAGACACGTAACGTGTATCCACAGGACATGTGGCCAGTACTTGAAGAAGTGTCATGTTGATCTCTCCATTGGCAAAAGATACCGGAATAGTCCCCCATTCGGATCTCCGGGAGGGGACCGCCAAGGGGGAGCTTACCATGAGAAAAAGATTGTATAATCAACGAAAGTATAATGTTCTACGAGTCGGGACGTGGAATGTCAGAAGCTTGAACGTGGTAGGGAAACTAGAAAATCTGAAAAGGGAAATGCAAAGGCTCAATCTGGATATAGTAGGCGTCAGTGAAGTGGAAGGAAGACAAGGATTTCTGGTCAGATGAGTATCGGGCAATATCAACAGCAGCAGAAAATGGTATAACAGGTGTAGGATTCGTTACGAATAGGAAGGTAGGGCAGAGGGTGTGTTACTGTGAACAGTTCAGTGACCGGGTTGTTCTAATCAGAATCGACAGCAGACCAACACCGACAACGATAGTTCAGGTATACATTCCGACGTCGCAAGCTTAAGATGAACACATAGAGAAAGTGTATCAGGGAATGGAAAGGGTAATGCAGTATGTAAAGGGGGACGAAAATCTAATAGTCATGGGAGACTGGAATGCAGTTGTAGAGGAAGGAGTAGAAGAAAAGGTTACAGGAGAATATGGGCTTGGGACAAGGAATGAAAGAGGAGAAAGACTAATTGAGTTCTGTAACAAGTTTCAGCTAGTAATAGCGAATACCCTGTTCAAGAATCACAAGAGGAGGAGGTGTACTTGGAAAAACCCGGGAGATACGGGAAGATTTCAATTAGATTACATCATGGTCAGACAGAGATTCAGAAATCAGATACTGGATTGTAAGGCGTACCCAGGAGCAGATATAGACTCAGATCACAATATAGTAGTGATGAAGAGTAGGCTGAAGTTCAAGACATTTGTCAGTAAGAATCAATACGCAAAGAAGTGGGATACGGAAGTTCTAAGGAATGACGAGATACGTTTGAAGTTCTCTAACGCTATAGATACAGCAATAACGAATAGCGCTGTAGGCAACACAGTTGAAGAGGAATGGACGTCTCTAAAAACGGCCATCACAGAAATTGGGAAGGAAAACATAGGTACAAAGAAGGTTGCTGCGAGGAAACCATGGGTAACAGAAGAAATACTTCAGTGTATTGATGAAAGGAAGAAGTACAAACATGTTCCGGGAAAATCAGGAATACGGTAATACAAGTCGCTGAGAAATGAAATAAATAGGAAGTGCAGGGAAACTAAGACGTAATGGCTGCAGGAAAAATGTGAAGACATCAAATAAGGCAGAAGGGATAGATAACATTTCATCAGAATTTCTAAAATAATTAGGGGAAGTGGCAACAAAACGACTATTCACTTTGGTGTGTAGAATATATGAGTCTGGCGACATACCATCTGACTTTCGGAAAAGCATCATCCACACAATTACGCTAGGTGACGATCAGTTTGGCTTTAGGAAAAGTAAAGGCACGACAGAGGCAATTCTGACGTTACGGCTAATAATAGAAGCAAGGCTAAAGAAAAATCAAGACACGTTCATAGGATTTGTCGACCTGGAAAAAGCATTCGACAATATAAAATGGCGCAAGCCATTAAAGATTCTTATAAAAGTAGGGGTAAGCTAAAGGGAGAGACAGGTCATATACAATATGTACAACAACCGAGAGGGAATAATAAGAGTGGACGATCAAGAACGAAGTGCTCGTATTAAGAAGGGAGTAAGACAAGGCTGTAGCCTTTCGCCCCTACTCTTCAATCTGTACATCGAGAAAGCAATGATGGAAATAAAAGAAAGGTTCAGGAGTGGAATGAAAATACAAGGTGAAAGGATATCAATGATACGATTCGCTTATGACATTGCTATCCTGAGTGAAAGTGAAGAAGAATTAAATGATCTGCTGAACGGAATGAACAGTCTAATGAGTACACAGTATGGTGTAAGAGTAAATCGGAGAAAGACGAAGGTAATGAGAAGTAGTAGAAACGAGAACAGCGAGAAACTTAACATCAGGATTGATGGTCACGAAGTCAGTGAAGTTAAGGAATTCTGCTACCTAGGTAGTAAAATAACAAATGACGTACGGAGCAAGGAGGACATCAAAAGCAGACTCGCTATGGCAAAAAAGGCATTTCTGGCCAAGAGAAGTCTACTAATATCAAATACGGGCCTTAATCTGAGGAAGAAATTTCTGAGGATGAACGTCTGGAGTACAGCATTGTATGGTAGTGAAACATGGACTGTGGGAAAACGGGAACAGAAGAGAATCGAAGCATTTGAGAAGTGGTGCTATAGACGAATGTTGAAAATTAGGTGGATTGATAAGGTAAGGAATGAGGAGGTTCTACGCAGAATCGGAGAGGAAAGGAATATGTGGAAAACACTGATAAGGAGAAGGGACAGGATGATAGGACATCTGCTAAGAGATGAGGGAATGACTTCCATGGTACTAGAGGGAGCTGTAGAGGGCAAAAACTGTAGAAGAAAACAGAGATTGGAATACGTCAAGCAAATAATTGAGGACATAGGTTGCAAGTGCTACTCTGAGATGAAGAGGTTAGCACAGGAAAGGAATTCGTGGCGGGCCGCATCAAACCAGTCAGTAGATTGATGACCAAAAAAAAAAAAAAGATGAACAGGAAATTCAGAATGCTTTTCTCATACCTTTTCATAAGTGTTCAATATGCCCCCCTTGAGATGCGCGGCATATGGCAGTGCGGTATTCATATTGTTCCAAAATTGTACATATCATGTCTTGAGTTACAGCTTCCACAGCTGTTGTTATGCGATGTCTCAGTTCATTCATTGTTGTTGGTAACTGAGGCACATAAACAGTCTTTTATAAACTCCCGCAAAATTCGAACAATCACACAGTTCACAGGATGGAGTGACAAGGCTGATTTTGATTTCACAGATGGCTGAAGACGAGTGCTTTCGGAGACACGGCCATTATTTTGGTTATTGTTTTGCTTTTGTTTCATAGTAAAGTCATTTTGTTTAGTTTAATAAGGGTACAAGTGTGCAAGTGCAGAGTGCGTCAGCTACAGAGGGCGGCGGAGTGTGAAGGAGGGAGAGTGGTTGACGGGGAGAGGGACGAATCAGCGCACGCTCTCTAAAAAATGGTTGTAAATCGCCCACCCTTTCATAGTCTCCGATATCTCGGTTTCTGAACCTCATACAAAAATCATTTTATATTTATTCTGGGCTACTTTGACGATATAATAACAAATGTTATGGTAATTTTCACCATAGAAGTAAAACAGCACCGGAAATATTTACTTTTAATATTTTAATTTCAATGTAGCGCGCGCCAGTTCTCTTCACTCTGCCGCCCGCTGCAGCTGACGCACTGAGCGCTTGCATGTTTCATTTTATTACGCTGTTGCTAATGCTAAAAATTAATTAAACATATCCTAGAATTTTTTCCTGAGAATATAAGTATTCAGTAACTTCCATGATGCGTATCGGTGTAAAATGTTAATTGTGTTCACTAGATTATTTTTAAGTCGCGAAAAAATGTCAGGAATGTCTTAAGAATTTTCATAATCTAAAAATGTTGTCACTGAAAAAAAAAAAAAAACACGACCAACAAAAGCGCAAATTTTTCGAAATCATTCTTTTTCATTACAATTTATTATTTAAAATCGTGGTAGCACAACTCCTCCCGAAGAAAATAAGCCCAAAATCGTTGCTGCAGAGTCATCAGCTGAGAAGATCTAGCCAGTTATTGAGAGCGCCTTTTTTATTGTGAATGTTAACGAGTTAGAGAGAACCCAATTTAAACAGTATTGTCGATAGACTTCGAAACTAAATAAAGTAATCGGTAGTTATAATAAGCAAACAAAAATCTACCCTTATATGTTTTTAAGCCCTACAAGTTTCTCATTCAGCATTCTTCCCTCAGAGCTATAGGAGTTTGCTTACTTAAGGAAACCTCACTTCTGCAATTTCCCGCATCTTTTTGGCCATATGAGCTGTCTTGGATCGAGTCATGAGAAAGAAACTATTTAAAATTCAATTTGCTATACGTTGTGATTTTTGTAGATTTAACGTAAGGCCGTCACTGTCACATAATTCATGAAATTAACAGGCACTTTCTTCAGTGAGACATTGCATTCAGGAGACTCACGGTTTACTAGTAGACCATGTGCGTAGATGTGGCGTAATAGCTCGAACAGAAGACAAAACTTTCTCCAGCAACTGCTGCAGACTACCGTGTTACCAGTTTGTGCAGACAGCCAGACTTCAAGCATTATCAATGTGGCCATGTTACATGTACTATGTCGCTACGCGACATACTGGAATCGTACGCCCCACCTAATCACTCTGATGCTATGGTATATTGTTGTTGTAAAATCCCACTAACGGGGAATAGTTTGTTGCACACACAGAGAAAGAATTCCAGCACGATGCGGCAATTTATCAATACATAGAATGTATCCGCAGTTGCGAATACAGTCAACTTCCAACTGCAGAACGGAATGACGACATTTAAAGTTTGTGTCGGGTCGGGGCTCCGACCCGGATATCTCGCCCGCCGCGAGCGGTCGTTATAATCATTTTGGCTATCCGTGCACACTTGATGGCTAGACCCAAACTTTCATAAGTTGTGCCGGCCGCGGTGGTCTCGCGGTTCTAGGCGCTCAATCCGGAATCGCACGACTGCTACGGTCGCAGGTTCGAATCCTGCCTCGGGCATGGATCTGTGTGATGTCCTTAGGTTAGTTAGGTTTTAGTATTTCTAAGTTCTAGGGCACTGATGACCACAGATGTTAAGTCCCATAGTACTCAGAGCCATTTGAACCATTTTTTTAATAAATTGTCGTCCATAAATCACTTGTATACCTACTGTAATTCCAGTACAGCGGAGACATTTAATGGAAAGTCATTATCTTGGTTTTGGCAGACAAGTACGATCCTGTAGTGGCTGTGTCGGTAACAAGTACGATGCAACGTTCCTTTCGACATGCATGCAGGTACGAGAATTACAGCTAGTGTACGAGTGCAGGTTAATGACACAAGGGTGACGACTTATGAGACTCTGCGTCTGACGTGGAGCGTCCATGGACAGCTGAAATGGTTGTGGACAGCCTATAGGAGGCATCTTCGAAGTCCAATTGAAGACCGAACTTAAGCGGTACTGTGGCCTATATTTGGTTGACGTGAAAGCTACAACTCCGGCACTTTACTCCAATACTAAGGCAGGCTTGTGGGAAAGAAAAGATATTAGTTTCACTGGAATGTTGATCACCGACTTCGCACCTGTTTCGAGACGCCCCCCACCATCATTGACACATATGCCACACATTGGCCGTTTCTTTTTGGAATCAGTTACATATGCACCGGCTCTCCAGGACCTGGAAGATGACCACTCCCGACATCTATCGCCTTCTCATTGTCGACACCCCCCGAAACCCCGTTGAAGCACTTCACCCCCAGGTTTCATGGCCTACAGTTTGAAAAACGATTCATCAAACATACCACACCACTGCCACTGCGGCGTGGTGCCTTCTCGTCAACGGAAAATACACTCCTGGAAATGGAAAAAAGAACACATTGCCACCGGTGTGTAAAACCCACCATACTTGCTCCGGACACTGCGAGAGGGCTGTACAAGTAATTATCACACGCACGGCACAGCGGACACACCAGGAACCGTGGTGTTGGCCGTCGAATGGCGCTAGCTGCGCAGCATTTGTGCACCGCCGCCGTCAGTGTCAGCCAGTTTGCCGTGGCATACGGAGCTCCATCGCAGTCTTTAACACTGGTAGCATGCCGCGACAGCGTGGACGTGAACTGTATGTGCAGTTGACGGACTTTCAGCGAGGGCGTATAGTGGGCATGCGGGAGGCTGGGTGGACGTACCGCCGAATTGCTCAACACGTGGGGCGTGAGGTCTCCACAGTACATCGATGTTGTCGCCAGTGGTCGGCGGAAGGTGCACGTGCCCGTCGACATGGGACCGGACCGCGGCGACGCACAGATGCACGCCAAGACCGTAGGATCCTACGCAGTGCCGTAGGGGACCGCACCGCCACTTCCCAGCAAATTAGGGACACTGTTGCTCCTGGGGTATCGGCGAGGACCATTCGCAACCGTCTCCATGAAGCTGTGCTACGGTCCCGCACACCGTTAGGCCGTCTTCCGCTCACGCCCCAGCATCCTGCAGCCCGCCTCCAGTGGTGTCGCAACAGGTGTGAATGGAGGGACGAATGGAGACGTGTCGTCTTCAGTGATGAGAGTCGCTTCTGCCTTGGTGCCAATGATGGTCGTATGCGTGTTTGGCGCCGTGCAGGTGAGCGCCACAATCAGGACTGCATACGAACGAGGCACACAGGGCCAACACCAGGCATCATGGTGTGGGGAGCGATCTCCTACAGTGGCCATACACCTCTGGTGATCGTCGAGGGGACACTGAATAGTGCACGGTACATCCAAACCGTCATGGAACCCATCGTTCTACCATTCCTAGACCGGCAAGGGAACTTGCTGTTCCAACAGGACAATGCACGTCCGCATGTATCCTGTGCCACCCAACGTGCTCTAGAAGGTGTAAGTCAACTACCCTGGCCAGCAAGATCTCCGGATCTGTCCCCCATTGAGCATGTTTGGGACTGGATGAAGCGTCGTCTCACGCGGTCTGCACGTCCAGCACGAACAATGGTCCAACTGAGGCGCCAGGTGGAAATGGCATGGCAAGCCGTTCCACAGGACTACATCCAGAATCTCTACGATCGTCTCCATGGGAGAATAGCAGCCTGCATTGCTGCGAAAGGTGGATATACACTGCACTAGTGCCGACATTGTGCATGCTCTGTTGCCTGTGTCTATGTGCCTGTGGTTCTGTCAGTGTGATCATGTGATGTATCTGACCCCAGGAATGTGTCAATAAAGTTTCCCCTTCCTGGGACAATGAATTCACGGTGTTCTTATTTCAATTTCCAGGAGTGTATACTAAAAGACAGAAACAGCATCGCATAGCGCTGGTGAAGTCAGCTCTCTGCCGCAAGTGGAGTGGAGTGTGGGGCATCAGCAGCTGTCGGGACCCCTGTACAGAAAATCGTGGCTTTCTACTTCTGAGTACCCCCACGTCTCGTCTTGCTGATATATTCCGACGCAACCAATTTTGCATCATCTAAGTGGCGCGCCACCACATGGATCAGTGTCATGGTGATCAATTACCTATTTCGGTACGGGATCGTCGGTCCAGCAGACTTTTGGACACGTCTCCAAGTACACCAAGTACAACACCACACCCAGCACCTACATCGACACCATCGAGCCACTTTCACGAAATGTTTACAGAGTATATTCGCTAACCCTCCCAGGACCCGAAATCTCGAAGAAACGCGCCAGTCAGCACAGTACGATCCCACGTCCCCTTCCAAGGATAATGCGGACGTTGCTCTGCTGGCGCGTATATGTAGAGCATGGCTATGCAAGTCTTCCTAATTTCTTCAACTTCATTTTTCTCTCCTAAATTTTTTTCTTCCGCATGTTTATTCGCGGATAACTCTAGATCTGCATCATTATTTGTTTTCATTTCTCATGTTCTCTGCTAAAAGAAAAAAGAAGAAGAATTGGTGTTGAGAACGAATACTTGTTGATGTTTTCAAGAAATATTGCTTTTTTGTAAGGAACTCGTCTTTTATTTTCAAAGCACACAGATTTTTTCTTACATTATCATCACAGTTCACTCTTTTACTAGGTCTTTATACATTGTTCTCTGTAAGGAAGACATTATTCTTTATTTCATGAAGAGATCATTTACTTACTTCATTCAAGACACGTATGTTAAGGAAATAGGAATAATAATGGTTAAAAAGGAAGCGACACCGACAAAAGCGCTTATGGTGAGCTTAAGGAAGTGTTCAAGAGGCGGAAAGAGGCCCGTAAAAACAAAAAAAAACCACTTAATAAAGATATTTTAAGGCAAGGGCTCACGACAAGCGGGATTTCTTGCTTCGAGTCCCAGCCTAGCACAAATTTTCAATATCGTCATTCCATTCTACAGTAGGAGATTGACTGTATTCGCAATTGCAAATACATTTTCTGTGTTTCATAACGGATGTAGTCGTTGCTGCATCGTACTTCGTCCTTCAACAGTAGGCTGTGCCATTGGACATTGACTCCTTTAGTGGCGTGGATATCAACGTGTATCAGGAATGCAAAGAAAAGTAGCTGCACAACAACAATAAAGTAATGAGTAATTTATTTGTTCCAAGTTTTCCACATATCTTACCTGTGTAATTTCATATTTTAGACATGCTTAGAGTGAGTGGCCAAATACGCATTACGTGTCACGTGTGCTGTGGTTGCCGCAGCGCGTTCCAGACCGGCATGGGCTGCGTGGACGAGTACCTGCAGTGCGCGTCGGTGAGCAGCCGCCGGCTCGTGGAGCAGCAGGTGGAGGGCGCGCGCTACACCTTCCGCTTCCTCTGCGACGACCCGCAGTTCCGCGCTGGTGAGTGCCCCAACAGCCGCACTTCCCTTCACACTGCAGCTGATGCAGGCGTTCATCAAGGAGCAGATGGTGACGTTTACGATACGTGCCCTTTTATTTACTCTCCTCTCTCATTATTTTCCCAGTACACAGTCTGAACACGAAGAATCATTTAAAAGCGATATTTTATCATCACAACTTACTCCAATAATGACATTAACTACAATGGCGAGCAGAAAAGTAATACCAACCAATTTTGTATGAGAAAACTCTTGCAGATTTTTAAATAAAACTAACTTTATTAACGTTTTACATCTTTAGTCTGCATGACTATCTTTTTGTTTCTCAACGCAGTCATCCTGGTGACAGACTTGCTTGCTGGTACCCTGAAAATAGAATGTTTGTCGACGCAACCACCACTTCTCCTCTGCTTGCACCACTTCATCACTATCAAAGTGAAGTCCTCGTAGGTGCTCTTTAAGTTTTGGAAACAGATTAAAATCGACCAGGGCGGGACTATACGGAAGATAGTCGAGGCAGTGAACCCAATGTGTCGCATTGTTGCAGATGTCACCGCGCTCGAGTTTTGTGTGGCATTTATATGTTGAAGGGTAAACTCCCCACATATGAACGAACTCTTTAGTTGCAAACTCGATTACAGCACCCTGTTTCATGAATCGACGTATTACGTTAAGTCACCATGTTACACCACACAATTCAGAGCCCTCTAGCAAACAGAAGGTACCAGCTTGGGTCAGCGAAGCGGGGAAGTCGACCGAGTAATAAGCATTTTATGTTATACGTAGCCCAATATTGAGAACAGGATAAAAAATTGGGATGCATTACACATCAGCACGCCATCGTATAATACAGGACAATGCAAAATGAATATAGTGGTTAAAAACGGATGCAGCTGAAAGCGTATCTCGGGTTTCTCGGCGAATCTCAATGATTAAGACTCTTCAAGTTATCAACGGAGTTAATGCGTCCTGTGGGACGACACCTTGACTAGGCCCATAACCCGAAGAGACTTTATCAGTGGCTACAGCTATTTAAAGCACACCAATATATCCACAATAGTTAAAGCATGTAACAGACAGGTCGAAATTTTGATCATTCCGCAAGTGCAGTGAACGGGAAGCCGGAGGATACGTGGTGATGAACAAGTGAAATGTTCCGTCTTACTAGCAAAAATGCTGACCTAGTGCAGAAGGTTTTGTACACGTAGAATTTAACAGTTGTCGTTCTATCTTCATTATGCAGTGATACAATCGAACACTCGCAAATACCGACAAAATCTGCAGATGGCTTCGGCCCATTAAAAAGACATTATGTTTTTCCAGATGATATACTATCTACCAACAAACTTATCGGCATGAAAGTTCGAGAGAATTCGTATTTTGTTGATCGTTGTCCACCGAAATCCACACAGCAAATCAGTAGCAAGCTATAAATTCTGTAAGCAACTGTTCGGCGTGTTCTCGAATTGAAGCTGAAACTGAAACAGGAAGACGACGTCAAACATAGGAATTATGATACGGTAGTGCTGGAATCTGTCGAGGAAAAATCATTTGCTGTACGTCTCATTTTTAGCGATGAGACAGCTTTGTACGTAAGTGATATAGATCAGTAGGTAGAACATTCGAATATTGGATACATAAAAGACTTCATGTGTAACTCAGAAACACGGTGATATCAGCACAAAAATAGAACGGTTCCTTTTTGTTCTCTGATCTGGAACTTTCCACAGACATTTACCGAGACATGAACCAACAAAGGTTGATGGCACAGAATGATGCGGAATCCCCAGATTCACCAACATAGAGTAGCCATACACCTAGATTTACTGTCGAAAGTACGTTCGTATTGCGTATCAAGTACGATTTGTGGCTGCACTGAAGATTTCTTGGAGAAGATGGTGCAGCTTTTTATCTTGGATGGAGAGTGATCGACAGATGGAGAAATCAGTTCAGTAGTGAACCAAGGAAATGTGTTTGTACCTTTGCCGTTCATGCTGTTTGCTGACAACCTCAGATATTTCGCAGAAGGTGCTGCTTGAACCCGAATTCGCCGGTGCCACGTATGGCCCATTCGACTTTGTTTTGTAAATGTCCGAATCGCTAGTAGTCAAACCTATATTAACGTTACATAGCAGGGAAAGGAATGCTTCTTAACTACTAACGTGATAATATTTAGCTGTATGACCCGTTAATACTGCTTAAAATTTTAGAAGTAATGTGCAAAATAATTTCTGTATTGTTCTCTAGCGTTGGCCGCGCTGCGGGTAGTGAATCCGTTTAGCGAAAGGTTTTACGGCAGTCCTCCCGTATACCGCTACCTGCCGTGATCCACGCACAGAAAAAAAAGACCCTCGTCCTTCCCACGTTAACTACGTCTCGCTTCTCAGAAAAATACAGCTTTTAGTACGCTCAGCTGAGCATTTTCATAGAAACTGCACAACATTACACTACCTTTATTAACGTTAACAACAATCTCTAACACACATTTTGACACGTGTTAGTTGACAGAATACTGTTATTAGAAAGGCACATATTTATGTTCCAAACTTCTCTCCAAAGCGAGGTACGGAGAATGAGGTTCGATTTTCAGGACTGGTGCGCCACATAACTTGTTACACAGACCACACATAATAAGGCCTACCAGGAATTGGCTTTATACGCACCCCTGTTGCGGACCGATGTGGCGACAATTTTACCTGGAAACAAGAGAGAGAAGACTCATATATTATTACGTGGCTTAATGGCTGCCAGTTGGCTGCGATGGCTGAGCCGGGCATGGATGTGTGTGATGTCCTTAGGTTGGCTAGGTTTAAGTAATTCTAAGTTCTGGTAGACTGATGACCTCAGATGTTAAGTCCCATAGTGTTCAGAGCCATTTTTGTAATTTAAATGATTATGTAAAGTTAATATTTTGATAAAGCAAATTTAAAGGTAGGAAATCTCATCAAATTGAACTTTACAATGACATATCAAAGCGACCACACTTCTTGTCTTTTCAAATTGAAAGTAAACAATCATTCTTGAAAATTACTTTTATATGACACTAAAATATTGTCATAACACCAAAATGAAACAACTACGATCGTTTGACTATACAGATTGACACACAGGTGAAGTCTGAACTAAGTGGACAGGGAACTTTGGACCGATGTGTGACTTAAGGACAGAGATTATGACGAACACCTTTAACAAGACTATTATAGAACTTTGGTAAACCATGAGGTTGACTGAAACATTCTGATACACTGCTGAGGACTGCCTTGTTCGTTCTAATCGTATCGGTATTGAGGCTGGTGGTTGCTGTATTACATTTTGGATAAACTCTTCACTGCTCCAATGATGGAATTAATTTATAACTGCCACTCACTTCTGTGTCATGGTAACTTTCTGATCATTGGCTTCATACTCTGTCGTATAAAACCAGTTGGATATTATTGCTTTTCGACACAAAATATACTGCAGACGACTTCAGGAACCATAAACCACTGCCACAACAAACATTATGTATTTCACTCCGAATTGTTATGGCTTAAGGCTCAACTCGCCAGACATGACACGCCACGCTACCTACACTGTTATTGCTTAAGGCTCAACTCGCCAGACATGACACGCCACGCTACCTACACTGTTATGGCTTAAGGCTCAACTCACCAGACATGACACGCCACGCTACCTACACTGTTATGGCTTAAGGCTCAACTCGCCAGACATGACACGCCATGCTACCTACACTGTTATGGCTTAAGGCTCAACTCGCCAGACATGACACGCCACGCTACCTACACTGTTATGGCTTAAGGCTCAACTCGCCAGACATGACACGCCACGCTACCCACACTGTTATGGCTTAAGGCTCAACTTGCCAGACATGACACGCCACGCTACCTACACTGTTATGGCTTAAGGCTCAACTCGCCAGACATGACACGCCACGCTACCCACACTGTTATGGCTTAAGGCTCAACTCGCCAGACATGACACGCCACGCTACCTACACTGTTATGGCTTAAGGCTCAACTCGCCAGACATGACACGCCACGCTACCTACACTGTTATGGCTTAAGGCTCAACTCGCCAGACATGACACGCCACGCTACCTACACTGTTATGGCTTAAGGCTCAACTCGCCAGACATGACTCGCCACGCTGCCTACACTGTTATGGCTCGAGTACAACTGCTCTTGTTCTCCGTTCTTCTCCTCTTTTTCTACTCTCACATGAAGGTCATCCAAAAGACTGCCGGTTGAAAACCATAGTGAATTCCCTATATTTATGATTTCGTTTTGTTTAAACGAATTTCTTATTCTCGTACCCTCACACTGTTACAGTAAGTAAATTCAAAAATTACGTTCATTTCTATAATTTATTGTTCATAAAATTATTATTTTTTCACAAAATACTCTCTCTTTCCACCGAAAAATTTTCACAGATATTACACTTGTTTTTATTGACATAATTGTTTCCTTAACTGTAATCTTTTGCATAATATCGATCTTTTTACTCGGTCGATTTTCACTCGATACTGTTGAAATAATTAAGAAATTTTTAGACATTGCAATTCGAATTTAACTCTGTAATGACAAGCTATCTACACTCCTGGAAATGGAATAAAGAACACATTGACACCGATGTGTCAGACCAACCATACTTGCTCCGGACACTGCGAGAGGGCTCTACAAGCAATTATCACACGCATGGCACAGCGGACACACCAGGAACCGCGGTGTTGGCCGTCGAATGGCGCTAGCTGCGCAGCATTTGTGCACCGCCGCCGGCAGATTCAGCCAGTTTGCCGTACCACACGGAACTCCATCGCAGTCTTTAACACTGGTAGCATGCCGCGACAGCGTGGACGTGAACCGTATGTGCAGTTGACGGACTTTGAGCGAGGGCGTATAGTGGGCATGCGGGAGGCCGGGTGGACGTACCGCCGAATTGCTCAACACGTGGGGCGGGAGGTCTCCACAGTACATCGATGTTGTCGCCAGTGGTCGGCGGAAGGTGCACGTGCCCGTCGACCTGGGACCGGACCGCAGCGACGCACGGATGCACGCCAAGACCGTAGGATCCTACGCAGTACCATAGGGGACCGCACCGCCACTTCCCAGCAAATTAGGGACACTGTTGCTCCTGGGGTATCGGCGAGGACCATTCGCAACTGTCTCCATGAAGCTGGGCTATGGTCCCGCACACCGTTAAGCCGTCTTCCGCTCACGCCCCAACATCGTGCAGCCCGCCTCCAGTGGTGTCTCGACAGGCGTGAATGGAGGGATGAATGGAGACGTGTCGTCTTCAGTGATGAGAGTCGCTTCTGCCTTGGTGCCAATGATGGTCGTATGCGTGTTTGGCGCCGTGCAGGTGAGCGCCACAATCAGGACTGCATACGACCGAGGCACACAGGGCCAACACCCGGCATCATGGTGTGGGGAGTGATCTCCTACACTGGCCGTACATCTCTGGTGATCGTCGAGGGGACACTGAATAGTGCACGGTACATCCAAACCGTCGTCGAACCCATCGTTCTACCATTCCTAGACCGGCAAGGGAACTTGCTGTTCCAACAGGACAATGCACGTCCGCATGTATCCCGTGCCACCCAACGTGCTCTAGAAGGTGTAAGTCAACTACCCTGGCCAGCAAGATCTCCGGATCTGTCCCCCATTGAGCATGTTTGGGACTGGATGAAGCGTCGTCTCACGCGGTCTGCACGTCCAGCACGAACGCTGGTCCAACTGAGGCGCCAGGTGGAAATGGCATGGCAAGCCGTTCCACAGGAGTACATCCAGCATCTCTACGATCGTCTCCATTGGAGAATAGCAGCCTGCATTGCTGCGAAAGGTGGATATACACTGTACTAGTGCCGACATTGTGCATGCTCTGTTGCCTGTGTCTATGTGCCTATGGTTCTGTCAGTGTGATCATGTGATGTATCTGACCCCAGGAATGCGTCAATAAAGTTTCCCCTTCCTGGGACAATGAATTCACGGTGTTCTTATTTCAGTTTCCAGGAGTGTATAATAAAGTACTGTCTCATAGAACCTGCATAAATATGCACTATGATCATGATCTGCTTTTACTCGTGTAAAGAACGGCAACATGCATTAAGGGTTCCAAAAAAAAAAAAAAAAAAAAAAAAAAAAAAAAAAAAAAAAAAAAAAAAAAACGTGAACTTCAAAGAAGTAAAAGGGGGTAGGACCGTACGGTTACATTATCAACGAGGCACAACTGAAATCGCTCTAGTCACACGAATATCTGTGTCCAAAGATTTGTAGTTGTTTAAATTGGAAGAATCACTTAAGCTCAATCACGAGTGAAGTAGCTTACAGTCTTGCTTCTTTGGCAGAATACTACAAAACGATTCAAATGGCTCTGAGCACTATGGGACATAACATCTGAGGTCATTAGTCTCCCAGAACTTGGAACTACTTAAACCTAACTAATCTAAGGACATCGCACAAATCCATGCCCGAGGCACGATTCGAATCAGCGACCGTATCAGTCGCGCGGTTCCGGACTGAACCGCCTAGAACCGCTCGGCTACCGCGGCCAGCAAGAATACTACAAAGATGAAGCTACTCTACAATGGAGGTTGCTTATAAAACTTTTTTTCAATCCATCCTAAAGCAGTCCTTAAGCGCTTGCGACCCACACAAAGTAGGACTAACGGAGGGTTCTAAACGTACAGAGATTAGGATGGCACGAATGAGAACATGTCTATATGACTCATGGGAGCGTGTCACGGAGGTGCTGAAGCTATTGAACTGAATCTAGAGAAATAGTGCAACGCCCTACATTATGAATCACCTCGAACAAAATGATTTCGTGAAAAATAGCTAGCGCTGATTGAAAATATCCCATTCTTCTCAAACATAACTAGCTCTTATTCTCACGAAGTAGAGTGTACTGTTGACAGGAGTTCTCAAATAGACTCCATATTTTTTGATTTTTATACCGTTCCGAACATGTGCCTTGTAATGAAATTGCATGCCACTGGAGTATCGCCTGAGTTGTATCGCCTCTCCTGAACTTCTGCTGCCCAGTGTGTGTTCCGCAACAGTGGGACTGACGGAGGACACCGAAAAAGTTCAAAAGACTGCAGCTAATTTTGTACTATCGCGAAATGTGGGAGAGAGGAAATATGGGAGAGAGTGCTATGGACATAATTTTTAATGTGAACAAACTTTTTCAACAGCTGTATACTTTAAGATATTTTATTTTATTCTGAAAGCAACCAGTTTAGGCAATTCATTTTACCATCTTCAGTTCCCATACGTCTTTTTTCAAATCAATGCACTTATCGTACAGAGTCATAAACCTGGATATCGTGAGTTCCAATCATTGTGCAGATGCTTCATATAAAGAAGTGACAGTCTCGTCTTCGTATGAAGCATTTGGACAATGATTGGAATTCACGATATTCAGCTTTATGTTCGTTGATGTGAAAAAAGCATATCGTGCCTGAAGATGGCATAATGAATTGCCAAAACTGGTCGCATTCAGAATAAAATAAAATATCTTGAAGTGTACTGCCGTCGGTAAAGTTTAATGACATTGAAAAGGGCATACCAGCTGATGCCCCCTGATCGTAAGGGACCAGAAGAGATTGGTACACAAATTGTGGTGGTAATTAGTAAATCAAGTGCATTTTCGTTACTGCAGAACCTTGTAATGTAACTTCAATATCTTCGTTGTCTGCAGAGTGTGAAAATATTTTGTTAGCGCCTATCTACATAGAGAGAAACGATGATGATAAGAATTTAAGAGAAATCAGAACTCGCACGGAAAAATTCAAGACTTTCCTGCGCGCTGTTCGAGAATTGAACGCTAGAGCAGCTCCTCGAAAGTGATTTGATGAACCTTCTGTCAGGAACCCTCTGAACTGAAGGACAATCATTTAGGCATCGCGCAGGTAAGATCAGACTAACTACAATGCGCTGAGAGGAATTTTAACTATCATTCTCCTTGTCTTCCACATGTGACTGGAGCCTGAAGAGGCCCTAATAACTGTTACGATGGAAAGTACCCTCTGTCAGTGATATCCAGGATGTGTATGTAGATACAGATACCCTGCAGGACATTTATCCCTCCAATCAGATCCGACTCTAACCTTCACTGCTTTCCACGCTACCCATTCTACATCTCCCCATTAGAAGGCCTCAGTGTTCACAAACTATTAGAACCTAAGCAGAAATTTCAACTACAACCAACGCTAGGAAATTACATTCACACGACACGTCAGTCCACTACTCTATTAGTATCCTATGCGTCACAGAACCACACGAACTTCTCTCCACATTCTCTGGGGCCTCATGCGATGTGTAGAGGCGAGTTCTTTTGATCGTCCTCACCTCCATGAAAAGACTCTCAGAAGATGGCAAATAGATTTCAAAATCAGTATGGTATCATGAATATTTAAAAACTTGTGTAATGTACAATTTTACATGTTCTTAAACTGCTGTTTTTATCAGGAGAAGAAAATGAGTTTTGTTTAACGATGGAAATTAGTTTCGTTTAACAGGGGCCAACTGCGTCGTTGAGAACCCTTTCTGTGGCGGGGTGAGGGGGTGTGGAAGTAAAGTCGCAATAAATAAAAGAATAAAGAATGACCCAGTTACAGCACAACAATTCACAAATATTCGCCATATGATCGTTAGTGTCCAAATGTCAAAAGTGACAGTAGTGTGCACCACAATACATATTTGATCTGGTTCCTACCAGGTCATCGTTCAACCCCACAGCGCACACCTTACGTGAAGGGGAACGTAAAATGATGGCATTTCATTTTACTACAACATAAAGCTTCATTGACAGTGCCCACACTCCTCCTTCAGGATCAGAAATATATGCTTTCTAATAGCGAGTTATGAATTTAGGCTTCCTTCCTAGTCGTTGGAGTTGGTAATAACAATCACTATTAGTCTCAGAATTAGACGTAATAGTCATTAATGGAACGTAAAACCTAAATTATACTGTCTTTTATTCCAGAGGGTTTCTCATAAGACAACCCAAGGTTTTATCTACAATAATTAGTTCACCACTGTTTAACGCCATTTCCATTTAAATACCCCAACATGTCTTTTTTTAATTTTGTACAAAAACCCTTCTACTGGTTTTAATAACGTCCTTCATCCTGTACTAATCTTTTAACTTATAAATAATCTACGAGTATTCTCTGCGAGCGCTTGAAGTGGACGATGACGTTGTTGGTAACCAGTTTTGGACGACACCGATAATTACAGTTCAATAAAAAGCGTGACCTAAACTACTCGTTTCACAAAAATCTCTTATTTGTTTACACGTTTGTATTCTGAATTTAACTTCACGTTCCAATGGGAATGATACGCTTGTGATCAAAAGTATCCGGCCACCCCCAAAAACATACGGTTTCACATTAGGAGCGTTGTGCTGACACCTACTGCTAGGTACTCCATATCTTCGACATCCGCAGTCATTAGACGTCGTGAGAGAGCAGAATGTGTCGCTTCGCGGAACTCACGGACTTCGTATGTGGTCAGGTGATTGGGTGTCACTAGTGTCATACGTCTGTACGCGAGATATCTACACTCCTAAACATCCCTAGGTCCACTGTATCCTGCGTGATAGTGATGTGGAAACGTAAAGGGACACGTACAGCACAAAAGCCCATAGGCCAACCTCGTCTGTTGACTGGCAAAGACTGCCAACAGTTGAAGAGGGTCGTAATGTGAACTAGGCAGACATCTATCTAGACCATCACACAGGAATTCCAAACTGCATCAGGATCCACTGCAAGTACTATGACAGCTAGGCGGGAGGTGAGAAAACTTTCATTTCATGGTCGAGTGGTTGCTCATAAGCCACACATCACGCCGGTAAATGACAAACGACGCCTCGCTTGCGTAAACATTGGACGATTGAACAGTGTAGAAACGTTGTGTGGAGTGACGAATCACGTTATACAATGTGGCGATCCGATCGTAGGGTGTGGGTATGGTACATGCCCAATGAACATCATCTGCCGGCATGTGTAGTGCCAACAGTAAAATTTGAGGGCGGTGGTGTTATGGTGTGGTCGTGTTTTTCATGGAGGGAGTTTGCAACCCTTATTGGTTTGAGTGCCACTATATTACCACAGGCTTACACTGATGTTTTAAGCACCATCTTGCTTCCCACTGTTGAAGAGCAAATCGGGGAGGGCGATTGCATCTTTCAACACAATCCAGCACCTGTTCATAATGCACGAACTGTGACGGAGTGGTTGCATGGCAATAACATCCGTGTAATGGATTGGCCTGGACAGAGTCCTGGCGTGAATCCTATAGAACACCTTTGGGATATTTTGGAATAGCCTCACCGACCGACATCGATTCCTCTCCTCAGTGCAACCCACCGTGAGGAATGAGCTGACATACCCCAAGAAATCTTCCAGCACTTGATTGAACATGTGTCTGTGAGAGTGAAAGCTGTCATCATGGCTAAGGGTGGGCCAACACCAAATTGAATTACAGCATTACCGATGGAGGGCGCCACGAACTTGTAAGTCATTTTCAGCCAGGTGTCCGGATACTTTTGATCACATAGTGTATCTAGTGCCCTGAACAATAATTCTTGGTTCTTGGTGAATGCTATATCTATGTTCCAAGTGCCTTTTGAGAAGTGGCTGCAGCTTGAAACTTACTAGTAGTTCTCGTACATCCCATCAAAAACTCCTAGCTTGTGACTATTTTTGGACAATGACAATAAAATGGAGAGACGATGAACGTTAGGATGAAGATCGGAAACGGTCTGACTTACGTCGAGATATGTGTGGTTTCCTTGATGTTAACCATTACATTCAAGATGTGTACAGTATATTAAAGTCTACTCTGTTTTTCTCTCCGAGGAAGTGAATCTGTGCCGTACGACAATAATGTAGCAGCCAATAATATTGTTTCAAGCGAGAAAAGAAGGGAACCAATAGAACACGGAGATGCGGCTCGGCATTAAGGTAGTTAGGGCGGCTATGCTGTAGCAAGAAACGACGGACTTAGTTCCACGGAACAGTGTTGCACTGGATGGATAAAATGACACCGAGATCATATATTCAAAGAGACAAAATACCGCACACAGCCAACACCACAACGGCACAGAGGATAATTGGGCATCCTGTATTTCCAAAACTAATCAACGTGGTGTTGGATAAAGTGTCAAGTAATTAGGACATAATATCCTACTATTAAAATTCAGCAATTGAAAAAAAAAATCTACCTGCTTATAAAGCTCGAATACTTGATATACATCGTCTTTCAGTTGTGTCACTGACACATTAAATGCTGTAGTCTCAACTATCAGTTCATTTTGGGATGACATATTCTGGAATATACTAGTCATGTGGCTACATACATCCTTTTTTACACAGAAGATATATGAAACATAGAAAAATAACGAAATGTGTGTGAGATTTTTGCAGAGTGTTGAGGGAAACATTATAGAAAAGGTTTACTTTTATGTAAACTGTATCATGTAGGTAACTTTAATTTGAGTTTGAAATAAACTTGTATTAGATAAATGAAATGTTTAAGCTCCGCCTCACAGATCAACAACAAGCAGACGAACAAACCGTGTCTATTGAATATGAAACAAAGTTGTTGGTACACAGTAAGTTTTTGAAATTAAGATACTACTAGCTGCATCGTCTTCCTCTAAACCAGCATATCATTTTCTCATTATTTACATACCTCCAAATTATTCAAAATGGCTACCCATGTACAAATGGGCACCAATATTGAGTTTAGTAGAGAAATTTCAACCCATGTTCTAACGGATGCCGACATTGAATTTCATAAAGTAATTTAAACTTCATACCAAGAGCTCCCGTTAGTATTTGAAGCTATAATTTCAATGTAGTAACTATATGTTCACAGGAATTTATCTTTTGGTCTGTATGTACCAGGTGGTCCACGCAAGCCGTCCTATTTAGTTTCATGCTTCAGATGGTTCAAATGGCTCTGAGCACCATGGGACTTAACATCTGAGGTCATCAGTCCCCTAGACTTAGAACTACTCAATCCTAACCAACGTAAGGACATCACACACATTCATGCCCAAGGCAGGATTCGAACCTGCTACCGTAGCGGTCGCCCAGCTCCAGACTGTAGCGCCTAGAACCGCTCGGCCACTCCGGGCGGCTTTTATGTTTGGCTCATATGTTAGGGCAAGATGGGTTGCCTCTTCACTTCTGTTCAAAGGGGAGCTGCACATGTAAGAAAACCTTCATCGAGATGTGCCGCCATCTGCTTGCGTTTTCTATGGTTCCACTCTGATAAGATCACATGGCCTTCTGTTTGTAGCTCGACTCAAGTCTTTCTGTCAAACAGATAGCACCTGCAATGTACTCCATCTAAGAGTACACCGATATGATACTAATCTATGCGGAGACCCACCGCAAAGGAAAATTAGTTATAGGCGCGCAGTCCGGAACCGTGCGACTGCTACGGTCGCAGATTCGAATCCTGCCTCGGGCATGGATGTGTGTGATGTCCTTAGGTTAGTTAGGTTTAAGTAGTTCTAAGCTCTAGGGGACTAATGACCACAGCAGTTGAGTCCCATAGTGCTCAGAGCCATTATTTAAAAATTAGTTATAACAGTTAAGTTTTTGTTTTCCAGCGTTGCTGTTAAGTTTAGAAGGGTCTCCTCTCAACTAATGTCAACTGAGAACGGCTTGCGTGGGGCACCTGGTATTTCCTAAGGAGAAATCGATCTTATCTAATGTAACTAGAACAGAGAGTATTACAGCAAAATACTGCTACTGTCAAACCCTGAATCACAAAAAAATTGTAATATAATCCACCGAACACTGAAGTTTTCCATCAGAACCTTGACTTATGGAAATATATTTCTAAGGCCCTAGAAATGTTACAAATTTGATTGCATGATTTTTCATCTGCACAAAATTACACTCCTGGAAATTGAAATAAGAACACCGTGAATTCATTGTCCCAGGAAGGGGAAACTTTATTGACACATTCCTGGGGTCAGATACATCACATGATCACACTGACAGAACCACAGGCACATAGACACAGACAACAGAACATGCACAACGTCGGCACTAGTACAGTGTATATCCACCTTTCGCAGCAATGCAGGCTGCTATTCTCCCATGGAGACGATCGTAGAGATGCTGGATGTAGTCCTGTGGAACGGCTTGCCATGCCATTTCCACCTGGCGCCTCAGTTGGACCAGCGTTCGTGCTGGACGTGCAGACCGCGTGAGACGACGGTTCATCCAGTCCCAAACACGGTCAATGGGGGACAGATCCGGAGATCTTGCTGGCCAGGGTAGTTGACTTACACCTTCTAGAGCACGTTGGGTGGCACGGGATACATGCGGACGTGCATTGTCCTGTTGGAACAGCAAGTTGCCTTGCCGGTCTAGGAATGGTAGAACGATGGGTTCGATGACGGTTTCGATGTACCGTGCACTATTCAGTGTCCCCTCGACGATCACCAGAGGTGTACGGCCAGTGTAGGAGATCGCTCCCCACACCATGATGCCGGGTGTTGGCCCTGTGTGCCTCGGTCGTATGCAGTCCTGATTGTGGCGCTCACCTGCACGGCGCCAAACACGCATACGACCATCATTGGCACCAAGGCAGAAGCGACTCTCATCGCTGAAGACGACACGTCACCATTCGTCCCTCCATTCACGCCTGTCGCGACAACACTGGAGGCGGGTTGCACGATGTTGGGGCGTGAGCGGAAGACGGCCTAACGGTGTGCGGGACCGTAGCCCAGCTTCAAGGAGACGGTTGCGAATGGTCCTCGCCGATACCCCAGGAGCAACAGTGTCCCTAATTTGCTGGGAAGTGGCGGTGCGGTCCCCTACGGCACTGCGTAGGATACTACGGTCTTGGCGTGCATCCGTGCGTCGCTTCGGTCCGATCCCATGTCGACGGGCACGTGCACCTTCCGCCGACCACTGGCGACAACATCGATGTACTGTGGAGACCTCACGCCCCACGTGTTGAGCAATTCGGCGGTACGTCCACCCGGCCTCCCGCATGCCCACTATACACCCTCGCTCAAAGTCCGTCAACTGCACATAAGGTTCACGTCCACGCTTTCGCGGCATGCTACCAGTGTTAAAGACTGCGATGGAGCTCCGTATGCCACGGCAAACTGGCTGACACTGACGGCGGCGGTGCACAAATGCTGCGCAGCTAGCGCCATTCGACGGCCAACACCGCGGTTCCTGGTGTGTCCGCTGTGCCGTGCGTGTGATAATTGCTTGTAGAGCCCTCTCGCAGTGTCCGGAGCAAGTATGGTGGGTCTGACACACCAGTGTCAATGTGTTTTTTTCCATTTCCAGGAGTGTATATGGAAGTTTATGGCTTAAGATACATGACAAGGACAACTTTTATAATACCAATTTCATTACACAAGGAAACAACTACATAGATGCAAACAAAACGCATCACAGTTACAAAACATTTTAGAACATGTGCACCAATTTCTGATATTTGGTTCAGAATTTTGCGTGCATTTACGCGTTGTGCATCCAGCAGAGCAAATTACCGAAACAAATTTCGGAACTGTATACCTTATAAAATCAGTCATCAACAACAACACTCTGAAAACAATTTCAGAATGACCACAAAACGTATGGCGACTAATGATATGACAGGGAACTCTGAATGAAGAGGCAGCCTTTTTCTATAAACTCTCCATCTCTTTCGCTTCAAACGGCTTTGCGTGAGAAATCGGAATCGACAAATCCATCCGAAAGTACAATAACGCGATCGGGATACTGTCTACTAACTGCAGGAAGCCGGCCGCGGTGGTCTAGCGGTTCAGGCGCTAAGTCTGGAACCGCGCGACTACTACGGTCGCAGGTTCGAATCCTGCCTTGGGCATGGATGTGTGTGATGCCCTTAGGTTAGTTAGGTTTAAGTAGTTCTGAGTTCTAGGGGACGGATGACCACAGATGTTAAGTCCCATAGTGCTCAGAGCCATTTTTTGAACTGCAGGAAGACAACGGTAAAATATAGTGATAACCAAAATATTAAGATTTGGTGGCTTTGCAGGCTCGTGGCGCAGTGAGTAAAATGTATAAGCGAAGCTTGAGCGAAAAAGGAATCATTCTAGCGACGATCCGGGCGGTAAATTGGGAAATTTTCTGAAGTGGTCGACTTATGAAAAGATAGGTTTATGAACCGGAGTCTGGGAACAAGCATGTGGAAAACGGCAAGCCAGTCGGTTGCTCGTGTGCTACCGTCATGGGAATCTGTGGAATGTGGTTGAAAACGGTGAACTATGAGTTGTAGGAGGTGCAAACCTCATTACAGAACGTGGAGCTCGGAAGCTTGTAGAACTCTGTTAAGCAGGGTCGGTGGCGATATGTGGCACGTATTACTGCAAAGCACAGTGCTGGTAGAGGCACAAGTATTTCGAGCACACCGTTCGGCGCACACTGTCGTACGTGGGGCTCCGCAGCAGACAACCCACATGGTATATGAAACTGCCACAATGACACTGTCAATTGCTATTGTAGTGGGCGCAGGTTCATCGAGGTGCTAGCTAGGAGCAATGGAAGGTTATTGCCTTGTCTGAAGAATCCGACAATGGACTCCGCGTATGTAGTTATCGGAACAAATGGCTGCTCTAGGTATGTATAGAGCCAGTGTACACAAAATATGGCACATTTACAATACATGTTTAGAAACTTTTCTGATGCGGAAAACATTGATCTGTGGTTCCGTGAGACCTGTGGTAGTAATCGACGGCATCGAGCCGGCCATGGAGTAAATGAACATCATTCTGGGCCATCTGCATCACTTCATGCACATCTACATGACTACTCTGCAATTCACATTTAAGTGCTTGGCAGAGGGTTCATCGAACCACAATCATACTATCTCTCTACTATTCCACTCCCGAACAGCGAGCGGGAAAAACGAACACCTAAACCTTTCTGTTCGAGCTCTGATTTCTCTTATTTTATTTTGATGATCATTCCTACCTATGTAGGTTGGACTCAACAAAATATTTTCGCGTTCGGAAGAGAAAGTTGATGACTGAAATTTCGTAAAAAGGTCTCGCCGCGACGAAAAACGTCTTTGCTGTAATGACTTCCATCCCAACTCGTGTATCATATCTGCCACACTCTCTCCCCTATAACGCGATAATACAAAACGAGCTGCCCTGTTTTGCACCCTTTCAATGTCCTCCGTCAATCCCACCTGGTAAGGATCCCACACCGCGCAGCAATATTCTAACAGAGGACGAACGAGTGTAGTGTAAGCTGTCCCTTTAGTGGACTTGTTGCATCTTCTAAGTGTCCTGCCAATGAAACGCAACATTTGGCTCGCCTTCCCGTTAATATTATCTATGTGGTCCTTCCAACTGAAGTTGTTCGTAATTTTAACACCCAGGTACTTAGTTGAATTGACAGCCTTGAGAATTGTACTATTTATCGAGTAATCGAAATCCAACGGATTTCTTTAGGAACTCATGTGGATCATCTCACACTTTTCGTTATTTAGCGTCAACTGCCACCTGACACACCATACAGCAATCTTTTCTAAATCGCTTTGCAGCTGATACTGGTCTTCGGATGACCTTACTAGACGGTAAATTACAGCATCATCTGCGAACAGTCTAAGAGAACTGCTCAGATTGTCACCCAGGTCATTTATATAGATCAGGAACAGTAGAGGTCCCAGGACGCTTACTTGGGGAACACCTGATATCACTTCAGTTTTACTCCATGATTTGCCGTCTATTACTACGAACTGCGACCTTCCTGACAGGAAATCACGAATCCAGTCGCACAACTGAGACGATACCCCATAACTCCGCAGCTTGATTAGAAGTCGCTTGTGAGGAACGGTGTCAAAAGCTTTCCGGAAATCTAGAAATACGGAATCAACTTGAGATCCCCCTGTCTTCCATGACGACGTTTTCCAACAGGATAACTGACAGTGTAACAAGACCATAATTGAGCTACAAAGGCTTGAGGATGAGGATAATGGACTCAAGTTGATTCCTTGCTCACAAAATTCGCATAATCAGAGCCCTACTGAGCTCTACTGTGTGTATAAATATGTAATTACCACTTAAGCTTATATACGATTTAAGCTTAGTCTCTGCAATTAGTTTTTTAAAAACGCCATGATGTGCCAAGCCTGCATACAATACATCATTGTCGAACAATTTTAACCTAAAAGAGAGCGCAATTGTATTTAGGTTAAAAGTGTACACTCCTCAAGCATAAACAACTTGGAGAACCATAAGAGATTAAAGTTCATTGTTGCACACCCACATACAGAGTGTCTCAAAAAGAAAGAACAGATTTCAGTACTATATTACAAAAAAACTACGAAAAACAGGAACACCCTGCGCATTTCACTGGACAGACGAATGTTAAAAGCTGGCAGACACCAAACCGTACACATATAATGACCACCATGCGTTGATCGAGAAACATTAAAACGGTAGTACATTCCATTCCAGACATGAGTCAGCTGGTCCATGTTCAATAAATCGACAGCTTCGAAGATCAGCTTCCGTAAGTGGGACGAAGACTGGGTTTTTCTTTGGACTCACAAAGAATAAAAATGACAAAATATGTATTGTGACCTGAGAGAGCAAATGCAATAAACAGGATCTTGTTGTCCACTGTTTCCAGCCCAAAGTTGTAGGATGGTGGTGTTAAGATAATGCCGCACTTCAAAGACAAAGTAAAGCACGGCACCGTCACGCTTAAAAAGAAAATCTTTGTAATCTTCATGAAGTTTTGCAACGTGTCTAGGTATAACATTCCTGTAACAGTCTCCTCCGCAAAACGAAATATCCGTGAAGTCTGAACAGCAAGAGCACAAAGCACATCCTATTTTGGTGAGCCTTTTCCGTGCTTGACGACGACAACACGGTTTTGTGAGCACCAAATTCTTACATTAAGGTGGTTCACTTTAGGCGATGGATGAAATGTCGATTTGTCCAAAAACATGAATTGTTTGGAGAAAGTTTCTTCTCCCATATGCCAAATGAAATATTAGTACGCTATGTGATCAAAGACATCAGGACATTCCTCCACCCCTCCCCCCATCCAAAAAGAAATTTCATATTAGCAGCATTGTGCTGCCACCTACTGCCAGGGGCTCCATATCAGCGACCTCAGTAGTCATTAGACATCCCGACAGAGCATAATGGAACGCTCCGCGGAACTCACAGACTTCGAACGTGGTCAGGGGATTGGGTGTCACTTGTGTCATACATCTTTACGTGAGACTTCCACTTTCCTCAACACCCCTAAGTCCACTGTTTCCGATGTGATAATAAAGTGGGAACGTGAAGGGACATGTACAGCACAAAAGCGTACAGACCACATCTCGTCTGTTGACTGACGGAGACCGCCGACAGTTGAAGAGAGTCATAATGTGTAGTAGCCAGACATCTATCCAAATCACACTGGAATTCCAAACTGCATCATGATCCACTACATGTGGTATGACAGTTAGGCAGGAGCTGATAAAACTAGGATTTCATGCTCGAGTGGCTGCTCATAAGCCACACATTACGCCGGTAGACGCCAAATGACGCCTCGCTTGGTGTAAGGATCGTAAACACTGTACTAATTAAAAGTGGAGAAACGTTGCGTGGATTGCTCAACCACAGTAGACAATGTGGCAATCCGATGGCAGGGTGTGGGTGTGGCGAATTCCCGGTGAACGTCATCTGTCAGCGTGTTTAGTGCCAACAGTAAAATTCGGAGGCGGTGGTGTTATGGTGTGGACGGGTTTTTCATGGAGGGGGCTTGCACCTCATATTGTTTTGCGTGGTACTGTCACAGCACATGCCTACACTGATGTTTTAAGTACGTACATCTACATCTACATCCATACTCCGCAAGCCACCTGACGGTGTGTGGCGGAGGGTACCCTGAGTACCTCTATCGGTTCTCCCTTCTATTCCAGTCTCGTATTGTTCGTGGAAAAAAGGATTGTCGGTATGCTTCTGTGTGGGCTCTAATCTCTCTGATTTTATCCTCATGGTCTCTTCGTGAGATATACGTAGGAGGGAGCAATATACTGCTCCACTCTTCGGTGAAGGTATGTTCTCGTAACTTTAACTAAAGCCCGTACCGAACTACTGAACGTCTCCCCTGCAGAGTCTTCCACTGAAGTTTGTCTATCATCTCCCTAACGCTTTCGCGATTACTAAATGATCCTGTAAGAAGCGCGCTGCTCTCCGTTGGATCCTCTCTATCTCTTCTATCAACCCTATCTGGTACGGATCCCACACTGCTGAGCAGTATTCAAGCAGTGGGCGAACAAGCGTACTGTAACCTACTTCCTTTGTTTTCGGATTGCATTTCCTTAGGATTCTTCCAATGAATCTCAGTCTGGCATCTGCTTTACCGACGATCAATTGTATATGATCATTCAATTTTAAATCACTGCTAATGCGTACTCTCAGATAATTTATGGAATTAACTGCTTCCAGTTGCTGACCTGCTATTTTGTAGCTAAATGATAAGGGATCTATCTTTCTATGTATTCGCAGCACATTACACTTGTCTACATTGAGATTCAATTGCCATTCCCTGCACCATGCGTCAATTCGCTGCTGATCCTCCTGCATTTCAGCACAATTTTCCATTGTTGCAACCTCTCGATACACCCCAGCATCATCTGCAAAAAGCCTCAGTGAACTTCCGATGTCATCCACCAGGTAATTTATGTATATTGTGAATAGCAACGGTCCTATGACACTCCCCTGCGGCACACCTGAAATCACTCTTACTTCGGAAGACTTCTCTCCATTGAGAATGACATGCTGCGTTCTGTTATCTAGGAACTCCTCAATCCAATCACACAATTGGTCTGATAGTCCATATGCTCTTACTTTGTTCATTAAACGACTGTGGGGAACTGTGTCAAACGCCTTGCGGAAGTCAAGAAACACGGCATCTACCTGTGAACCCGTGTCTAAGGCCCTCTGAGTCTCGTGGAAGAATAGCGCGAGCTGGGTTTCTCACGACCGTCTTTTCCGAAACCCATGCTGATTCCTACAGAGTAGATTTCTAGTCTCCAGAAAAGTCATTATACTCGAACATAATACGTGTTCCAAAATTCTACAACTGATCGACTTTAGAGATAAGTGTCTATAGTTCTGCACATCTATTCGACGTCCCTTCTTGAAAACGGGGATGACCTGTGCCCTTTCCCAATCCTTTGGAACGCTTCGCTATTCTAGAGACCTACGGTATACCGCTGCAAAAAGGGGGGCAAGTTCCTTCGCGTACTCTGTGTAAAATCGAACGATCTTGCTTCCCACTGTTGAAGAGCAATTCAGGGATGGCGATTGCATCTTTCAACACGATCGAGCACCTGTTCATATTGCACGGCCTATGGCAGGGTGGTTACATGAGAAAAACATTCCTGTAATGAACTGGCCTGCACAGAGTCCTGACCCGAACCCTATAGAACACCTTAGGGATATTTTGGAACGCCGACTTCGTGCCAGCCTCAACGACCGCCTTCCATACCTATCCTCAGTGCAGCACTAGTGAATAATGCGTTGCCATTCCCCAAGAAACCTTTCAGCACCTGAATGAACGAATGCCTGCGAGAGTGAAAGCTAATATCACGGCTAAGGGTGGTCAAACATCATGTTGAATTTTAGCATTCCCTATGGAGGGCGACACGAACTTGTAAATCTTTTTTCTGCCAGGTGTCCGGATACTTCTGATCACGTAGTGTATCTGCTGACACGTAATTGCAGCAGTAACTGCCACTTGTAAGGCTGTATGTGTAGGTTTCGTTTCAGAACACGTCAGTCCGTTGTTTGAGGAGATTGAAGTTAATGGCTCGCCAGTGTTGTGGACTTCGGAGGGCTCCGGATGCGCTCGACGTCTTCAAGAGACGTGCGTGCCCCACCAGTGTTCTTCCCTTTGCACATGAAATCTGCTTCCAAGAGTTTTATACGCCACTTATAAATCTGCTTCCGCAGAAACGGTTTCTTGCTGAATCGAGGGCGGAATGTACTTTGTACTTGAACAATGGATTGACTTGGCGCACGTCCCAACACACGAAATGATTTCTCTTGTGGGTTAGTCGCTATGTTGTTAGAAACAAACAGTAACTTAGCTTTACCAAAACTTTAAATCTTACTGTATCCAGTGACAAGCACAATGTGTTTCTATCTATTGTAGTTTGTCTGTAATAAACATTTGATACCTGTATTTATTTGCCTGTAAATGTGCCTATAAATGTATGCATAAATGAGAAATCAGCAGACATTTATTCGATACACATCTGATCACCCTTAGTCTGTTTATCTAGAATTTGATAGCCATTTTGTAAAGAATATAGGATAACACATAATATCTCCAAGTTTATCTTCACAATTACAGTAAATTATTTGGGAAACATTGCAACCAAAGCTACCCTGTCACAAACTATCCAAACTACTTACTGCACACAGCGGACATTCCGTAAGTCGTATGACTGGTGTTATAACAGTGCACTAAAACTAATCTTTTGGACGCCACATATAGCATGCAGTCTTTCGTCCCTACTGTTCAATCTCTATCTTTAGGAAATAATGACGGAAATACAAGCAAGGTTCTACAGTGGATATATAAAAATTCTGGTTGAAGGGATATCAGTAATAAGATTCGGCGATGACTGTCGTCAGTGAAAATAAGGAAGAATTATGAGTCGTTTTGATTAGAATGAACATGCCAATGAGTACAGAACAAAGATGAAGTTAATGAGGAGTAGCAGCAATGAAACTAGTGATACACACAATGAAATTTGGGACCAGAAAGTGTGACGAAATTAAGCAATTTTTCTACTTCGGAAACAAGATAGCACATGACAGACAGAGTAAGGAGGATACGAAAACCGAATCATCTTAAGTAAAAGGGGTGAGGGCGTTGTCCCTATGTAAGAGAAATCTACTAGTACCAAATATCGGCCTTTATCTGAGGAAAAAAATTCCAACAATGCACAGCACTTTATGGCAGTCAAGCACTGACTACGGAAAAACTGGAAAAGAAGAGAATCAAAGAGGTGCAGCTGTGGTTTTACATAAGGATACTGAAAAATGGAATGGCCTGGTGAAATAAGGAACGAGTAGGTTTTTCGCAGAACAGTGAAGAACGGATCTTCTTGAAGAAGAAGGCACAGGGCGGAATACGTTCCATGCTTTTGATTTTATCCATACTGGATGAGAGGTCTTGGTTGTGAATGTCAATGTTAAAAAATATATCGGCTCAACCACTTGTTTGTAGTGTAAAACACTAAGACTGACGCGTTTCAGAAACCAAGCTTCCATCATCAGAATAACAAAAAGTAAAAGAACCTGTTAAAACTCGCTAAAATGGAACATGCACCAGGCACAATAAAATTGATAATACAATTAAAACATCGTAGCTACTTCCCTTGTTGCCGCCGTGTCTTCCAAGGTGCATCTCCACATAGTCGTCAAAATATAAAAACTCTAAAATGGTGTCGCCTATGGTGTTCAACATCTAACCACATGGCTCTCTCCTCTGTTGTCGTAAACCGCCCGTGCGTCCTCGTTGATACCACACACCACGTAGCCAAACACGACAATGAAACGCGAGTGAGCTCACGCGCGAAGTAAACAAGGAAGTCACAGAAATTTCTATACAAACAGATAACGTATACATGTTCCAAGGACCTCATAAAATGATGGTATCCTGCCAATTGCTAAAAATGTAGTCACAAAAAGTTTTTTACGCTACAAACAAGTGGTTGAGCCGATATATTTTTTAACATTGACGTTCCATGGTACCAGAGGAAGCTATGGAGGGAGAGAACTTTGCGGAAACAAAGCTTATGTAAAACATCCAACAAATAAGTGATGACGCAGGTGCAAGTGGTACTGTGAGATGAGTTTAACGCAGGGCAGGAATACGTTACTGGTCACGCCGATCCAGTCAGACGATTGATAATAATGATAAAAGAACTCACACACGTGTCGGTACTCGTGGCCGTAGGCATGGTCTACCAGTCTAGTGCGTGTATTGTATGGTGACAACGTATTTGACGCAGCCGAAACTCATTCTGTGGGGTCGTTTGTGGTGTAAGTATATGTTTTTGTAGTAATCTCAAAGGCTTCCTGTAATGCTGCATTTCCTCACTTTTATTTATGGGAATACTGACAAGAAATGTCAAGCCGAAAACGACATAGCCAAACAAATATTTAAGTGAATTTTGACTGTCACACATTTTCTTCTTAAGATGCTGATCATCATTCCTCAAACGACGATGTTCTCAATACCAAAATTTATTATAAACAGAATTTTTTCGGCCTTACGTTTTGTCACTTCTGTTATGGTAAACGTATTGTAAGCGGCCCAACATTTAGCTAAGGATCCGTGAAGATTCTGTGTTTGTGAACCAGTCGGATCCCATTGCTATAATGAATTCTACTTCGCCATGGGTGAGTCACCACAGAAAGGTCTCACCACCACCTGCTGTACACCACCATGTTAGGGGTAGAAGGTAGTAAAATGGCGCATGTTTAAAGAAGCCAGATGAACAACCTAAGAAAAATGGACTGTGAAACTTAGAAGAAAGGAAGATTAATGTTGAACACACCATTGCTAATGACGTCATCGCAAACCGCACAAGTTAGGGTTAGTGATAGATGAGGAAGGAAATCAGACGTGCCCTCTGCAAGTATAAATTTAGGCATTTACTTGGAAAGATTTAGGCAAGTCAGGGAAGACTGAAATGTGGATGGCCGGCCGGTAATTTGAACTCTAGAGAGAATCGTAGAATGGGTTCCAGAAGCTATTCAGCCTTAGACCAGTTTCAACGGAGGAGTTGGGGCGGATACACAGGCGATCGGTCGTGCCGCTGATGTGTAATCGATGGCGATGGCTGATGAGTCGAAGTCAGCGACGTGATGGATGGTGCCTTCGGAACCTGCTGACGCTATCTGGCTCCAAGTATTAGACGCGCCGCAGAGCCACAGCTTTCTGGGAAGTGTGTACTGGTCAGCGTCTATTGTCTTGTTATTACGCTTGTTCGGATATACTGTAAGTTTACACTGGCCGCAAGAGGAGAAAGATAAATGATTGATGTAAAATATTAATTTCAGCAGCAGTCGAAAAAAACCGAATATTATGTCTAAAAATGATACAAAACTGCAGAAAAGGTATCTTCTCTCCAAGATTCAGCGGAGATTGTGGAAAACTTGCTCATGTGAAACGCAGCTTTCTTTCTCGTACAGTATCTTGGCAAAGAGTAGATGCAGACTGAACAGCAGGATTCTGTCGTCCTCCAGTCGCGAAAGGGAAGGATATTATATGCAGACTCAGTTCTTGTGTTGAGAAGGATGTTCGTATACGCTGTATATTTCGCCGGCATGTATCGTCAGTAAAAGACAATTCAAAGTATGATGCGTAATTGGTACTGGGTTTTAATGGTTATCTGACAAACATCTAAGCTCCTTCTACTAGCACTGTCGGACCACTCACTCCTGACCGGCCGCCGTGTGATCCTCTGCCAGTGGCATCTTTGGGATGCGGCATGGAGGTTTATGGGGTCAGCACAACTCTGTCCCGACTGGTCAGCTTCCTATACCTTGGACTCGCTACTACTCGTTCCATTCCGCCCACCACGGAAAAATCCATGGCAGCACCGGGAATCGGGCTCCAGTTCTCCGGATAGTGGTCAGACACTCTGACCACTTAACTATGGACAACTTTACAAGTACGTTATGAAGAAGTCGATCACTACCAACTAAGCTGACCTGTCGTTTTCCGAAACACCGCATTGCCATGAGATAAAAACTCTGTCGCTGATTTTAACAACTAAGAATCCGACAGTTTTCATAACACGTTATGGACGAGAACTTAAATGACACAATTCATAAACAATTCGACTTGAGCAATATGTTTACATTTAAGAGAGAGACCAGAAGTACGTTTCTGCTGAATGAACCGTTCTGAAATTGTAACTCTTTCGCTTCAGACTGTTGGAATGTGTCAACAGTAAGAACTATCGTGTGTTTTCCAGAGTACTTGCAGTACACGGACTGCTACCGCGCCATCTCGGATGACTGGACGGAGTGCGCAGACCGCTTCATGACGCTGGTGAATGAGGACACGGCCGCGCTCAAGGACAGGCACACCCGCATGCTGGAACTCTGCTGGTGAGCTTCAGGTTCACCGTGCTGTGCTCTCCGTGATCAGCTGACGTTGGGACTGCACTCTGGATAAGAGGAATTCAAAGCTGTTTGTTGTAAGACTAGAACAAACTATTTGTAAAAAGGCATTTAGTTTTACATAGGATTTCTCTTCTGGTGTTTCATATTTTTTCTCGTAATTAAGAAAGTAATTTTCGGGAAAAAATGCACTGCAAGTAGGAAAGAACACTCATATCGTACTGCACTCTGTTCAAAACCACTTTAGGGCTGGCACAACTGAAAGTGCAGCAGAGGCGCTCAACAAAGGTGTCGCATCCCTCACGGGACACGTGGATAGCCTTGCGTTTCATTAACCTCGATCAGACTCGCAAATTATTCGATGTACAAAGATGAAACTGGTATTATTGTTAATCAAAATATCCACGGGTGTACTGCCGGTCTATAGTGTACAACGGGCACAATATTTCGGCGATCAAACATGTCGCCATCATCAGGTGAACTGACGGACTGGTATTATTGTGTTTCGAAGTACTGCACTATGTTTTCAAAAAAAATGGTTCAAATGGTTCTGAGCACTATGGGACTCAACTGCCGTGGTCATCAGTCCCCTAGAACTGAGAACTACTTAAACCTAACTAACCTAAGGACATCACACACATCTATGGCCGAGGCAGGATTCGAACCTGCGACCGTAGCAGTCGCACGGTTCCGGACTGCGCGCCTACAACCGCGAGACCACCGCGGCCGGCCACTATGTTTTAATTTTTGTATATTTACCACAGCAAAATTTTAACATTATTTGCAGCAACTTCACGAAACTACATTTCCCGAAGATGTTAGCTTTTTTCGCAAGCGAAAAATTTTTTGTTATTGTTGTTAGGTGTAGTGCCCACGTTAAGGAAACTGAATCTTAGAGCTCGCCGATAAAGAGACTATCAGTCGTCCGTTGTAGTTCACTACGAAAAAAGACCACTAGCTTCTCAGTTAACCTGTCACTACTTTTTCTGTTTAGTCGTAGCGACAGCTCAGGTTGTTCTGCATTATAACAAAGTCGGATCGCCTCGAAAGTACTTGCCTCCTTAAGGATGGTAATTTGCAGAGTGTCGGCTGTTCCTGTCTGCGACGTAGGGCTAACAAGAAGCAACAGGACGTATCACATCCGCCGCAGATAAATCTAATTTCATAATCCGCTTTTGCAAACATAATTTTTTCAAATACTGTATAGCTTTAATAATTTTATACCGCCCATTTCATTCTCAGACAATTTCTTTATAACTTCACAACAGTATTTTGTTTTAAATTCAGAGCTGCAGCAGTTCTTTCCAGAACCCCTGCATATGTCGGATATTCAGTTAAGTAAACATATTTCGAAATTAAGTGAATAAAATGTAACAGTTTTCTGAAGATTGGTGACGAGTCGGTTCCTAACAAATCCTGGTACCCTGAAGAAACGGAAAAAAATCTTGTGTGTAAGTGGAACTGCTCTTACAGACGAGAAGTTTGACAGTTCAAACAGCTGTACACCATACGCGTTGACTTTGGAAGCAGAAGGAGGTATTTTCTGTTTTATTTGCTTTGTTCCTAGACAATAGTCAAAATACGGAAGAAACACTTTTTTCTGAATTAAAAACTAAAGTGCCTGACTGGGTACTGAAAACTGTAGTGCTTGACTTTGCAAAATCTGCAGTTAAATCTATCAAAACGGTATTTCCCTTAACATCCCTTTCTGGATGACATTTTCACTTCAAGCTATATCTGTGACGAAAATACAAGAACTAGGATTAACGGAGGAATGCAGGGATAGATGTCCTACTGCTTTACTCCATATGTACTGCAGTGACGCTTATTCCAACAACCAGTTTCAATGAAGCATGGATGATAATAATGGAGGAAATGCTGAGTGGAGATAATCTTAAAAAATTCATAGAGTATGTTGTGGTCAATCAATGGCTGGAAAATCCTAGTATACCGACGGAAGTACGGAATGTTTTTAACTCGTTGCACAGGACCACGAATGGCTGTCGAAGGCTGTGATAGGAAACTAAACTCCCCAGTAAATCAAAAAATATCCGCTACATTTGAAATTAAAAAAGATTCCATTAGCACGTATCTTCAAAAAAGATGTTTAAAATCTTTCTTACAGAAAATTGAGTGAGAAATTAAAATTCTTAAAAAAAGACGGGAAAGTGTAATAAAGAATAAATGATGCCGCCTTAAATTTTCGGCAAATAGAAATATGATCCTACTTTAACACTCGAAACATTAAGGATACTTTCATAATATGTCGATAAAAAGTTTTGCACAGTCCAAATAGCTGCTAAAGTGTATGGGCTTAGACTCTGCGGGACCGAGGGATGAAAGGATACCCCTTATTAAACTAAACAAAATGACTTTACTGTCCGAAAGCACTCGTCTTCAGCAAAGAGAACATGCGAGAAATGGTCTGCTTAACAAAATACTCATAATAATAATAATTATAATAATAATAATAATAATGATAGTAATACATATTCCCCGTGGAGGCCCGGGAAAAGAATAGGCCTCCGGTATGTTCTGCCAGTCGTAAAAGGCGACGAAAAGAACAAACCACTAATAGGGTTAACCCCCCCCCCTTTTAGTGTGATTAGTTGGTTCAGGACACAACTAAAGAAGCCTCGGACAAGCGCCGTCATGGTCGGGGACGACGCTTCAACCTATGCCCGCCCACAATGGTAACGACACTGCTAGCCAACTGGAAAATGATTTAAATCCTAACAGAGGTGTTTTGCAGGATATGCTTCCTGCAACCACCGTAGAAGGAAAACCAAGACAGAGGATGAGATGGTCAGATGAAGTTAATCGACACCTCACGGTCTGTTATTACCAAGCAACAAACCTAGGAACAAACACAACTGGATACAGATCACAAGTATACACAACATTTATTACCAGATACCCAGAATTAAAATTTTTAACACAACCACAACTCGCTGATCAGATCCGTGTAATAATAAAAAATAACAGGATACCCCAGTCAGAATTAAAAAACATCAAACAACAAGTACAACAAATACTGGAACAAAATAATGTGCAATCAGAAGAAGAAGAAGAAGAAAATACACGCATCAATTAAACAATCAGAGGAAAACGAAATCTTAAGACTGCCACCAGAACAAGTACAAATAGAACACGAAGTGACACACAAGTTAGATATAGAAGAAAAATTTCAGCTGACATATATAGAATACAAAGACACATATACAGACAGTAGACCATTCTTGCATAGACCGCCAAATAACCCACAAGTCGAAACAACAATAAAAACCATCAACACAATCATACACAATAAAATAAATGAACACACAACTATGGAACAGTTACAACTACTGGTTTATGTAGGAGCACTCACTACACTAAATATACACACTAAACAGAGATCAGAACCAACCAACACACAGAAGAAACCCACAAAACCGGCATGGCAACACAGGCTACAGATCAGAATAGAAAAACTGAGAAAAGACATTGGAGAGCTAACACAATTTATAAGGCATCAAATGTCAGAAAAAACGAAAAAGGTTAGGTAAAATCTCACAACAAGAAGCGATAGAGCAATTAGATGAAAAGAAGGAGAAATTACAAGCATTGGCCAAACGTCTTAGAAGATACAAAAAAAGTGAAAATAGAGGGAAACAAAACCAAACGTTCAACGCAAACCAAAAAAAAAATTACCAGACAATAGATAACACTCACATTAAAATAGACAATCCACCAAACATAACAGACACGGAACACTTCTGGAGCAACATATGGTCAAACCTGGAACAACATAACAGGCATGCACGGTGGATAGAAGCAGTAACAGACACATACAAGATGATACCACAAATGCCTGAAGTGATAATTTTGGAACATGAAGTCACCAAAGCACTTAATTCTACTCACAATTGGAAAACCCCTGGAAAAGATAAAATAGCAAATTTCTGGCTAAAGAAGTTCAACACATTCACAGCTAACTAAATTATTTAACAGTTACATTGCTGACCCATACACATTCCCTGATACACTTACACATGGAATAACTTATATGAAACCTGAAGATCAAGCAGACACAGCAAACTCAGCTAAATACCGCCCCATAACATGCCTACCAACAATATACAAAATATTAACTTCAGTCATTACACAGAAATTAATTACACATACAAAACAGAACAAAAATATAAATGGAGAACAAAAAGGCTGTTGCAAAGGAGCACGAGGATGTAAAGAGCAACTGATAATAGATGCAGAGGCAACATATCAAGCTAAAACTAAACAAAGGTCGCTACACTACGCATATATTGATTGCCGAAAAGCTTTTGATAGTGTACCCCACTCATGGTTACCACAAATATTGGAAATATACAAAGTAGATCCTAAATTGATACAGTTCCTAAACATAGTAATGAAAAATTGGAAAACCACAATTAATATCCAAACAAATTCAAATAATATCACGTCACAGCCAATACAGCTTAAGCGTGGAATATACGAAGGAGACTCATTAAGTCCTTTCTGGTTCTGCCTTGCTCTGAACCCACTATCCAACATGCTAAATAATACAAATTATGGATACAATATTATTGGAACATACCCACACAAAATCACACATTTGCTATACAAGGATGATCTAAAACTACTAGCAGCAACAAATCAACAACTCAACCAATTACTAAAGATAACAGAAGTATTCAGCAATGATATAAATATGGCTTTTGGCACAGACAAATGTAATAAAAATAGCATAGTCAAGGGAAAACACACTAAACAAGAAGATTACATATTGGATAACCACAGCGACTGCATAGAAGCGATGGAAAAAACAGATGCCTATAAATATCTAGGATACAGACAAAAAATAGGAATAGATAATACAAATATTAAAGAAGAACTAAAAGAAAAATATAGACAAAGACTAACAAAAATACTGAAAACAGAATTGACAGCAAGAAACAAAACAAAAGCTGTAAATACTTATGCTATACCAATATTGACCTACTCATTTGGAGTAGTGAAATGGAGTAACACAGACCTAGAAGCACTCAATACACTTACACGATCACAATGCCACAAATATAGAATACATCACATACATTCAGCAACAGAAAGATTCACATTAAGCAGAAAGGGAGGAGGAAGGGGATTTATCGACATAAAAAACTTACATTATGGACAGGTAGACAATTTGAGAAAATTCTTTCTAGAACGAGCAGAAAGTAGAAAAATTCTCAAAGCAGTTACTCGTATAAATACATCGGCTACACCACTGCAATTTCATAACCACTTCTACAACCCTTTAGATCACATAACATCAACAGATACGAAGAAAGTAAATTGGAAAGAGAAAACTCTACATGGGAAGCACCCGTATCATCTAACACAGCCACACATCGATCAAGACGCATCCAACACATGGCTAAGAAAAAGAAATATATACAGTGAGATGGAAGGATTCATGATTGCAATACAGGATCAAACAATAAACACCAGATATTACAGCAAGCATATTATTAAAGATCCCAATACCACAACAGATAAATGCAGACTTTGCAAACAACAAATAGAAACAATAGATCACATCACAAGCGGATGTACAATACTAGCAAATACAGAATACCCCAGAAGACATGACAATGTAGCAAAAATAATACATCAACAGCTTGCCTTACAACATAAACTTATAAAACAACACGTTCCCACATACAAGCATGCACCACAAAATGTACTGGAGAATGATGAATACAAATTATACTGGAACAGAACCATTATAACATATAAAACAACACCACATAACAAACCTGACATCATAATCACCAATAAAAAGAAGAAATTAACACAACTAATCGAAATATCGATACCCAATACAACAAATATACAAAAAAAAGGAGAAAAAATTGAAAAATACATCCAACTGGCTGAGGAAGTCAAGGATATGTGGCATCAGGATAAAGTTGACATAATACCAATTGTACTATCAACTACAGGAGTCATATCACACAATATACACCAGTACATCAATGCAATACAGTTACATCCAAACTTATATATACAACTACAGAAATCCGTACTTATTGATACATGTTCAATTACCGGAAAGTTCCTAAATGCAATATAACATATACCGTACAGTTAAAAGGAAGTCACGCTTGATCAAGGTCCGCGTCACTTTCTACTTTTGACCAGACATAACCTCTGAGATAAAGAAAGAAATAATAATATTAATAATAGTCTCAGTAGTTCAATTGTCCACAGAGGTGCTTGAGCTATGGAATAATTGAGAGATTTCAAGTACGAATAGCTGAAACAACCATTTACTCGCGCCGTATTTCTCGTCCTCTGGCGTCCCTATGTTCATTCACCTAAGGATGTGTAAACAAAAAAACTCCGCCGTTCTGGCCTCCGACTGGACAACCGGGACCGATCGACCGCCGTGTCATCCTCAGCCAGTGGCGTCATTTGGGTGAGGTACAGACGGGCATGGGGTGAAAATGCCACTCCGCCAGCCGCTGACGGCTTTGCAAACTTTGGAGCCGCTGCTTCCATTCACAGAACTCTTAAATTAGTCTTACGAGTCTGAATGGGCCAAAGGAAATCGTTGACAGTACCGCGATTGAAACCGGGTACTTCGAAAGGCAGTCACTTGCGCTGACTGGTCACTTACATAATCACACGAAGATATAAGTGTGAATCAGAAAGAATCATACGATTTAAAAAAGTCATAACTATTATGTTATTTGAGATAAATGCGTGAACAACGTACTGTTGGAAAGAGCAAACTCCCGGGTCTTACACGAATCCCGCTAAGTAACAGCAGTGTGCGCCCACTTCAGTGCTTGTAAACTGGTATCGGAACAACAGAAAGCGTTTTGTGTTCTACGTTTTGTGCAGTGCGGGTTAGTAATAATCGTTCAGTGCGACTTAGGACTAGGTATAATGTATTTCCTCATATAACACAGAGCATTAGACAATGGCATGAACAATTCCGAGAAACAGGTTGTTTGTGTACAGGCAAATCGCCGGGCTGTCCCCGAGTAACTTTCACAGACATCCAACGCATCCGTCGTAGTTTCACAAGCAGTCCGCAGAAATCCGCTCGCGGTGCAGCTCGACAGCTCGGCATGGCCTCGATGCCCGTCTAGGATGTGCTGCGTCGACGTTTACACATGAAACCATACGAAACTCAGCTACTGCAAGCTCTTCGTGAAGGTGACAAACAACAACGTGTCGAATTCTGTAATTTCGTTCGTGGCCTAGTGTTTAGTGACGATGCAAAATTTCATTTAAATGGAAAGGTGAACCGTCATAATGTGAGAATATGTGGTAAGAAACAACCACATGAAGTTGTACTATATATGAGGGGCTCTCCAAAATTTAATGTGTTTTGTGCAGTTTCAAGATCCATTTTTCTTTGCCGAGAACACTCTTACTTTCTTTTTCAACAGTTGGAGACCTATTCGAACAACTTCATTTACCAACAGGACGGGGCACTGCCACACTGGCATCTGGAAGTGTGGGAGTTTTTAAACCAAAAGATTACTGTACGATGGATCGGTCCTACTGGACCAAATGACTCAGCCTTATAGTACTGGCCTCCAGAATCACCGGACCACACTATACGTGATTATTTTTTGCGGGAGTTTATAAAAGACTCTGTTTATGTGCCTCAGTTACCAACAACAATGAATGAACTGAGACATCGCATAACAACAGCTGTGGAAGCTGTAACTCAAGACATACTATGTACAATTTTGGAACAATCTGAATACAGCACAGCCATATGCCGAGCATCTCAAGGGGGGCGTATTGAACACCTATGACAAGGTATGAGAAAAGCATTCTGAATTTCCCGATCACCTTTTTCTTTTTCTTTTTCTTTTTTTGGTCATCTGTCTACTGACTGGTTTGATGCGGCCCGCCACGAATTCCTTTCCTGTGCTAACCTCTTCATCTCAGACTAGCACTTGCAACCTACGTCCTCAATTATTTGCTGAATGTATTCCAATCTCTGTCTTCCTCTACGGTTTTTGCCCTCTACAGCTCCCTCTACTACCATGGAAGTCATTCCCTCATGTCTTAGCAGATGTGCTATCATCCTGTCCCTTCTCCTTGTCAGTGTTTTCCACATATTCCTTTCCTCTCCGATTCTGCTTAGAGCCTCCTCATTCCTTACCTTATCAGTCCACCTAATTTTCAACATTCGTCTGTAGCACCACATCTCAAATTCTTCGATTCTCTTTTGTTCCGGTTTTCCCACAGTCCATGTTTCACTACCATAGAATGCTGTGCTCCAGACGTACATCCTCAGAAATTTCTTCCTCAAATTAAGGCCAGTATTTGATATTAGTAGACTAATCTTGGCTAGAAATGCCTTTTTTGCCATAGCAAGTCTGCTTTTGATGTCTTCCTTGCTCCGTCCGTCATTGGTTATTTTACTGCCTAGGTAGCAGAATTCCTTAACTTCATTGACTTCGTGACCATCAATCCTGATGTTAAGTTTCTCGCTGTTTTCATTTCTACTACTTCTCATTACCTTGGTCTTTCTCCGATTTACTCTCAAACCATACTGTGTACCCATTAGACTGTTCATTCCGTTCAGCAGATCATTTAATTCTTCTTCACTTTCACTCTGGATAGCAATATTATCAGCGAATCGTATCATTGATATCCTTTCACCTTGTATTTTAACTCCACTCCTGAACCTTTCTTTTATTTCCATCATTGCTTTCTCGATGTACAGATTGAAGAGTAGGGGTGAAAGGCTACAGCCTTGTCTTACTCCCTTCTTAATAAGAGCACTTCGTTCTTGATCGTCCACTCTTATTATTCCTTCTTGGTTGTTGCACATATTGTATATGACCCGTCTCTCCCTATAGCTTACCCCTACTTTTTTCAGAATCTCGAACAGCTTGCACCATTTTATATTGTCGAACGCTTTTTCCAGGTCGACGAATCCTATGAACGTGTCTTGATTTTTCTTTAGCCTTGCTTCCATTATTAGCCGTAACGTCAGAATTGCCTCTCTCGTGCCTTTACTTTTCCTAAAGCCAATCTGATCGTCACCTAGCGCATTCTCAATTTTCTTTTCCATTCTTCTGTATATTATTCTTGTAAGCAGCTTCGATGCATGAGCTGTTAAGCTGATTGTGCGATAATTCTCGCACTTGTCAGCTCTTGCCGTAGTCGGAATTGTGTGGATGATGCTTTTCCGAAAGTCAGATGGTATGTCGCCAGACTCATATATTCTACACACCAACGTGAATAGTTGTTTTGTTGCCACTTCCCCTAATCATTTCATCAAAAACCAAAATTCATAGTGTTTATAAGTTAGATACACCCTGTATAGTTCTCGTCAAATATTTAAGTCCACTGAAGACGTTATGGCAACATTTATATATGCAAGTATAAGTTTCTGTGATCTTTGTCCCTTCCATAAAAACCCTGCAAAACTAGTACTCCTGAAAGAAAGGATATTGCGGAGATATGGCTTAGCCACAGCGAGGGGGGGGGGGGGGGGGGGTGGAGTGGTTTCCAGAATGAGATTTTCACTCTGCAGAGAGGAGTGTGCGCTGATATGAAACTTCCTGGCAGATTAAAACTGTGTTCTGGACCGAGACTCGAACTAGAGACCTTTGCGTTTCGCGGGCAAGTGCTCTACGAGCTGAACTACCCAAGCACGACTTCTGTAAAGCTTGGAAGGTAGTAGACGAGGTACTGGCAGAAAAGTAGGTGTGAGGACGAGGCGTGAATCGTGTTTGGGTAGCTCAGATGGTAGAGCACTTGCCCGCTAAAGGCAAAGGTCCTGAGTTCGAGTCTCGGTCCGGCACACAGTTTTAATCTGCCAAGAAGTTTCATATCAGCGCACACTCCGCTGCAGAGTGAAAATATCATTCTGATGATCTCGCTGTTTCGTCTCCTATACCAAATCAACTATCTTTTTCGTTGAAGCTCTAGTTTCTGTTGCGTATTTCATTTCACACATTTTTTCCCATCAGTTGCCATATTTTTTTTCTCCATTCGGTATTTTGCAGGCATACAGCTACTGCATTTGGCCCTTGCTTTTTCTCTTCCATGGTTAAGTCTTTACAGCTGATATTAACAGTCCCCGGATAGTTAAATGGTTCAAATGGCTCTAGGCACTATGGGACTTAAACATCCGAGGTCATCAGTACCCTAGACTTAGAACTACGTAAACCTAACTAACCTAAGGACATCACACATCCATGCCCAAGGCAGGATTCGAACTTGCGACCGTAGGAGCCGCGTGGTTCCGGACCTACTTCTGATTTATCACCTACTTCTGATTTATATCGTACAGGTACATCTACATCTACTTTTATACTCTGGAAGCAATCCAACTGTGTGTGGTGGAGGGCACTTTACGTGCCACTGTCATTACCTCCCTTTCCGATTCCAGTCGCGTATGGTTCGCAGGAAGAACGACTGCCGGAAAGCCACCGTGCGCGCTCGAATCTCTCTAATTTTACATTCTTAATCTCCTCTAGAGGAATAAGAAGGAGGAAGCAATATATTCGATATCTCATCGCACCTCTCGGAACCTGGACAGCAAGATACACCGCGATGTAGAGCGCCTCTCTTGCAGAGTCTGCCACTGGAGTTTGCTAAACATCTCTGTAACGCTATCACCCTTACAAATAACCCTGTGACGAAACGCGCCGCTCTTCTTTGGATCTTCTCTATCTCCCCCGTCAACCCGACCTGGTACGCATCCCACACTGATGAGCAATACTCAAGCATAGGTCGAACGAGTGTTTTGTAAGCCACCTCCTCTGTTGATGGACTACATTTTCTAAGGACTCTCCCAATGAATCTCAACCTGGTACCCGCCTTACCAACATTTAATTTTATATGATCATTCCACTTCAAATGGTTCCGCACGCATACTCCCAGATATTTTACAGAAGTAACTGCTACCAGTGTTTGTTCCGCTATGATATAATCATACAATAAAGTATCCTTCTTTCTGTGTATTCGCAATACGTTACATTTGTCTATGTTAAAGGTCAGTTGCCACTCCCTGCACCAAGTGCTTATCCTTTACAGATCTTCGCTACAATTTTCTAATGCTACAACTTGTTTGTATACTACAGCATCATCCGCGAAAAGCCGCATGGAACTCTTAGTTTTTTTTATATGACATTTACGTGTTAATTTCTTACATAAAACACAATTTGGCACTGTCAGGACTACATACTTTCTTTCCACCGTTGTTTCTTTTTCACTTTTGACTCACGAAGGAACAGGGGTGGGTGTTTAGAGACAGCTAGTATGACAATTTTTTCAAGTGCGGAAAACGGCGCCATCACCACTCAGGGACTGGCTAATGCGAGTGTTTTCGTTTTGGGGGTGGTCCAGCGCCAAGCACGGCTTCCTGGTGTGTGTGTACGTGGCGAGCCGAGCGCGCTGCCGGCGCTCCGAGGCGATGTTCCTGCAGCGCATCGGCGAGACGCTGTCCAGCCTGCAGGTGTATTCGCCCCTGTGCCGCCAGCTGGGCGTCGCCGTCTGCAGCCGCGCCTCCGCACCTGCTGGGTCCGCCGGCGGCGCCCGCCTCGCCGTCGCCTTCGCTGCAGCCGTCGCCTGGGCCGCCGCCAGCATCCGCAGGCTCTAACAGGTGCGGTGGGAAAGGCTCTTAACAGGTGTGGTGGGAGGAACCCAGCAGTACAGTCAGAACGTAAAAGGGAATTACAATCTATCTTTCTTTTGCTACTGCCTTTATCCCGCATTGCGCAGGGTCGGCAGGGTTAAGTACGGAATTGGCATGGGTAATGTTAAGGGGTGGCCGGATGCCCTTCCTGCCACCACCCCGTACCCCCTGGGACAGAATTACTGTACCCCAGCTGTCTGGGTCTAGTGTAAATCGTGAAATAGTTTGAATGTGGTTCAAATGTGAGGCGGGATTTGGGGACCATCCCGGTATTCACTTAGTAGGATGTGGAAAACCGCCTAAAAACCACATCCTGGCTGGCTGGCACTCCGGTAATCCGCCGGTCTGATTCGATCTGGGGTCGGCGCGCCTACCCGTGTACAGGAAGCAGCGCGTTAGCCCTCTTGGCTATCCTGGCGGGTGTAAAAGGGAATTACAATTCTTGAGATTAAATAAGGCCTTAGGTAACATTCCATTCGAGGTTCTAAAACCATTGGGTGAAACAGCAACGAAACGGCCGTTCAAGTCCATATGTAGACTCTATGACACTGGAGACATACCATCAGACTTTAGGAAAAATATCATCCATTCAATTCAGAAGATAACAAGAGTAAGAGATTGCGATAATTACCACGCAACCAGCTTAACAACTCATGCACCGAAGCAGTTCACACGAAAATAATGGAGAAGAAAATCGAGAAACTGCTAGGTTACGATTATTTTGACTTTGGAAAAACTAAATCCACCACTGGGGCAGTCCTCAAGTTGAGCTTGACAACAGTAATTGAAACTGAAGAAAAATCGAGACATATTCATAGGATGTGTTAGAAATTCTGAAAAAATAGGACTAGTTTATAGGGAAAGACTAATAGTAATACAAGAACCAAGAGACTGCAAATTCAAGAACGAACATCTTGGAATAACTTACGTGGTGCTAGTGGCAGCTGTAGAGAGTAAAGACTGTAGAGGAAGACACGCTGGAATACATCCAACAAATAATTGATGACGTAGGTTGAAAATGGTATTCTGAGATGAAGAGGTTGGCACAAAGGAATTCTTGACGACCCGCACCAAACCAGTCAGAAACTGACGAATCAGATAAAAAGACAGAAATGCTGTCTATCTTTTCTTTCTTTTCTCTTCAATCTGTACATCGTCGAAGCAAAGACGGAATTAAAATAAAGGCTTAAGACTGGGAGTAAAATCCAGGATGAAAGGATATTCAGGGTGAACGGAAGAAGACGAAGTTAGGCAGTTTTGTTACCGTGAAACCAAAATAACCCATGAAGGACGAAACAATGAAGAGATAAAACGCGGAAAAGCATAGGCAAAGAGGACACTCCTGGTCAAAAGAAGTCTAGTAATATCAAACATAGTCATTCATCTGAGGAATGAATTTCTGGGATTTGTTTGGAGCATGGAATCGTAGGACGGAGAATAATTGCTAATAGGAAAACCGGAAAAAAAGAGAATCGAAGTGTTTGGTGCTACAGAAGAATGTAGAAAATAACGCTGACAGGTGAAGTGATGAATTAGATTATCCGCAAAATCGCTGAAGAAAGGAACATTTGTAAAACACCGAAAAGAGGAAGGGACAGGATGATTTGTGTTAAGATATCATGGAATAACTTCCATGGTACTAGAGGGAGCTGTAGACGGTAAAAGAAATAGAGGAAGTCACTGACTGGGATACATCCCTGAAATAACTGAGAACGTAGGTTGCTAGTGCTACTACGAGATGAAGAGAGTGGCACAAGAGAGGAAATCGTCCGCATCAAACCAGTCAGAAGACTGAGGGCTCAAAGAAGAAAAAAAAAAGGAAAAAAGTAACAAACATAGACAGTTCACAAATTTCGTTTCCTTAGTTGCAAGTGGATCTCACGAAAATCGTGCAAGCAAAATAAACAACATTGTTAACCGACATGGAGGTCACTGTAATAGTTGCCGAAGCTACGTATAATATTATCATTCACTTAGAAAGTTGACGTTGCTGCTTAAAATATATATATAAAAATACTAGTATCTCTTGACTCAGTATTCTTTCCTACAACAATCGTTCATCCGAAGAATCCAAAGATACTCTTGTGCTGCCCATTTTTAGAGTTAGCTCTCGACTTAAAACGTAAATCATGTATTCCTACATCCTTATAGACACGTTCGTAAAGTGGTTTTGATTACGGACTTCAAGACGATATATGCGATTTAGTTTGTTTAAAAGCCAGACCGAGGTTCATATCCCTGTGTGGCATCCACAGTTTAGCTTTCCGTGATGACCTTAAATTAACCACCATGAATGCCCGGACGGTTCCTGCCGGTCTCATTTCGTACCATTACCTAATCCGAGTTTATATTCCGTCCCTAATGAGTTCTTAATCGACGTAAAGTGAAATATAATCTTCCTGTTCCTTCGCTAAAATTGTTTTAGGATCTTATCATTCACACACTTTCGCAAATTATAATAGCTCTTTTATCCCTACATATGTATTTTCTCTATCTTTCCGGCTAATGTAGTTGGCATGTAAGCTCACGAACACCACAGTTTTGTCACTTATTCTGTTCACCAACTTTGATTCCGTAAGGCACCGTTGTGCACAGCGACTATATGTTGTTATAAGGAAAGACAGGTACACAGCTACCAGTCGCACGCACGTTCCCACAGCTGAAAGCTGTATCTGCAACAATAATAAGAAACCAATGGGAGTGCGGCTGATTGCTGAGTTGCTACCTTTCCTTTTATGATATTTATTTAGTTACATATGTAAGTAGCGCACTGTTCTCTCATTACTGTCTGAAATAGAAAAATACAAAAATATATTCTTACAACGCTTCTCTGTGTTCTTTGCAGGTTTTTAGAGACACAGTCGGCATTTATACTTTCGACATGTTACCAACACTCTCATGTGGACAATGGACATACGCTAACCGCTTCTGAGAATATGCGTTGGACGAAGTGTGAGAAGTCTGCGGGAAAATGGCACCCGCTCGAAAGAGGTTCGTTTCGTCAAGAAGAGTCGTCTTTTCGCTGTTGTGCCACCACGACTTGTTGGTCACGCATCGTTTTGGAAATGAACGCTGGCTGCCGAACGCACAAGAGACTGCTGACCGATGTCGGCGCTGACATTCAAAGTGCCCTGTCCCAATTTTAATTCTATCTTCTGTAAAGCGAAATGTTTTACATCTATCATTGTAATTTACTATTTATAAACATAGAAAACTGTAACACGTCACATATACCAGTACCTAAATCTGTTAAAAGAAAAAAATCACTGGGTAATCATCATTGCTATATGAAGTAGAAACAGTAGGGCCATAGTTTCCGACAAGCTTCTCTGTTTACTTCTTTGTAATCATACGCGACTGCGCCGAAAATACAGCCTCATTAATGTTTCATTAAATTTTCGTAACATTACAGTCACATGCACGTGTTAGAAACAGTTTGCAGAAGAGGCAATGCTGTCACATCATAACCGACTGAAACATTGTATTTATTATATTAACAGAATCGTCCGTCGGTTCTTGGTAGAGGAACATTATAATAAATGATAAACACCAGATTGCTTTTGTTCTACATATATATTGTAGAACACAAGCAAACTGGTGCTTTTCATTAATTATTTTATTTATTGTTTCCCAGAAATTCATATCGTCCTCGCCGTGTTTGTTTTGTAATTATGAACTGTGAATGTAGACAATCTCTGTCTCCTTTATGATTGTATGCACATGTGCCACGTTTTTATTGTATAATTAGAAGTGAGATAATACACACCCTTTACTCAAATTTTAGCGTAAATTCTTCCAGTACATTTTATGAAAATTCTGTTCAGAACGTTTCTTTCGTTTATTTGATAAGGAAGCTATATTGTACAAAACATGATGCTTAGTGTGTCATGTGTACCGTTTTTCTCTGATGGTATCTTACAATAAATAGTTTCATTGAAGTTGCTGTATTCTTAGGCTTGTTGTACAGTAGATATGTGGCTACTACCACAGACTGTTATATGAAGCCATTAATAAACAACATCTAAATGTAACTAACATGAACTGCTATCGGCATGAAGTAAAATCTACGGATGACTTTTGGCTGTGTAGGTATGTGTCTAACAAACAAACCATTGCATGATATAGTTGATGTACAGCGTGATTGTTATTGACGTATAAAAATCCCCGAAGCGATGTAGATGGCACTGAAATAAGTAATTTAATGTAACACACGTGGGGCCGCAAAGGTCGGTAAATACCCAGAATTTAATGAGAAATGTTGAGCATGTGATGTCCCCAGAGGAGGTACCTGGCCGCATGTGCAACGGTAGAACCTATCGGTGTGTCATACCTCATCATCCCTACCGAAGTCACGTATTCACGTAGGTATGGCTCCGAGACTACACGTACGACTTCAGCGCGTCAGTAATTTTCTTTTTTATTTCATTAGGCAAATATGTGATTACATTGAGTTCTGATTTTCTGTTTTATTTATCGGTCTCACGGTCTCCACTAGTGTATCAGAAAGTACAATACAACAATAACCTAGCTTACTGCGTCACAATTAAATGCGTATCTGCTTCCGAACTGTGTCGCTAACAGTAAACGATCTACTTTCTCTTCACTAAATAAAGTCCGTAAACAAAAATAGAAGGGACAAAAGGAAAGAAACACAAAATATGAACAGCATTTGCCCTGTTACAGGGAGGACAATAATTTTGCAATTTCTACGTTTAAGTGAGATCACATTTACGAAAAGTGCTCGAAAAAAGAGTAGCTTAGCGAACAATGTACAGCACTGCTCGCTACCGGTGAAGGTAGGATCGACAAGCCCAAACCCAGCACATGTGGCGAGGTACGTCATCTGGTGACTCAAATGTTCAGCGTTTGCCATCCACTTCGGCGTATTTCCAGGCGTTTGCGGCCCCATAACTTTTATATTAAATTACTTGTCTGAGAGTCATATACGTCGGGTTTCCAAAAGTTTATAAGAATAACCCTGTATATCAGTTGTCTTTAATAGGCTGAAACTAAAAGACAATTATCACACGCTCAAAGAAAAAAATAACAGTTATTAATACCTATGTTTTTCTTGCAAACGAGTTTCATATTCAGTGTTTCGATTCGTTGGCGCTGTTTAGTTATGAATACTGCCCGACAAGATCACCTGTTCGACGAGTCACGTGCAGTTGCCTTCTACACCAACAACTTGTAAGTCGGCTTACCTTGTTCTAGAAAAATAACTGGCAAGAAACGAAAATCCCGCTTAGCTAAAGCCGTTTATTCAGTTTCTTCGTTCTCTACAGGTTGTTCTAGGACGAATGAGTATTATTCAGTGATAGGAAACATCATTCGAAGCAAAAATGTGTAGTAAACATCGGCTCTAAAACGCGTACCTTAGGAACTACGAGCACTTATTTAGTAGAAATGATGTTGTTCACAGCAGCGAAGATGAACAAGAGATCACAGCTCTTAAAGAGTGCATTTTAGGCACCATGTTTACCAGACCTCATTGCTTCGAATAATCGTTCCTGTCATGTCCTTCAGTACTAAACATTTCTCATGGGACATGCACAGACAGCGTTCCAGAAGGCCTCTCAGAGTCACAAGCCTAATTTCTTAATTTCTTGTAATGAAAATTTCTCAAGCTCCCATAAGTAGGTGGAAAAACATATTTCTCAGCGAGAAACATTTACCTGATACTCACCGGCTGTCGCCAAGAAGAAAACAAATGATGATGATCTAGGTTCACCATGATTTCTCTGAGTTACATGCAGTGCTTGGTCGGGTAGCCATATGTCATCCAAACAAACTCTGTCGTAATATCACGTGGGGTAATAACTGTCAGAGTGGCCTCATAGTAGACTGCGTGGCTGATGTTTGAATGTACTGAGCGAAGTCGTCGGTCTACCATCCAAGCCTGTTTTCGTTAGTGCATACTAACCCCTACTGTTCAGCCGAAACTGTTCATTCTTAAGCAGTAGAACTCACTGGAATCGGCTCTGAACGAATTTTTGCCACTCTTTTACGGTATGTCATAGTGGCGTACCTCTTCAATAAAATAGTTATTTGTATGTCAGTGCATTTATTAGGTTTAGAGCAACGTGACATGAATGTCCAAATGAGAAAAAGACATTAATAATAAAGAGATGTAAGTAGTGACATTGCCACTAACTGTAAGACCGATAGCAAACAATTATGACGAGTAAGACTTTGATTACCTGCGTTACCTGTAGTTCCACGGGTTACAGATGTTTAGGTGCGTATCACACACTGCCAACTGACTAGCATCACGAGTGACAAGGAGTGCCTTGTTCGCTGTGTGCCATAATCAGTTAGATGGTACCTGATTGTCGTATAATGTGCATGGTGAACCAGAACTCCTCCGACAAACTTCCAGAGGTTGCAGTGTGGACTAAAACAGGAAAATATACCGTATGAGCTATGATCATTTTTTCACCTGCGTTACTGTGAAACACAGCTCTTCTACTGAACAAGTGCATATGTATTTCTTGTTGTGGCTAACACTATCTGGTCTCAAAAAATGGACGCATAGAGCTTGCATTAGGAGAGATTACAGCGCATTAGAAAAACAAGTTGTCATAGCTCTTAAGATACGCATTTTAGGACCTATGATTGCTAGGTATATTTTCCTTCCTTTGCTCCGTAATACAGCCTCTGTAAATTTGTCGGTGGAATTCTGGTTCATCCTGTATAGACAAGTAAAAGAACCGCTTAACGCCTGTATTATTGATGATGGTGTTGAGGGGCGTTACCACATCAGACTTAAAGTGGCAGTTGCGTTATAGTTTGAAATATTAACAATTAAAATTTCTATCTCCTTGTGGAACCAGTATTACATTCATGCCTCGTTAGTCGAGCGTGTATTATAGTTACACATATTTGTACTGTCGTACCATCCCCCGTGACATATGTTGCACAGGGAGTAACTGTCTTATCGTGAGTACGTCCCATAAAGTCAATGCAGTCACCTGCAGCAGCGCCAGTCTAAATAATGAAGTAAAGAGAAAAGCTTGTGAGGTTAGAAATTTTACAAGTTCCTTAAGCTGGTCTCGTATACTTGCTTCGTTATCGGTTTCCATCTGAAATATGGCTCCTGCTATTATGGATACAACGACTGCATGTTCCATTACGCCTTAAAAGCAGTAAATAATCTACTGCTCACGCAAGTTAATGTATATGATCCCACTTCTGGTCACCAGTGTTAATGCATACGGGCGGGGAAGGGGGGAGAAGGTTGTTACATCTGCCTCGTAATCACAGTCTCCAGTAGGTCGAGTGGTCAGGATTTTAGAGTGAGCATCCAGGGCTGCTGTTAAATGACAAAGCAGGAAATTAGGTACAATAAAGAGGATATATTTCAATGTACGTTGTACAAGGGGCGCGCCTAGGGTCGTAAGTTACCAGGTTTAGGCCAGTCTAGGATGTCGAACAATTAACTGAGGTGGGCAACGGAAGGGGAAGCTGTTCACGCTAACTTACGTTGGTGGCCGGTCGTGAAAAGCAGAGCCAGAGGCTGTGCCTATCAAAAAAGACGTCTGTTCTGCTCGGGGTCTGGATGACAAGAGAGTGAGGCAACTATTTACCGCACCGCAGCACACTCCAGCGTCCACATACGTGACCAGTATCCCACGCCAGCTCTTGGCGAAAAACAATGGCGAGAATTGGCTAGCAGTTTCAGCAGAGGTCTCAGCGTGTCTCTTGTCAGCAGTTTAACTGGACAGAATTGCCTCGGCCTTGAAAGACAGGCGACTTGTGTCACGTAGGCACAGCGTAAGTTGCTCTAGGAGTAAACTTGCAAAGATTTGACTGGGCCTTCAATGAATATTTTTTTAAACCAATTCCCTAAAATATTCCTTGACTGGCTACCACCACGCACACTCGGTTGTAGCCTGTATAAGTTGTTAACTGACACAACATGTGTAGTGTAGATTTGTTAACATCTTGTACCTGTCCTGTGGACTCTTTCGGCCTTATACCAGGTGTATCAACCACACCATCAACATATTCAGTGCATGAACGCAATATGCCTAAGATCAGTAACTATTAGAGTAATAGGATTTAACTTGAGAAACATGCGCTCTACTGCTTTACAACGTTATATCTTGATTTCAGATTTCCATTCTATCTTCTAGCTACTAAACGTTTCAGTATATCGCAAACAAAATAATTAAGTAATTAAACAAAAAATTATTTATCTAGATTAAGAAAACTGCCCTTAGCAGAGTTCTGTGCCAGTGGTATGAGAGGTATAATAGCGACCACCCGTCGATCGCTTGAACACCAAATTCACCAAATCTGAACCCGATGAAGCATGTATGCTACGCTAACTGCGGGCGCCTGTTTCTTACCCACAAACCACCGGTCCATAATTTATGGATTTGCGTGACCTGTGTGTAGGCATCTGCAAACCTACCAAGGGCTTGTTGAATCAATGTTACTCAGAATCGTTGCTTTATCCAAAGTTGAATGAATTCGTTACTAAGCGAGTGATTTAGATGCGTCAGTGTTCTTTGCTTCAAATGAAATACGATGTGCAGTGAAGTATGGTTTAACGTACGGACAGAACTGAAAGTAATACATCTCTCTGCTTAAATAGATGTATATTAAAACACTCAACTTCTGTGAGTTATTTCTTTCGTGTCTAAAGTATTATTGTATTGAAATAGTCTGACCTCACACTACACTATTGGAGCAAAAAGTGATTTTGATAAAGAAGTAGCTCCTTTTCCCCTGTAATCTTTATTTGAGTGTAATAAGCGTCCTACACTGCACCAAATTAGAGTGCCTCCGGGGGTTTCGTTTGCCGTGCTGCAAGAAAGAGGTCCAATTCAAAGCTAATCGTCGAATAGAACGGGTGCCCAACGTTGCCTTCACGACGAACCTTCACCTCTTTTAATGCTGAAGCCGAACCGCGGTGTAGAATACGTTGGTAAAACGTTCTGAGATTCAGTTTTATTTTTTAAAATCAGGTCACGGAGTACAATTTGCGTTGCCGCTTAAATGACTGAATCGTCTTGTTCTACTACTCGTCGTATCCAAGTACGTAACAAACTCAACAAGCGCAAAAAAAATTCATTCCTTAGGATTTGCAGTTGCCTGATTTAGAGAAGATAGTAGATGATTTTCTCCATACGACAACAATACTGGAGATAAGTTCTTTTAATTTTCGAGTAATTAATTCCACAAATTGCTCATGAGCATTACGACATTTTGTAGTCAATTAAGGAACAAAAAGGATAATGTAGCAGTGTTTGTCTGTTAAGACTGAAACACACTCACACACACAGACACACACACACACACGCACACACACACGCACGCAGTATTGTGATATGTATTTTATTCTGAGATGTTATGCAGTCCATAAAATGTAGTACATAATGAATAAATGAAGGTATAAACTGTACAATACCCCTGTTCAAAAACTTATAATTTTCTTTGCAAACTTCCTGTTACTTTACAATATTCAAATGAAAAATAGATTTACTCCTACATATGTGTGTGTCTATATTTTATTCATCACTATCATAACAATAATTCAGAGAACTGTAGAAAAAACCTCGTACACCTACCTTACAGTCAATTGGATCGCTTGCTAGTCTTTCTTGTTGCTCAGACTATTCTTTAATGTCAATAATATTCTGTTTTGCACTCAGTCTATCTTTGTGTTTCATTAGCACATTATTCAGCCATTCAAGTCTTTTTCTCCGAAGTTATTTCTTTCTGTACTGGAGACTGTGGGTGACATAACTATAGTCGTTTAATACCCTTTTAGCTTTGAGGCAGTCTTTGCACTTTTCTTGATGTCTCACGACGCAGTTTTCACATATGGTGCTTTTCATCATGATTCACCTGCAGCCTACAATCTGAGTTAACTGAATATGTAAGTAGCGTGGAAACTGCTTTCATGCGGCACATTTCAAAAAGTTCATTGTCAAATGAATCACTTTTGCATGCTGGTCAACATGTTACGCATTCTCTTCTAGTAGAGTTGTGATGTTTTTAAATTCAGCATACATTCGTAGGAAAACTCTAGCGCTTAGGATGATGAATACACTGCACAGGGAAACAATAGCATTATTTTGTGTGTTGGAAGGTACAGTATCTTCAGGCAAAATCTTGTAAATAATACAGTTGATCAATTTGTTATTGTTAGATCAGTCCCAGGCATCGGAAAAGGGGTTGATAGAACGGGATTTCGCCAGGCTTGTGCGTATCAATGAAAATTGGTACAGTGTCGATGAATATATACCATGAGAGAATTTTCTTCACCCATACTGAAATTGTATAGTAGACAAAAGTAATACTCCAATTCGTGACGAGGTTTCGAAATTAAATGAATCTTATAACTGTAAGATCTTATTTGTACATTACATGAACCTCATATGTACAAAAAAATCCCGAAATTTATTTTTATAGATATTTAAACCAGTCTGCCAGTCTGTAGGTTTTGTTATGTTCCTGGGCCAATACGTATCAACTAAGATCTGAAAGCAGTCCGTAGCTGTAGATTCATACATTGTAGTAATCCTTATCAAAACAATTACGAAAATATTCATAATTAACGTGTAAATTTTCATTCTGACGCTTTTGATACTGTACCCAAAGAGCTCTAATTTACAGAACACGTCGGAGAAACCGACGTGTTACACTTTTGCTGAAGCAGAGATACGACTGAAGCATCTAAATAGATTCAGTAAATCCATTGACTGGACTTGAGGACTCTTCAAGAAATCTTTCGTTCTAGAACACACATGTAACATATATCGTAGTGCCTAAACTGTTACCTTATACTTCAAGGGTAAATACACCAGCTTGGAAATGACAATTTTATCACCTACCACAGAATTTATGTACATGAGTTGCAAGTAATGAATTTAAACGGCATGTTGACGTTTCTGTTCTTTGTGGGGAACCACAATCATGTGAACTTTTTGAAAAAAAATTGTGCCATTTGACTGTGACTTACTATTCATTTACTAGGTTGGTGAGTAAATGTTTTGGTATTCCGGTTGCTATGGGTTGGTTTATCGATTGTCATTTTTATTTGTGTTTCACTGTTGCTATTTGATTTTGCGTAATGTCATTTTGTCATTTGGAGATAGTGACTGAAGCTATGGACTCTAGAAGGTGGAGTGTTCAGTAGAGGAATGGCAGCAGCAGAGAAGCCAAACACATTTGCTACGTATATGGAGATAATTCCATTGGACAGAGCACAGCGAGGAACCGGGTTTCTCGTTTTGGCAGGGTTATTTCGACGTTAGTGATCTCCATGTTCAGGAAAACCTTCGGGGTTTGAGGAAGATCATTTAAAGGCAATAATCCACAATGATCCTCGTCATTGTACTCCAAAGCTGCAAATGCGACGAACTATGATCATTCCACCATCGTAGGACATTTGCGTCTAATGAGGAAGGTTCAACAATTGCGTGATGGTACGCCATTCTCTAAGCCAAAATCACAAAAATTAGGAGCTGGTCATATGTGCATCCCTACTTGCTCGTCATCCATTGATTCGTGTAAAACACGAGCCATTCCTATACTGTATCGTTACTGGTGATGAGACATGGTGTCTTTATGCTAACATAAGACAAAGGAAGGAATTGTTGAGCCCAATAAAGCGACAACTCCCCATAGAAAGACTTGCGCGCATCCATGGAATATAATATTACGCATCTGTGGAACAGCGACGGTGTGCTGTGCTGTTAATTGTGCCCTCATATTTTCACCTCTTCCTCTCCTTATCGAACAACTTCCAAGGAACTTCCTTTCCAGATAAAAATGCACTTCGGACATGGGTCGACGAGTTCTTCGCCTAAATTCCACGTGATAACTGCAGACGAGGAATCGAAAAGCAGCCCCAGCGTTGGAAAACTGTTTTAAATGGTAAAGGAGAATATTTTTTTGAAGAATAAAGTCTCTGTTACATGTATGTGTTCTTATTTAACTTACGGAAAAACGCTACTAACAGATGTGCCAAACTATAGACTTGTATCTCTAAAGTCGATCAGTTGTAGAATTTTGGAACACGTATCACGTTCGAGTACAAGGACTTTTCTGGAGACTAGAAATCTACTCTGTAGGAATCAGCATGGGTTTAGAAAAAGACGATCGTGTGAAACCCAGCTTGCGCTATTCGTCCACGAGACTCAGAGGGCCATAGACACGGGTTCCCAAGTAGATGCCGTGTTTCTTGACTTCCGCAAGGCGTTCGATAGAGTTACCCACAGTCGTCTAATGAACCAAGTAAGAGCATATGGACTATCAGACCAATTGTGTGATTTGACTGAAGAGTTCCTAGATAACAGAACGCAGCATGTCATTCTCAATGGTGAGAAGTCATCCGAAGTAAGAGAGATTTCAGGTATGCCGCAAGCGAGTGTCGTAAGACAGTTGCTATTCACAATATACATAAATGACCTGGTGGATAACATCGGAAGTTCACTGAGGCTTTTTGCGGATGATGCTGTGGTGTATCAAGAGGTCGTAACAATGGAAAATTGTACTGAAATGCAGGAGGATCTGCAACGAATTGACGCATGGTGCAGGGAATGGCAATTGAATCTCAATGTAGACAAGTGTAAAGTGTTGCGAATATACAGAAAGAAAGATCCCTTATCATTTAGCTACAATATAGCAGGTCAGCAACTGGAAGCAGTTAATTCAATAAATTATCTGGGAGTACTCATTAGGAGTGATTTAAAATGGAATAATCATATAAAGTTGATTGTCGGTAAAAAAGCAGATTCCAGACTGAGATTCATTGGAAGAGTCGTAAGGAAATGCAATCCGAAAACAAACGAAGCAGGTTGCAGTACACTTGTTCGCCCACTATTTGAATATTGCTCACCAGATTGGGATCCGTACCAGATAGGGTTGATAGAAGAGATAGAGAAGATCCAAGAAAGAGCGGCGCGCTTCGTTAGAGGATCATTTGGTATTCGCGAAAGCGTTACGGAGATGATAGACAAACTCCAATGGAAGACTTTGCAGGAGAGACGCTCAGTAGCTCGGTACGGGCTTTTCTTGAAGTTTCGAGAACATACCTTCATCGAGGAGTCAAGCAGTATATTGCTCCCTCCTACGTATATCTCGCGAAGAAACCATGAGGATAAAATCAGAGAGATTAGAGCCCACACAGAGGCATACTGACGATCTTTCTTTCCACGAACAATACGAGACTGGAATAGAAGGGAGAACCGATAGAGGCACTCAAGGTACCCTCTGTCACACACCGCCAGGTGGCTTGCGGAGTATGGAAGTAGTTGTAGATGTAAATGTAGATATGTACCAACCTAATATTTCACACAATTATGATTTCGGCTTTATAGCCATTCTGAAGTGCAAGTAGGTATTTCACAATGTGTCGGACACTTTGTGACATTTCAACTATGGAATGCGATAAAATTTCCTTTTCCTGAATTTGGAAACCATCTTTCAAGCTGGTTTGTTTAGGTTTAGGTCAGAAGTGTTCATGTTAAAACTGTACGTGATCACCAAACTTTTCAGCTATTCGGCAACATCAAAGCAACATACTTTCAGTATATTCCACTCTTTATTGTTATTTTATTGGAAAGTGAATGAAAGAATAACCCGCACGTAGGTTCCCTCGACTATTCTGAAAAGTTAGAAAAATTAGTACTGAAACTAATTCTGTACGATTATTTAAAGAGGTGAAACCCATATCCAGGTTTTCTTGTTAAGAGGAGCAAAGGTTTTCCCTCTGAAATAGATGTGCTGTATTCTGCTGCAGTGGGAAACGCTGCAGAAATGCTATGTAATTAAGTAGGAAGCTATGCTTTGGCCGCTTACTGGGCAGTCATATTCACACAGCCTAACTCTGTCTTTATGTTTCCATGTACGTGCAGAGCTGACTGTGCCGCTCCTGCGGGATGGATACGAATACTCGTAACTGAGACCCAAGCGGCTTCAAAGCCACTGGCCGTGCAGCGCACTCGCTCTTGCTAACACAACGTCAGGGGAACAAAGGAGTAAGTGCGTGCGGCAGCCACGCAGGGCCTACAATTGGCGTCGCCCCTCGCACATACGCGACCTGCGGCTCCCGGGCGGACACTGAATACTCGTCAGCGCCACACAATGGCTCTGCTGTCATGACGTTACACAAAGCACTGCCACGGCAAGCGCAGGCCCGTGCTCCCGACTTTTTGTGTACCTGAAGCCGTAATCGTTGCTCTTTCACTTATACTGACCACGCACGAACGCTGTTCAGAAGCAATACCTGCAGCTCATATCTCATTTAATTCACGTGAGCACCAAGAAAAGTTTACACAGGATCAAACCACTGCCGCCGTTAGCACGCATTCAAAGTTACCTCCATATCACCCAGTACCACAACTACTTACCCACCTTTGAACAGTGACATACACTCCTTAATATCAAAATTCACTGACACCGTTCCAGAGCGAACGACGGCCTTCAACTTGTAGTCTCGGCGTCAAATCGAGGATCGTTATGACCTTTCTCTACCGGTGCGTGGCATGGTTCGACTTGCGTTATCTCGCAAAGGCACTGTTGTTTTTAGTGGACAGAGCCGGTAAAGATGTCGTCTAACCCTGTCGTGGCTGATGGCAGACATGCAGGGTGACAAATATTGAACTATATGAAACAGAATCGTCATAACCTCTGGACGAATTCCATTAGGACATTCAAACTGCAAGGTTGGCCGCGGGGTGTGATGGGAATTCTTATGCGCAGTATGGTTTTGTTTTGTTATGAAGCCTGCTTTCATTTGGATGGGTTCGTCAATAAGCAAAATAGTCTCATTTCGGGTACTGAGAACCCGTGTTCGCAATCGAGGAGTCATCTGAGCATCAACGGGTGACTGATGTGCAGTGTCCAGTCACGGAATAATCGGTGGATATTCCTTAATGACACGGTGACTACCGAACGGTATTGGAACATGATTTCAAAGCCATGATTCAAAGTGACCCTGAATTCGACAAAATGTGGTTCAGGTGAGACTGAATTCAACGCCTTTGAAGCAGAGGGTGATGTCCTGGAGGAGCACTCTGGAGACCTCATTCTGACTCTGGGGTACGCAGAGGCCACTGGAATGGGCCTCGATTGGCTGCCACATTCTCTGGATCTGAAAGCATGCACCTTCTTTTCGTGGGGTGTATTAAGGAAGTAGCCCAAAATCGCTGCTGGTCGGAAAACAGCCATCCATGAGGTCACTGATAGCATCGATTTTCCGAAACTCCAGCAGGTCAGTCAGAATTACGCTATTCGTTTCCGCCACATCATCGTCATTGACGGCAGACATATAGGACATGTCACAACCTGAATCCGAATACCTGTAGTGACATTTATATGTTGAATAAAGTGTGTGCATCCCGAAGTTTGTAACTAATTTACTCATACAGTTCAATAGTCGTCACCTTGTATGTCCCACTTAAGTAATAGGAACTTTTGAGCACTGGAACGTCTGTATTTCTTTTCTGTCTAGTGCCGGTATGTAGCGAAATGCTGTTAGAACTTGGAGAAAAATATTACAGACCATGGCGTGGATATATAAAAGGTCGCGAGGAATCAAATAGGTGGAGTGTGTTTATAGTGCACCTGTTTCACAGTAATCATATCAAGTCACCGTCTTCGCCACTTGAAGGAAATCTGAACTAACTGCCTTTTCTTATACATTATAGACATTGTATTGAAACATTACCACACACATCAGCTATTCTTCTGGTTTCTACATAATGTGTGTGTAGTGGGACATAAATGCCCCAGCAAACATCACAGAATGTAGTGGTATGTGTGATATGTCAAAAGTTAACTGCATGCGATTTATCAGTTTCTTTCTTTGTCAAAAGAATAAATGTGTTTCCCTTACGATTTATTGTACTTCTTTTCACAAATGCCATCCTGAGAAAATCATTCTACAATTAAATATTTAACTCTGAAAATCCTAGGTTCACAATGAAACATGGGTATAGGTTCATGAGGCACAGGTGTCCCACTTCACCCATTTTCAAAATCAGTCAGCTTCGACTTCATTTTTTAGTTTCGAAAGTGTATTATCTAGCATAAACCGAGACAGGTTTTGACCTTTTATTTTTGAAACGTATAGTAAGTAATTTTTAAGCGTAAAAGGGTCAAATTTATTAAGCGTGCAGATGCATTTCATTGAACAGCTTATTTACTGTTTAAATGACCAAACAACCATGCGCACACCATTCATATCCCAAAATACACTCGCAGTCAGTTTCGTTACGAATTAACGAAATTTTAAATTTCTTTTACTTCGATTATACTAATTGATACAATACGATCGGCTACTTTTTCGTCATTCAAGGGGTGTAACAAGTCAGCAAGGTGGCATTAAAAATAAAAAAAACCGTGGTAAAAACAAGACAAGTTATCAAAAGTGATAATTTCATTATTTTTAGCTACTATCGGCAGTCAGAATGGAATGACGCCATCGTCGGTTTTGACTTTTCAAGTAGTCACATCAGCTGCTCCTCAAACTCATGTTCCTCGACAAACAGAATGACTAAGTTTGTTAATATATACAGTGGCATCGCCATTTACATACTTCAGCATTTACATAATGCAAATTAGGATTTCAGTTTCAATTATCAGGAAATCTATCTCAGCCCTGTGCCACACGTTAGTGTTGCATTTACTTTCAAACGCTACTGTGCTAACAGTTGTTGACAGAACCCATGCTTCCAAACGAAGTAGAATGAATCAATGGTCAGAACAGTGCCACAGGTTACATATTAATTGATATGTTCTGACACGCTTCGCTCGTCAAAGCCGAACATCCTTAGCTATCCACGGCCGTCATTATATTCGCCTCTTAACAGGCGAAACCATTCAAAATTAATAACTTCATAAGTAACCTTAAGCTATGTCCCTTGTAGGCCATGTCTGCGTTTGCTAAGGAAGTAGAAGTTTAGATCGCCGCCAAACAAGTGAAATTAGTTAAATTAATGCAATGGTTTAGGAGACAGAATATAAACGTTCTTCTGTATCATCATATTATGTCAACTGCAACATGGTACAAAGCTATAAAAAATGTCTAAATGATATATTACCATTTTACCACACTGGACACCATTTGATTACATAAACTATCCTTTGGTTTCCATTACCGATCTCAGCTGAGAAGACATTTCCATGGGTTTGTATCTGCAGTACTTATTGGTGTAACGCAGTACAATCCATAAGTCTGGCCATAACTGAGTCAGAGTCCACGAACACTTTATAATACAAACGGAATAGACTAATCGCAGGTTTCTAGCCTCACATGCAATAAAAGTATAAGTATACATGTATAGTGCAATGTGGAGGACATTCAATACAGGACTAGCCCATACAGTATTTTAATTTACCTCGTTATTAGACTCCACAGTCAAATATACTACAACACGTCTATATCTAACAGTAATTCTCTAGCTATCACCGAGAAGTAGATGTAGGAATAAAGTATCTGAATTAGGTATTTATTGTCAAATCTCGCAGCCAAATGGCCAGAGACAAGCTTTAACAACGAGACATTTCATCGGACTTCCTCAGCACGAGGGGAAAATGTTTCCGTTTATAATCTTAATCTACGCTCTTCTAAGCTCCAGAGGTTCATCCTGTTCCAAATGCTCACGTTTATTATGGTATCTCTGCGTCAGACACCAGCGAATATCCTGAAAAAACACTATCATTTCCACCACAATATTGAATCCGCTTTTGTGCGTCTCCTGTAACAGACATTGTTCGTTTGCAAATATCGGGATGCTAAAGCGTTTCATTATATCTTCAGTTCTTTTTCGCTAGTTAACGTCTGCGTATTAGGAATTTTATCAGCAAATGTAAATGGGGAAATCCATTGTTTTGCAACAATATTATGAATTATTTTTTCAATTTAGTATTCGAAGTTCCAGCGGCATTTTCAGGATAGAATTTAAAATACCCTTACTGTGCGATAACATTATCTTATGACTTTAGAGAAATTCAGTATTCTTTTCGTAGGCACATTACTGTGTTCCAGTGTGTGGCCTTCAACATGTCTATAAATTAAATCAAGTGATGTACCTCTTATCTTCATTATATTGCACAACTTCGTTCAAGCAACGTTTCAAAAATCCTTCAAATACGAGGGTTATCCCAAAACTAAGATCTCCTATTTTCTTAAAAGTACATAGAGCTATTTATTTTTACAACGTCTTACACCAGTTTACAGCTTGAACATTTAGCTATTTTTCAACAGAATCACCATTTCTGTAGATGCATTTTTGTAGACGCTGTGGCAGTTTTTGTATGCGCATGTCATACCAGACTAGACTGCTAATTCACTAAAGTCAGCTGGTAACTGACTAAACTCGTGTTACTAGACACTTTTTGTTGGAAATGATGAAAATAAGCACTAACGGTCTCTGGAATGTATTCAGAACAAACAAAAAATCTGTGAAACACTATTACTAGTACTCGAAAATTGAAGCTCCCTAAAAGCAAAAACACACGGAAAAAGATGTGACAAGTAAGAAAAACACATTTAGTACTTAAATTTACGCAGCTTGCTGCACAGTAGATGCCATTTTCTTCAGATGTGAACATGACCATTTAGTTACATGCCGAAAACATTTAGTAACATAATCGTCAAGCGAATTGACAATTGTTACAGATATTGCATTTGACTGCGAGAGAAATGCAACAGAAAGAATGTGTATATGTCACAGCGGGTTTTGTACTTTTCTAAGTATGTACGCAGATGTATGGTAAGAAACAGATCAATGTTTTATCAATATTACCGTAGTGACAGTTCGGTTTGTTTGAAAGGAATAGGCTGTCATAGAAGGTTGCTGGTGTACTGATGAAAACTTATGTACACTCCTGGAAATGGAAAAAAGAACACATTGACACCGGTGTGTCAGACCCACCATACTTGCTCCGGACACTGCGAGAGGGCTGTACAAGCAATGATCACACGCACGGCACAGCGGACACACCAGGAACCGCGGTGTTGGCCGTCGAATGGCGCTAGCTGCGCAGCATTTGTGCACCGCCGCCGTCAGTGTCAGCCAGTTTGCCGTGCCATACGGAGCTCTATCGCAGACTTTAACACTGGTAGCATGCCGCGACAGCGTGGACGTGAACCGTATGTGCAGTTGACGGACTTTGAGCGAGGGCGTATAGTGGGCATGCGGGAGGCCGGGTGGACGTACCGCCGAATTGCTCAACACGTGGGGCGTGAGGTCTCCACAGTACATCGATGTTGTCGCCAGTGGTCGGCGGAAGGTGCACGTGCCCGTCGACATGGGACCGGACCGCAGCGACGCACGGATACACGCCAAGACCGTAGGATCCTACGCAGTGCCGTAGGGGACCGCACCGCCACTTCCCAGCAAATTAGGGACACTGTTGCTCCTGGGGTATCGGCGAGGACCATTCGCAACCGTCTCCATGAAGCTGGGCTACGGTCCCGCACACCGTTAGGCCATCTTCCGCTCACGCCCCAACATCGTGCAGACCGCCTCCAGTGGTTTCGCGACAGGCGTAAATGGAGGGACGAATGGAGACGTATCGTCTTCAGCGATGAGAGTCGCTTCTGCCTTGGTGCCAATGATGGTCGTATGCGTGTTTGGCGCCGTGCAGGTGAGCGCCACAATCAGGACTGCATACGTCCAAGGCATACATGGCCAACACCCGGCATCATGGTGTGGAGAGCGATCTCCTACACTGGCCGTACACCTCTGGTGATCGTCGAGGGGACACTGAATAGTGCACGGTACATCCAAACCGTCATCGAACCCATCGTTCTACCACTCCTAGACCGGCAAGGGAACTTGCTTTTCCAACAGGACAATGCACGTCCGCATGTATCTCGTGCCACCCAACGTGCTCTAGAAGGTGTAAGTCAACTACCCTGGCCAGGAAGATCTCCGGATCTGTTCCCCATTGAGCATGTTTGGGACTGGATGAAGCGTCGTCTCACGCGGTCTGCACGTCCAGCACGAACGCTGGTCCAACTGAGGCGCCAGGTGGAAATGGCATGGCAAGCCGTTCCACAGGACTACATCCAGCATCTCTACGATCGTCTCCATGGGAGAATAGCAGCCTGCATTGCTGCGAAAGTTGGATATACACTGTACTAGTGCCGATATTGTGCATGCTCTGTTGCCTGTGTCTATGTGCCTGTGGTTCTGTCAGTGTGATCATGTGATGTATCTGACCCCAGAAATGTGTCAATAAACTTTCCCCTCCCTGGGACAATGAATTCACGGTGTTCTTATTTCAATTTCCAGGAGTGTAATACGATAAGCAGCTGCATGTACATCTTGCAGGGACGTCGTCCATAGACTGATCGTAAACTGTGAGGCAGTATGGTGTCAGAATACGACGTAACTATCAAAGCTGTCGTAGATATTCTGTGACTGCAACTGCAAATAAAATTCTTCTACAGTCTCACTACAGAGGGGCTACAACGCAAGAACTAAAATGTCGCATTGTAGAAGCATAGTCTCTATGAACCTTAATACACACGGCGGACATGCAAATTGTAAAAAAATTAAAAAATGAAAGGAATATGAATGTGTGTGTGTGTGTGTGTATGTTTGTGTAGACGGTAAAATAATTAAATGCTTCTGTATATTTGAGCTGTGGTACGGTCGACCGTACTCCAGCTGCGGTTGCGGTTCGATGGCTCATGATACATCGCTATTCGGACGTCAGAGAAACTCTGGTGCAGCTAGGTTTAAAAGGACGCACACTAGCCTTAAAAGGGCGCACACGGTGGCGCTGGAGAGAAGACAGAGAAATAGAGAAAGAAGACTAGCACAGACAGTGACAGAGAAAGAGTGTGACTGCAGAGTGAGTGCTTCGTCGCGTAGGTAAGAGGTGGAGCCATTTTGCAGCTAGCCTTACGCAGAGCCACTGTATGTGGTGTTCTGTGTGGATGGGTAGTTCTATGTGCCAGTTGGGTCGTGCTAAGCTGAGTGGATTATTTGGCGCCGCAGTGTCTGCAAAGTGGCAAATGTAATAGCTTGTCTCGGTTCCACGAATGGACCACACTTTTAGCAAAGCCGTTGCTGTTTACTTCCCATTGATGGAGCCATTCCGAAAACAGCTTGTGGAACAAATTATTGATTCTAGTGTGTGCAACGCGTTCAGTTTTAGATTGGTCTTACAGTGTGGCTAACATATACGTGAATGGTATTCCAGCACTAGCGACGAAGGACGCAATGAAAGTTTTACATTTAGTAAGCACTCACCTTGCTCTAAAAATTTGTGTTAACGCAAACCAATCTGAAGTTCTCCATAATGGTTAACAGACGTAAATTTACTTCCAATGCCCGCACAGTAACACGACGGGAAGAGCTTAAATTTAAAGAGTGTATGGCACCAAGGAAGTGTAGTTCTGTTTTTTTCATATTTAAGCTTGTCAATTGAGTCTGCCTAGCATCTTCATTGTTAAGTAAATTTTTAGTAATATAAACTCCTTGCTTTAAACTGCACCAAGTGAATACGTTTGTTTTAATATTTAAATTTGTCAGTTTGTTTGACGGTTAATTTGTCTAGCTCCTTCTCTAGTTAAGTAACATTATTGAGTAAATTACAAGCTTTATTTTGAAATTAGCTAACTACGCAAAGTTATGATATTAATAAGGGCCAAAATTATTTTATTCACGTTATTTGGTTACTTTAAGCCCTTAACCGTTGTTGCGTTGCAGGAGCTATCGCTACTGTGTGCAGAAGTAGAGTGAAGGTGCTTAATATTCGTACACTAAGAGAAATTTACTTTGCTGCATCATAACTGTATTCTGAATAAAGGAAAAATATAATATATCCACTTACTATATGAAGATATACGTCTAGTAGACAACAGTAAGAATGATGTTAACACAACATATACCACTTGTTAAATAATACCATTGAAATAAAGCACTCTGCGATGGTCAGGTTACTTTAATGTCGGGACAGACGGCAGTGCTGCACTTTACACTGTTGTAAATACTTCGAGTCAGAAGGCAAGTGTGTGTTTACAAGCGCGGTCGACTGTCCAGGCGCTACAGCGCCACGCAAAGCTGATACTAGTTTTGAGATACGACAGCTTGTGATTTTTCACAACGCAGAAGGTAAACCATGCAGACAAATTGCTGCCACGCTCATCATAGGTAAGAGTACTGTGACAGATATCGTCAGACGATTCAAAAATGAGGACCGTATGAACTCTACACCGCAAAAGGGCCAGCCACCGAAGCTGGATGCACGTGACAAGAGGCAGCTAACACGGAAAGGAAAGAAGGATCCTACACTCAGAGCACCCAGATTAGCACTTGAGCTGCTGAACGAGACTGGCAAGAAGGTACACCCTCAAACGATTCGCAAACCATTGAATGACAGTGGTTGCAATGGAAGAGTGGCCACGAAGAATCCATAAGTAAATGAACAGAATCGAAGGAAGAGATTGTACTTTGCCAGGGAGTTTATTACAAAGGATGAAATATGGTGGAACGACGTCATTGTTGTCGACGAAAGTAAATTTAAAGTTTTGGGTCGAATGGACGAATCATGGTGTGGTGGAAGATGAACGAAGATTTACAGTCACAAATATTAAACCGACTGTAAAGCATGGAGGTGGCAGCGTTCTTGCCTGGGACTGTATATCGATATTTGGACCGGGCGAATTGGTGCTCATAGACAGTATTATGGACAAATATATCTATCTGAACATATTAAAGAAGAATTTACGGAAAAGTGCTGAAACCATGGGGGTATAAAAATCTTTCAAGTTTTACCAGGACAATTTCCCGAAACATAAGGCTCGCATTGTGGAGGAATATTTGTTGTACAGTTGACCCAAATTCTTACAAACATCACTTCAATCACCAGATCTCAACCTCATTGAGGATGTGTGGGGAGAACTGGAGTGACATATTAGAAAAACACCAGTATCGTCCAACGAATCTCTGAAGCGTCGATTAAAAGAAGAACGGGACAGTCTACATGCGGACTATTTAAATAAGATCCTTTACAGTATGCCTCAGTGATTTAAAAAAGTGATAAAATAGAATGGATACCGGACAAGATATTGAAACATTTAATGTTACACAGAATATTGCCTTGAAATGATTAGTTTTGCAAAGTGTCCGAATATTAAAATAACGAGACCGAGTTGTATTTAAATAGTAATCTAAAAGAACTTATGTACATTATCTTAACAAAGCTTACGCTGTTATTTACAAGACACATCACGGAATATGATACTTGGTTATATGTTTTATTACGAATAGCTATGATGCTACAAGGTTAACATGTCATAATGTCCGAATGTTAAAGTGATTGACTGTAGTGTAAATGAAAGTCCAGAGAAACAACCATAGAGGTGGCATGTACGATTGGAACCAACCTACAGTTCAAAGTTGATCTTCCATGTAAACGGAGTTCTTTTAGAAACGAGGCGCTTGACGTTCAGTTATTGTAAAAGGAATTGGCTTACTTGCCATTGAACTGCTTAAATTTGAAGTCATCGAATTTTTGGATAAATGTGAATATTGGTTTTCTTAAAATTTTAAAAATATAATATTTACCATTTATTAGTCAGCATTCAATTATTTGCTGGATATTTTCCAGTCGCTGTCTTACTCTACAGTTTTCTCGCTCTGCCCTCCCTGTAGTACCATAGAAGTTACTGACTGATGTATTCCCCATCCGATTCTGGACAGAAACTCCTCATTTCTTACTTTATCAGTCCACCTAATTTTCAACATTCGTCTGTAGCACCACATATCAAATGCTTCGAATCTCCTCTGTTCCGGTTTTCTCGAAGTTTCACTACTATACTATGTTGTACTCCAAAAGTATAGGTTCAGAAATTTTTTCCTCAAAGCCTACGTTTGAGACTGGTAGATTTCTGGTGGGCAGAATGCCCTTTTCATCTGTGCTGGTCTGCTTTTGACGTCCTCCTTGTTCCGGTAGTCAGGGGTTAATTTGCAACCTAGATACAATAACTCCTTAACTGCATCTACCTCGTGAACATCAATCCTGATGCTCAGTTTTTCGGTCTTTCCATATCTGCTACTTCTCATTGCTTTCGCCTTTTTTTTTGATTACTCTCGATCCATATTCTCTGCTCATTAGACTGTTCATTCTCTTCAGCAGATCCTTTACTACTTCTTCACTTCCACTGAGGCTAGCAATGTCATCAGTGAATCTATTATTGATATCCTTTCACACTGAACTTTAATTCCACTCTTGAATCTTTATTTTATTTCCATCATTGCTTGTTCGCTGTATGGACTCTATAGTAGGGTCCAGAGACTACATCCCTGTCTTACAGCATTTTTTGTCCAAGCACTTCGTGCTTAGTCTTCTTCTCTTATTATTCCTTCTTGGCTCTTATGTGTCTTGAATATTAACCGTCTCTCCCTGTAGCTTACCCCTAATGTACTCAAAGTTTCGAATATTCTGTAGCATTTGACATTGTCTAACGTTTTTTCCAGGTCCATAAATCCTACGAACGAGTCTTGATACTTATTTAGTCTTGTTTCCATTATTAACTGCGAAGTCAGATCTGCCAATCTGGTGCCTTTATCTCTCCTAAAGTCAAACGAATCGTCATCTAATACATCCTCAATTCTGTTTTAGAGTCCTACTGATGTAGTAAACGGTTACGAAATCCTGGAAGAACACTTCCTATAGCGATAGGAAAGTACTGAATAAGGGAAATACAATGTGGAACCAGTACTGACAGTCATTAGGCGATGATAAGTGCTTAAGGAAATTTGTATGTTGGTAAGCAATGCATATGCGAAATCACAAGTTCTCAAAAATCTGAAACGGTATAACAGTATTGTGTATGATTTTTTCTTTTCTTTAAGAAACCAAGGCATCTACAATGTAAGAAAACACAGATTGCTAATAACAGTAAAGAAGACCCGTCAAGTTAGACGTAGGTATAATTAAAAGGCACTTACATAAAACTTTTGCCCATCGCCTTCATCAGTAGAATAAAGGCAGAAACCATTCACACACACAAACACACCTCATCCATACACACACACACACACACACACACACACACACACACACACACACACACACACACACATGACCACCAACCCCATGATCTTGGGCCGGAATGCAGAAGTTGGCCGTCGTGTGTGCGTGAGGTGTGCTTGCTTGAGGGTGTGAATGGTGTGTGGCCCCCTTTACTGATGTAGGGTGTGGCCAAAAGCTTTATGTAAATGTCTTTTAATTGTGCTTGTCTGCAACTTGACGTGTGTTCTTTACGGTAAGTAGCAATCCGTATTTTCCTACATTGTTGATATTCCTATTTCCATGGTTTGAAAGCAAGATATCTGATATTCATGACGGTATGTTAATATTAAGGAGTTAAATATCTCATCTCATGCATCCCTTTATTAAAGTATTAAAAATATCGCAGTTGGATATACATAATGAAATTAATGAAAGCGGAAACTCGTACTTAGTAGAAAGATGTTCTTTTTTACAAGAGCAGCATTGCCATTTTTACAATTATTCGCGATGGGAAAGAGAAGGAAGATGGAGTTCAGTCGTCTCACAAAGCCGATAATCAGTGACACCGGGGTACTCACCGACAAAAGGCACAAAGAAAATTAAATTACCATCATGATGTTAGAACAAGCCCCATCGCTTCCTCTCTGTACGCTGAATTGCATTATAAATTAATTCATTTGGTATCCACATCTCCATAAATCACAGAATCGCTCGGAGTACGTGCCGATTGTCAGAGATTGTGGAAGAAGATTAAAAGCTTCAGGCCGGCAGTTGCCAGTTGCCCCTAGCAGTTAATCATGTGCTTCGGTATCTGTATCAGTACAGCCACAGGCGATTTGCATGCTCTGTAACCTCCTTTATAACAAAGTTGCTGTTCCTATCTCTTTGTTGATCATTATACGATGAAAGATTAAGAAAAGGAAATAACGACTCTTACCGCGCTAAAACTGCCTGTGACCTACAGAAATTAATCACAAATACTTGAAGCTGTCCTTCAGCCCATTCAGATCTTACAAAATACAATCTCTGCCCGACGGTGGGAAGCGAGAACGCCAACAGTGTCGTCGTGAAGGAAACGCACACCTTTCCCCGTGCCCTATAAACGATTCAGCAACGTATACGACGTAGGCGTCGCAATTTCCCCGCGCCGGTCGCTGCACGGGCGGCTATCCATTGCTTCTGCCACTCTTGCTGGCGTGTGACAGCGACCTTACATGGGAAGCCAATGTACGAGGCAAGATCATAAGGCACAATAGTTTGTTTATCAAAATGTTTAACAGATAAGTTATGCGTTCACCTGAGCATGTGACTTTTAGTGACACGAAAGCGGTAGTCTTCAATAATAAAGGATTAACTGCTGCTGAAGCGGTTCATTAACACCCAAGAAAAAATCACAAATGAACGTACAACTTCTATCTACTTTTCTGCATAGTCACCAATTTACACAACAGATTTCTCCCATCATGGTACCAGTTTCAGTATGCCCGTTTGATTGGAGTATAGCAGGTCCCATGGAAGGCCAGGTGAATATTTCCCATGGCATAATGCTGCTCCATCTCTCCTATGGCTGTACCGCGACACATCTTTCGAGCAGTCTTCCTTCACAATTGTCCGCCTTACTCGCACATTAATATGTAATTTACAGTATGACAGATTTCGGCTTACTGATCAGCTACAATGAAATGTCAGAAATACTAACGTAACAATAACTGGTTGAATAGGCTGAAGGCCAGGTCCACAGAAAAGTATATTGGAGTACGTCATAACGACAGCAAGAATAACAGCCATAAAATACTATGAAGATTACCCTGATATATCAACGTCAAATGTTTTGTTCATCAGCTACGTAAATAAGTGTTAGCGACGGCCTGAGGGCATCCTATACTTACGGTACACTATAGCCTGTAGAAGGCGCTAGTGATGAGGTAATATAAATGTCTAGCATCACAGATTCAATAGCCAATACCTTAAAATCGGATATTCGTGGTAATTAATTAAAATATTTACACTTGGTAAAGTGTGTGTCTGTAATACAATATATTGCAACAAAATCAATACCTAAAATGAGACTGAAAGGAAGAAGGGCGGTAAACAATCGTCTGATAGAAAGCATACCAGAATGATAAAGTAAATAAAACAAGGTGTAGTGTGAAAAGAAGTTAAATAAAACAGTAGTAAATAATTGAAAGTATCGACGATCGTTGGTGCATTCAGAAGACAAATCAGCCGTCGCTGGCTCGTGACACTCTCAGTGGAATGTTTTGTTTTCCTGTATCGGTGATTGGAGGATGAGAGCCAAAACTGGCCATGAATTACAGAATAATGTGCGATAAAGACAGACAGCTGTGAGTAAAGTGCCATAAATGATAGCGGACTAGTTTTAAGTATTCAGGTGATAAACTTCGAGCAACCCTTGACATGGATGACGGATTGTCTAGACACAGCCATCAGACTGCTGCAACAAGCAACATTTACTGACTTATGTCGTGGATTTCCTTATTTGCGACCAGTAGTTTTCCTAAAAGCACATTCTCTTCGTTACTGCTTCAATTACTAACTTGCCTCACCACGTAAAACGCCTGCAAGTGTTTGTGTGTGTGTGTGTGTGTGTGTGTGTGTGTGTGTGTGTGTGTGTGTGTTAGTGGGTGGGTGGATGGCTGGGTGGAAGGGGATGTGCCATAGAAGTGAAACTAAATGAATTTGTAATAGGATGACCAGAGCAGGTGACGTGGCCGGGGTTGTAGGGCTTGGCTCAGTAGAAAAAGGAGGCTGTTTTTAGCAATCTTGTCTTTTTTCTTGGTTCTTCCAATACATTTTCAGTAGCTCAGCTCCACCACTCGTGTCTTGGTTGGGACATGCTGATGCGTGCAGCCCGGGTAACGCGACGCCGTGCTCGGTCAGCGGCTCTGCAGGCGGTAGGAGGTTAGCAGCACGAGGCCCTGTCTAGCTCGCCTCCGGCAGACGCTGTGGCTCGTGACGACGCCGGGAGTGGCCGGTGCAGCAGCAGGCAACGCCCTCCGCCTGCCGGTCCTCGGGAACAGCGTCACCTATGACGACCACGAACAGCCACCGAACGCCCAGTCGGTCTAACCGATGCAGACGCCCACCTCTGATGCCCTTAAATAGTGCAGACCGCTGCTGAATCCGCCGGTTACGCGGTGCCGTGTTTATTAGAAGGTTCTCGATGAGTTGGCTAACGCAACCGCTCCACACGCGGCCCACGCCTGCGTATTTCTGCTAATGCTGCGTTCTTGCTGTTGATGGCTGCAACGCATGTACACACGTACCGACGCTCGTTGCAAAACTGTGTCACCTGCATAACGCGCCGGCCAGCCTTCGTCCGCCGTCTGCTGTGAGGCTGGCGCATCGCGCACTGAAACACACTAAATCACAATTTCGCACCATATTTCCTAAAAATAACCCTTCTACTCTACAAACTGAACAAGAGGGTGCTGTGAACGCTGTTCCAATGAACGAAGATAAAATGCTTTAGTTACAAAAATACCACTCTTCAAGTCGTATCTACACTATGCCTACGTTTCGTATAACCTAACAAAAATTATAAAATTTTGGAGCTATTAGTTCAGAGAAAGTTTGAGTCTCGTAACAAATAAATACCCCACTCATACGGTTATAGTTGGTGGGGACTTCAACCTACCCTCGGTATGTTGGCAAAAATACTTGTTCAAAACCGGTGGTAGGCAGAAAACGTCTTCCGAGATTGTCCTAAATGCATTCTCCGAAAATTATTTCGAGCAGTTAGTCCACGAACCCACGCGAATTGTAAATGGTTGCGAAAACACACTTGACCTCTTGGCCACAAACAATCCAGAGCTGATAGAGAGCATCATGACTGATACAGGGATTAGTGATCACAAGGTCATTGTAGCTAGGCTCGATACCATTTCTTCCAAATCCATCAGAAACAAACGCAAAATAATTTGATTTAAAAAAAGCGGATAAAGTGCCACTAGAAGCCTTCCTAAAAGACAATTTCCATTCCTTCCGAACTGACTATGCGAATGTAGACGAGATGTGGCTCAAATTCAAAGATATAGTAGCAACAGCAATTGAGATATTCATACCTCATAAATTGGTAAGAGATGGAACGGATCCCCCGTGGTACACAAAAAAGGTCCGAACGCTGTTGCAGAGGCAACGGAAAAAGCATGCGAAGTTCAGAAGAACGCGAAATCCTGAAGATGGGCTAAAATTTACAGACGCGCGAAATTTGGCACTTACTTCGATGCGAGATGCCTTTAATAGGTTCCACAACGAAACATTATCTCGAAATTTGGTAGAAAATCCGAAGAAATTCTGGTCGTATGTAAAGTACACAAGCGGCAAGACGCAGTCAATACCTTCCCTGCGCAGTGCCGATGGTACTGTCATCGACGACTGTGCCGCTAAAGCGGAGTTATTGAACGCAATTTTCCGAAATTCCTTCACCAGGAAGACGAATGGAATATTCCAGAATTTGAAACACGAACATCTGCTAGCATGAGTTTCTTAGAAGTAGATACCTTAGGGGTTGCGAAGCAACTCAAATCGCTTGATACGGGCAAGTCTTCAGGTCCAGATTGTATACCGATTAGGTTCCTTTCAGATGACGCTGATACTATAGCTCCCTACTTAGCACTCATATACAAGCGCTCGCTCACCGATAGATCTGTACCTACAGACTGGAAAATTGCGCAGGTCGCACCAGTGTTCAAGAAGGGTAGTAGGAGTAATCCATTTAACTACAGACCTATATCATTGACGTCGGTTTGCACTAGGGTTTTGGAGCATATACTGTATTCAAACATTATGAATCACCTCGAAGGGAACGATCTATTGACACGTAATCAGCATGGCTTCAGAAAACATCGCTCTTGTGCAACGCAGCTAGCTCTTTATTCGCACGAAGTAATGACCGCTATTGACAGGGGATCTCAAGTTGATTCCGTATTTCTAGATTTCCGGAAAGCTTTTGACACCGTTCCTCACAAGCGACTTCTAATCAAGCTGCGGAGCTATGGGGTATCGTCTCAGTTGTGCGACTGGATTCGTGATTTCCGGTCAGGAAGGTCGCAGTTCGTAGTAATAGACGGCAAATCATCGAGTAAAACTGAAGTGATATCAGGTGTTCCCCAGGGAAGCGTCCTGGGACCTCTACTGTTCCTGATCTATATAAATGACCTGGGTGACAATCTGAGCAGTTCTCTTAGACTGTTCGCAGATGATGCTGTAATTTACCGTCTAGTAAGGTCATCCGAAGACCAGTATCAGTTGCAAAGCGATTTAGAAAAGATTGCTGTATGGTGTGTCAGGTGGCAGTTGACGCTAAATAACGAAAAGTGTGAGGTGATCCACATGAGTTCCAAAGAAATCCGTTGGAATTCGATTACTCGATAAATAGTAAAATTCTCAAGGCTGTCAATTCAACTAAGTACCTGGGTGTTAAAATTAGGAACAACTTCAGTTGGAAGGACCACATAGATAATACTGTCGGGAAGACGAGCCAAAGGTTGCGTTTCATTGGCAGGACACTTAGAAGATGCAACAAGTCCACTAAAGACACAGCTTACACTACACTCGTTCGTCCTCTGTTAGAATATTGCTGCGCGGTGTGGGATCCTTACCAGGTGGGATTGACGGAGGACATCGAAAGGGTGCAAAAAAAGGCAGCTCGTTTTGTATTATCGCGTTATAGGGGAGAGAGTGTGGCAGACATGATACACGAGTTGGGATGGAAGTCATTACAGCATAGACGTTTTTCGTCGCGGCGAGACCTTTTTACGAAATTTCAGTCACCAACTTTCTCTTCCGAATGCGAAAATATTTTGTTGAGCCCAACCTACATAGGTAGGAATGATCATCAAAATAAAATAAAAGAAATCAGAGCTCGAACAGAAAGGTTTAGGTGTTCGTTTTTCCCGCTCGCTGTTCGGGAGTGGAATAGTAGAGAGATAGTATGATTGTGGTTCGATGAACCCTCTGCCAAGCACTTAAATGTGAATTGCAGAGTAGTCATGTAGATGTAGATGTAGATGTATTAGTTATGTAGACGTTTAGAAGACCAACGATTTTATTCTGCATGATTACTGTACTTAATGGACAGTTCGTTGTAACAATATAACTATTTTACTTATTTGTTTCTAATGAGCGCGATATTTTTGTCAAATGAATATTTTGTGAGACAATCTCCTTGGCAGAGAATATCTAATATTAATGCTGCTCACGAATAGGTCTGAATATTCAGTAAATCAATTCTTACTAAGAGCGTTCTGCTGTTTTTTGCTTCTTGCGTTTGCACCCAGTAAAATGTTATGCTTTCATGTTACACAAGCATTTCCAGAAGAGGTCAATCGCAGTTTTCTTTCACGTAACGCAGGCTTCAGGTATCGTAAAAAATTAAGAACATTACGGCTAGAAAATAGTTTACTTTTGTTGATATGGAGTATGTTTTTGCTGTCTGAAATTAAGTTTTATAAATTCGGCTTGCGACGGTTAGTCAGTAGAAACAAGCGCAAAGAATGTCTGGCTGTTGCACAGGTAACTGCGATTCCTCACCATCGAAATCGTAGGCAAGTTACAAATGCAAACTCGGTCACCATCCACCCGAAATCTAGACATGGTAGTTCTTACGAGTTTATGCATATTTAAAAGCCTTTAGTGCTGCCTCAATTTCTCTTTTGGTTTGATTCACTGGGTTTCGATTTCGGTTCTGACCAGCCGTTTTCCTACCTCATGAATGTATTTATTGCAGAGGCTGGATAACCTTGGTGGAACTGTGTGCAGAGGCAGACACGAAGAATTTTCTGACCTTGACTCTAGAATTCTCCTGTTCGTAGACTAATGCTTCTGAGGGTCCAGTTTCAACAGAACTGCAGTTTAACACGAGATATATAGGTATTGCATGTCTGCATGCAACTAAAGAATACACTTTTGTTGCTAGGATTCTCCTCTGAATAGGAACTGGCCCTCAACAGGAGTCCAAAGGATAGTCACTTTCTTGATAACTTATTGTCCACTAACAGAGGCCTTCCATCCTGAATTTCTGATCTCTGGGCAACAATGAAGAAAGGCATTAGAAGTACCAAACTGAGAACACCACCTAGATCAACATCTTTTAGTAAGGGCTGCGAAAGACACAACATTGAGTTAAAGGCATATACAGATATTAAAAGTAGATGTGTGAGAAAGGCATAACAAATTCTGAAGAATTACGAAGTCCGGAAAGATTATTTGCATATTAATGTTAAAGGCAGACTCTTAATTACTTGTGAAATGCCAATACAAAGAGTCTGCTGTAGGGTAATTACAGGAAAAGATATGATGCCTTTCAGCTTTTCGAAGGTAAGATTTTGCCTTTTAGGACATCAGATTACTGTTGAGGCAACTGAATTGACAAGCAGCTACATATTTGGGAATTTTTGACATATCAGTTCAACAAACAGTGAAACAGTAACTTGTAATGGAGCAGAGCACAGGATCACCAAGGAACTGCCTTAATCAATAAGGCGCCCCATGGCACAGGTAGAAACAGAAATCCAAATTAGTGTCGCCGCTCATTACATAGTATATAACAAAGCATTGAGAGTGTTAGAAAGTACTGAAAAACCGCACGAATTTTCTTCAATACTAGTACAAAACCTCAGAGATGACGGTGAAAGCCAATCTCAAATTAACGGTATAATATTTAATTAAACATTTTTCTCGTCAATGGGTAACTCATCACTCAGAAAGGAGGTATTGACCTGACAAAAGCAATCAGTAACAGTAACATGTGGTGTTCAACAGCAGTGTCGCCCTAACCGCCGTCTGCTTCACGTCTGCTGTGCAGCGAGCTACCTTAATTTAAGTATTAACTGTATTTTTCTTACTTGTCACTTCTTCTTCGGTGTGTTTTGGCTTTTAGGAAGCTTTAATTGTCGAGTACTAGTAATAGTGTTCCATAGATTTCGTGTTTGTTTTGAATACAGTCAGAGAGAGTTCCTTTAGTCAGCCATAGTGCTAGTAGTGCTAGTGTTTGTTTTGAATACAGTCCAGAGACAGGTAGTGCTATTTTCATTGTTTTCTACAAGAAGTGGTTAGCAATCACAGTTTAGTCAATAATCAGCCGCCTTTAGTGAATTAGCAGGCTAGTTAAAAGTTGATTAAGTCTCTTCAGTAAATTGATTCCTTAGGATGGATAGGATGTGTGACTGCTGTGTACGGACGCAGGAGGAGCTGGCCACTCTTCGCGAACAGCTGAGCGTGTTGATGGCCTCGGTCAGCCGTCTTCAGGCTGCTGCCTCGGAGTGTAGCGGCAGTGGGGAGTCTGGTGCGTCGCAAGGTACACCCCAGGTGTTACATGCTTCACCCACTGTCCCTGCTGTCGAGACATCTTCGCGAGTACCGGGCGCGGTTGGGCCACCCTCTCCCCAAGGGGAGTGGCGGGTTCAGCGGCGTTCGCGGCGCACGAGACGGAGGGTCATGTGGAGGCTGGCCGTGTGGCATCGCCCGCTCTGCCTGTGAAAGGACATGAGGCTGCAGGCACACGGGGGGAAGATGTTTATTAGTTATTGGGAGCTCCAACGTTAGGCGGGTGATGGAAATAGCGGAAAGGTCGGGGAAGAAGGCCAGTGTTCACTCTGTCTGCTTGCCGGGGGGTCTCATCCGAGATATGGAGGAGGCCCTACCGGCGGCGATAGAGAGCACTGGGTGCACCCGACTGCAAATTGCTGCTCATGTCGGCACCAATGACTCCTGCCATCTGGGTTCAGAGGTCATCCTCAGTTCGTACAGGCGGTTGGCGGAGTTGGTGAAGGCGGAAAGCCTCGCTCGTGGGGTGGAATCAGAGCTAACTATTTGTAGTATCGTTCCCAGAACCGATCGCGGTCCTCTGGTTTGGAGCCGAGTGGAAGGCTTAAACCAGAGGCTCAGACGATTCTGCGGAGAGCTGGAGTGCAAATTTCTCGACCGCCGCTATCGGGTGGAGAAATGTAGGGTCCCCCTGAATAGGTCAGGCGTGCACTACACGCCGGAAGCGGCTACGAGGGTAGCGGAGTACGTGTGGAGTGCACATGGGGTTTTTTTAGGTTAGAGAATTCCCTCCCTAGGCCCGATAAGACGCCTCCTGAGACGCGGAAAGGCAGGAGTAGGCAAAATGCAACAGGGAATAACAATATTAATGTGCTAATAGTAAACTGCAGGAGCATCTATAGAAAGATCCCAGAACTGCTCTCATTAATAAACGGTCACAACGCCCATATAGTACTAGGGACAGAAAGTTGGCTGAAACCACATGTAAACAGTAATGAAATCCTAAACTCAGATTGGAATGTATACTGCAGAGACAGCCTGTACAGTGAAGGGGGAGGCGTGTTTATAGCGATAAGAAGTGCAATAGTATCGAAGGAAATTGACGGAGATTCGAATTGTGAAATGATTTGGGTGAAGGTCACGGTTAAAGCAGGCTCAGACATGGTAATTGGATGTATCTATAGGCCCCCGGGCTCAGCAGCTGTTGAGGCTGAGCACCTGAAGAATAATTTGGAAAATATTTTGAGTAGATTTTCCCACCATGTTATAGTTCTGGGTGGAGATTTTAATTTGCCGGATATAGACTGGGAGACTCAAACGTTCATAACGGGTGGCAGGGAAATCCAGTGAAATATTTTTATGTGCTTTATCTGAAAACTACCTTGAGCAGTTAAACAGAGAACCAACTCGTGGCGATAACATATTAGACCTTCTGGTGACAAACAGACCCGAACTATTTGAATCAGTTAATGCAGAACAGGGAATCAGCGATCATAAAGCGGTTACTGCATCGATGATTTCAGCCGTAAATAGAAATATTAAAAAAGGTAGGAAGATTTTTCTGTTTGGCAAAAGTGACAAAAAGCAGATTACAGAGTATCTGATGGCTCAACACAAAAGTTTTGTCTCAAGTACAGATAGTGTTGAGGATCAGTGGACAAAGTTCAAAACCATCGTACAATATGCTTTAGATGAGTATGTGCCAAGCAAGATCGTAAGAGATGGAAAAGAGCCACCGTGGTACAACAACCGAGTTAGAAAACTGCTGCGGAAGCAAAGGGAACTTCACAGCAAACATAAACATAGCCAAAGCCTTGCAGACAAACAAAAATTACGCGAAGCGAAATGTAGTGTGAGGAGGGCTATGCGAGAGGCTTTCAATGAATTCGAAAGTAAAGTTCTATGTACTGACTTGGCAGAAAATCCTAAGAAACTTTGGCCCTATGTCAAAGCGGTAGGTGGATCAAAACAAAATGTCCAGACACTCTGTGACCAAAATGGTACTGAAAAAGAAGATGACAGACTTAAGGCCGAAATACTAAATGTCTTCTTCCAAAGCTGTTTCACAGAGAAAGACTGCACTGTGCTTCCTTCTCTAGATTGTCGCACAGTTGACAAAATGGTAGATATCGAAATAGACGACAGAGGGATAGAGAAACAATTAAAATTGCTCAAAAGAGGAAAGGCCGCTCGTCCTGATGGGATACCAGTTCGATTTTACACAGAGTACGCGAAGGAACTTGCCCCCCTTCTTGCAGCGGTGTACCGTAGGTCTCTAGAAGAGCGAAGCGTTCCAAAGGATTGGAGAAGGGCACAGGTCATCCCCGTATTCAAGAAGGGACGTCGAACAGATGTGCAGAACTATAGACCTATATCTCTAACGTCGATCAGTTGAAAAATTTTGGAACACGTATTATGTTCGAGTATAATGTCTTTTCTGGAGACTAGAAATCTACTCTGTAGGAATCAGCATGGGTTTCGGAAAAGACGGTCGTGAGAAACCCAGCTCGCGCTATTCTTCCACGAGACTCAGAGGGCCTTAGACACGGGTTCACAGGTAGATGCCGTGTTTCCTGACATCCGCAAGGCGTTTGACACAGTTCCCCACAGTCGTTTAATGAACGAAGTAAGAGCATACAGACTATCAGATCAATTGTGTGATTGGTTTGAGGAGTTCCTAGTTAAGAGAACGCAGCATGTCATTCTCAATGGAGAGAAGTCTTCCGAAGAAAGAGTGATCAGGTGTGCCGCAGGGGAGTGTCATAGGACCGTTGCTATTCACAATATACATAAATGACCTGGTGGATGACATCGGAAGTTCACTGAGGCTTTTTGCAGATGATGCTGAGGTGTATCGAGAGGTGGCATCTATGCAAAATTGTACTGAAATGCAGAAGGATCAGCAGCGAATTGACGCATGGTGCAGGGAATGGCAATTGAATCTCAATGTAGACAAGTGTAATGTGATGCGAATACATAGAAAGATAGGTCCCTTATCATTTAGCTACAAAATAGCAGGTCAGCGACTGGAAGCAGTTCATTCCATAAATTATCTAGGAGTACGCATTAGAAGTGATTTAAAATGGAATTATCATATAAAATTGATCGTCGGTGAAGCAGTTGCCAGACTGAGATTCATTGGAAGAATCCTAAGGAAATGCAATCCGACGACAAAGGAAGTAGGTTACAGTAGGCTTGTTCGCCCACTGCTTGAATACTGCTCAGCAGTGTGGGATCCGCACCAGATAGGGTTGATAGAAGAGATAGAGAAGATCCAACGGAGAGCAGCGCGCTTTGTTAGAGGATCATTTAGTAATCGCGAAAGCGTTACGGAGATGATAGATAAACTCCAGTGGAAGACTCTGCAGGAGAGACGCTCAGTAGCTCGGTACGGGCTTTTGTTAAAGTTTCGAGAACATACCTTCACCGAAGAGTCAAGCAGTATATTGCTCTCTCCTACGTATATCTCGCGAAGAGACCATGAGGATAAAATCAGAGAGATTAGAGTCCACTCAGAAGCATACCGACAATCCTTCTTTCCACGTACAATACGAGACTGGAATAGAAGGGAGAACCGATAGAGGTACTCAGGGTACCCTCCGCCACACACCGTCAGGTGGCTTGCGGAGTATGGATGTAGATGTAGATGTAGTCTTCTTGAAGTACCTCTTTATCGCAATGGGCTTTCGACCTGCATCCGATTAGTTTATGATAACCATCGTAAGTAATCCATCGTAAATGAGAAAACTGCATACCTACAACTCTAAAAGTAAGAAATGACCTTTATTGGTTATTAATTCTGTTCTCAGAAAACAATTCACTATGCATAAAAAAACATTTTTGATAACTTTTCCAGCAACAATAGCCACCTTCCACACAGGCCATCGTACCATGACGGATGTAATGACGGTATGTCGCTGGAGGACGTTGGCATCACGCTAATTTCAGTAAATAGCGGGAAAGGGGGGGGGGGTCATGAGCTATGACGCCACATTCAAAAAGGTCTCAGACGCGTTCGATCGGCTTCAGACCTGGTGAGCTTGGAGGCCAGCACATTAATTGGAACTCATCATTTTGTTCCTCGAACCACTCCATCTCACCCCTGGTCTTTTGACATCAGGGGGCTGCATCTTGTTGAAAAACTTAACGTCGGGAGACATGATCATCATTAAAGGGTGTACGTGGTCTACAATCAGTGTATGATACTCCTTGACAATTGCGGTGCCTTGCACGAGCTCCACTGGACCCATGGATGTCCTTGTGACTGTGCGCCAGAGCATAATGGAACCGCCCCCAGCTTACCCCAGTTCGGCAGTGAAGAGTCTATGAGCTGTTCCTCTCCAAGACGACGGAGTTGCGCCCTCCCATCAGCTTCATAAAAAAGGTATCGCGATTCACCAGACCATGCAATGCTCTTCCACAGCGCCAATCTCCAGTGCCGATTGTCACATGGCCATTTGAGTCGTAGTTGCCGACGTCGTGGTGTTAACATTGACACTTGCGTGGGTCGTCGCCTGCAGAGGCCTGTCCTTAGGAGTGTTCGGTGCACCGAGTGTTCATACACTCTTGTACTGTGTCTAGCATTAAAGTCTGATCTAAGTTCCTTTACAGTTCGCCGCCCGTCCTGTTTCACCTTTCTGCCCAACCTACGACGTGAGGCGTCTGTAATGAAGCGTGGCCACCCAATCCAACGACGTTTGAACGCGGCTTCACCTTGCTTTTGCCACGTGTTGAAGGCACTCACCACAGCAGTTCTCGAACACTCGACAAGCCATGCTGTCTCCGAGATGCTTGTGTCGAACCTGTTGGACATCACACTCTGCCCTCTGTCAAACTCAGATATATAGCACGCATTCCCCGTTCTACAAACGGAGAGCACGCTTACTGATACTACATGCATTGTGTGTGTGTGTGTGTGTGTGTGTGTGTGTGTATGTGTGTGTGTGTGTGTGTGTGTGTGTGTGTGTGTGTGTGTGTCTGAATTGCCGTCATTCCTCGCCAGGTGACGTTTCTATCGCCTGAACGAGTTTATATAGATTGTAGGTCGGTGGTCACAATGTTCTACCAGCCTTTGTTCAAAATGTGGTTCAAATGGCTCTGAGCACTATGGGACTTAACTTCTGAGGTCATCAGTCACCTAGAACAGAACTACTTTAATCTAACTAACCTAAGCACATCACACACATTCATGCCAGGATTCGAACCTGCGACCTGCGAACCTGTAGACTGTAGCGCTTAGACCCGCTCGGCCACCCCGGCCGGCCCAGCCTTTGTTGACACACGTTCACCGTATTACACGCCCTCGACATAATCGTCCAGCTTCTCGATACGATCACCTTCTCGACAGAGATGAGAGATATCCTTCACTATCAGCTCACCACCTCTGTCGATGTTTCGCAAGGACCGCCCTGCGGCACAGACGAAGTTTACCACACACACACACGATCAGCTTAAAAGCTCATGCATTTAAGTTGCTGACAAGAATAATATACAGATACAGAAGAGTGAGAAAGACATTATAGAATCGGTTAGATGACGATCAGTTTGACTCTAGGAAAGTGGAGACACCAGACAGGAAGGTCTGGCGCTATGGTCGATAAACCAAACAACACTGAAAGAAAGTCAAGACACACCGATTTGGCGATCTGGAAAAAGGATTCAACAATTTAAAACGGTGCAACATATTCGAAATTCTGAGACAAATGGTAACGCCATAAGCAAAGACCGGTAATACACAGTGTGCAGAAGAACCAAGAGGAAAAAATGAGACTGGAAGACTAAGAACGAAGTGCTTGGATTAAAAAGTGTGTAACACAGAGATGTAGACTTTCATCCATACAGCTCAATCTATACATCGAAGAAGTAATAACGGAAATAAAAGAAAGGTTCACTAGTGAGATTAAAATTCAAGATGAAATAATATAAGCGATAAGTTTCGCTGATAGCTTTGCTATCCTCAGTGAAAGTATGAAGAATTACTGGATTTGTTGTATGGAATGAACAGTCTATTGAGTACAGAAAATGGAGTGAGAGTAAATCTAGGAAAAACTAAATTAATGAAAAGTAGCAACTATGGACCGGAGAGAAACTTAACATCAGATTTGGTGATCATAAGATAGGTGACGTTAAGGAATGCCTAGGCAGAAAAACAACCCATCATGGACAAAGCGAGGAAGGCATAAAAATCAGAGCGCTGGCAAAGAGGACATCACTACTAGTATAATACAAGGGCTTAATTTCAGAGAGAAATTTCGGAAAATGTACGTTTGGAGCACAGCATTGAAACAGGGTCAGTGGGAGAACGGAGCAGAAGATAATCGAAGCATTTGAGATGCGGTGCTACAGAAGACTGTCGAAAATCATGTGGATTGATAAGGTAAGAAGTGAGGAGGCTCTCCACAGAGTATTCGAGGAGAGGAAGATATGGACAACCAGAAAGTACAGAAGGATAGGACGTGTTTTAACACATCAGGGAATAAGTTCCGTGGCACTGGACGGAGCTGCAGAATGTAAAACTGTAGAAGAACACAGGGATTGGAATAATCCAACAAATATTTGAGGGCGCAAGTTTTAATTGCAACTCTGAGACGAAAGATGGGCATAGACGAGAAATTTGTGGTGGGCAGCGTCGAACGAGTCAGAAGGTTGAAAAGAAAAAAATAAATAAAGTAAAAGGAGCGTTATTACAAACTCCAACGCCGTCATCTCAACGTCTTGGATAAACTGTAAGACCAGAACGTTTCCTCTGGTTATAGATATTCTTAGGAATACCCAGCGAGTACTTTTATCAATAATAGTAGTTACTTGATATAAGTCTAGCTCCCCGATCTCTTCAGCCATTTAGTCCATTTATACCTTCATTAGGGTCCCGTGTCCTCCCTACTGTACACAATCTGACTGGCGTTGATTTATAAAAGGAAGACAATACTAAAAAGAGTGATACTACCAGTTTTGGTTTCTAGTTAATGTATGACAGAAATTGATCACTAATAACACCTCAGTTAGTAAACTATTCTGCTCCATAGTAATCAGAGGCAGTGTTCATTATTACTGTTTATAATAACAGCAAAGGAAATTTAATTGAAGTAGTGCTGGAAAATTAATATTAGAACTAAAGCTATTTCAATGCTGAGCAATTGTATTTTATGCTGTTTGAGTGCTTTTTTGGTTGCCTGACCGATTCTTTTTTCCAGCGTTGCACTTAGGCCGAAGGCTACTCATTACTCAGTCATATTAATTTCAGTGAGCTTAATTTGCAAATTTCGTAAGTCTCTATATGTAAGTAAACGTTAATGTGAAAGAGTACAATAATATGGAGTTTAGATGTCAGCAGCGAGATATTCCAGTAACGATCATTTGTTCATAATTCTAAATCAGAATTTTACATTTCCTTAAGAATTTTAAACAATTGCTAATATTTTATCACTTATGTTGTACCATGTCATCGTGTTGATTAAATGTGTGTGAAGCTTTTGTTGACGCACATTGACTTACAAAAATATGTAATTATCGTTTTTCTGATATCAGCGAGGGGGTGTTGTCCAGTTTGACTGCTGAATGTTTAGTTTTAAAAAGTAATGCTGTATTTGATGTTTTCGTAGAGTGTCTGTTTTTGTTTCGTCTTTGCCGACAGAGAGCATATAAAATTATTGTAAAAATAATTTGTTCAACGCTCTACGTCACTAATCAGTTATTTATTTCAGAAAACATTGTTTTGAAATTTTGTAACACGATTAGGCTTACATAATCACTGTCAATTTTTGCATAGCAGCTGAAAAATGGGGAACATTGTACGTGGAAGCAAAGTGATAGGACAATATCAGTCGTATTGTCTATTGGCCAAATACTGCATTTAGTCGAAATATTTATGAGAATGAAACCGTTTTAGTGGGAGCAAATCGTCACATACGTAGAATAACTGTCAGTGATAAAAAAGAAACAATGACGAGTGTGAAATGGTAAACTCTGATATTAATTAGTAAGGAAAAGCTAGGTGAATAGTAACATTTGGATGTTGTCGCGAAGAACAGGCTGCCGAAAGAAGAATGCCGTGAACAGCGTAATACGTATTTCAGGTCCAAGAAACAAGCATCACAGATGGTGACATCGAATACAGTATGCAAAATAATAACAGAACCAATCAACAACGAATATGAAAACGAAATTTTAAAAAATGAGCCAGAGTCAGATTCACAATCAGAATCATCTGGAACTATGAACGATTTTTTTTATGATTTTGGTTAAGAAGCTGGATGTTGGGATTGCATCAGTCAACATTGTTAACACTAGGACTGGAGTGGTGAAGGGTGAAGTAATTGCACTGAATATAAAACTTGACTATACCTAAAAACAAACAGGATTTATGAATACTGAAATCCGTAATCTTAAACTTGAAATAGTGATGGTTCAGCCGCATGTTGTTGAAATAAATGGTGCATCAGAAACGATTAGGAGTCAAGAGAATGTTTAAATTATGCAGGAAAATAAAGTAGGAGACTCGCCAAACTCAACTGAGGAAAAGATAACACTTACGCGACAACAGAACACAAAGGAAACCTCCAATTTGAGAATATTAAGTAAGGCTGACAGGCAGATCGACACTTGTTAAAAGTAAAGAACATAAGTGGATATTTTGGACATGACCACTTGAGTAGATAAGATCAAGTTAGAGAATTTAGAACAAAGCCTTCAGGAAAGGAAGGCTGTGTATCTTTTCACATTTATAGTAAAGAGATTCTAGCGAAAGAAGAATGATCTCATCTACTCAGAAATCACGCTACATGGAAGCTAACGGATTTTATCAATTACTGTAAGGATGTGATGTCTAAAACGTCGACAGACAGACAGAAAATTTTTGCGGTGATAGACGAAATAGCAGGGTATTCCAATTAGTGTGGCATGAGTTTTCAATAATTGTAAAATGAATTATTGAAGAAGTGTTGATCTGAGCAGAAAGCAAGAGAGGATCTGCCGTCATTTCGTAGAGTGAAAATCCTGAATACCAGCACGAGAATATCAGTAGGTAAGTGTTGCGAGAATTGGTTCCACAAATTATTATATATGCGTGTAAGACGTTCGGAATAAGGGATGTTTGGGTACTACGGGTGGAGCTTCCCAGCGACTCTAAGCGTCATGTCGTAGAAATTACAGAACAGTGACTACACTTTTAGAGAGAGTGTTGGACATAGACAACTGGTCTGACTATCATGTAAATTATAGGACTGGCAGTAATATAACAGGAATGATAAACGTCAGTACCATGTAAGCGTATTGTCATATCTCTGGCTTGGTTGTGGAGTATCTTTGCGAGCGGCTCCATTTGCAGATTCGAGCGCGAAACAAGAAGCTACTAAGTCGTGTTGTGGGTAGCTTTGCATGGGAGAGGCACTATTATGGAAGCTCTGGTGTGGTTGCAAGTACTATTATTGTGAAGTAATGAGATATGGAAGTGGATTCAGTGAAAAGAGCTTAAGAAGTAATTAAATATGTGCAGTGCAGCCGATAACGTATTTGAGTATCCGCCTGTTGTGTGTCGTACCGTATAACATGAATCATCCGCGTCGTGTACGGCGTTCTAGAATGAAACTAACGTCAATCTCCATAATAGTTTACCACAAAGGAGAGTAATCAAGTGCCAGAGTCTTGTAGCAATAGTGAGATCATGCATTCGATCATCTCGTTTCCTCATCATCAACAATCAGCCGCGTCGTGACGGTTACGCACAGGACTCGTACAAGTGAGAACTGTGAATTGTAAATTAACTTTTATGAACAGTGTTATATTATTACAATTGACAAGAAGAACTGGTACCAGATATCTGTGTACGTGGCGAGCTTAAGAACTTTCGTCCAGCATTCGGCTTCCGCATCATCAACAATCGTCGTATTGGTTACGCGCACTCTTGTCCAAGTGGTAATTGTGGACAGATAATTATGTTGCCTGTGTATCTGCCACTGAAGGTTCGGCCAGAGTAAGTCTGTAAAATAAGTGTAATGGCATGAAGTACAATAGTGACGGACATTAACATCCTCAAGAATACAGTACGGTAATAAACCAATGATAACACTAGTGAACAGTCAGTTTGCATCTGGGATGTGATACACCAACTAGTATGTATTTAACTGGTAGAATCCAAATATACCTTTCAAAATTTTCTATCACTTACCGTTGTTGAGTTTTTAAAGGTTTTCCGTTTTTCGTGTTCAGTATTTTACTTTTTGTTGTTCTTTTGTTTTGATGTTTAATTGTTTGTTTTTTATTTGCAGAGGAGAGCTAGAAGATCTTCACATTGTCAGTAAATGGTTGGTGTGGTAATCCAGTGGTGTGAGAGAGGTCCGCAGTGAGCGTTTCCGGTGAAAGATAGTGCAAAATTTTTATGTTTAAAGTAACGCTAAGAAAAATGGCGTCTAGTAAATTTCGTCGCTGTTCAAGCCACCCGACAACTTTTCTGATGTGTGTGGGAAATTCACTCCAAAATACCAAAGAAAACCAAACACTGATTTAGTGAAGAAGGCAAATAAAATGGACTTAAATTGTCCTATTGGTGATCAAAATAAAAATTTGGCACTTCATATTGCCTGCATAACCTGTACTACAACCTTAACGAGCTGGTTGAAAGGAAAACGCCGAACCATGCCACTCGCTGTTGCGATGGTGTGGTGTGAGTCTAATGATCATTATTTAGACTGTTACTCTGTATTACAAATATTTCGGGACATTCAAGCAAAACTAGACATAAAATAAAGTATCAAACTGTATCTTCAGTGAATTTGCATGTGCCCTATGATGAGAGGTTGCCTGTTCCTATCTGTAACTTGAAATCCACGGAACCAAACACCATGTTAAGTGAATCAGAAAGTATTGAACGTATAGAAGAGCACTGACCTCAATATCATGACACTTCGCGTCAGCTCTTTAATCGAAAGGAAGTGAACAATTTGGTTCGCGATCTAATACTTTCGAAATAGCAAGTTGAACTCTGTAGTTCGACACTGCAACAAGGAAACTTTCTAGCTCCAGGGACAAAAATCTCCTCTTTCAGATCAAGAGGTGCTTCCATCGCTCAGTATTTCGATACACACAAATCGATTTGGGTATGTAGAGATGTCAATGGTCTGATGATGCTGCTAGGTGTACAACATAATCCACATGAGTGGCGACTATTTATTAGCTTATGTAAAACCAACTTGAAAGCAGTACGACTGCATAATGGCAATATAATTTCATTGGTACCTTTGGCTTACGCAGTTGACATGAAAGAAACTTATGAAACCATGGCTTTTGTGCTAGGGACAATCAAATATAAGAGTCATGAATGACAGCTTTGCTGTGATTTAAAATTTGTTGCACTCCTTGCAGGTTTACAGGCTGTATTCACGAAAAACTGCTGCGCTTTGTGCCTTTGGGACAGCCGTTACACCAAGAACCACTATAAAGTCAAGGAATGGCCTATAAGGAAGTCATATGTTCGTGGAAACGTAAATGTGAACAATACCCCATTGCTTGAGCACGATAAAATCATTTTGTCTCCCCTTCATATCAAGTTGTTGCTTAGCAAAAACTTTTTTAAAGCTCTGGATAAAGAAGGTGAGGCATTCAATCAAGTTTCCCAAATTAAGTGAGGCAAAATAAAAACGAGTATATTTGTTGAATCACAAATAAGAAAATTGCTGAAAGATACAACCTATGATGCCAAACTCACAGATATCCAATTAGCTGCTTGGTCTTCTTTTCAGGCAATTGTGAAGGGCTTTTTGGGAAAAAAAAACTATGTTACCATTGTGAATGATGATGGGCAAATATAAGAACATGGCTTGTAGAAGTTCACTTAAAATTCACTTATTACATTCTCACCTTGATTTCTCCCAGAAAATTTGGGAGCCATAAGCCATTACCCCCCCCCCCCCCCCCCCCCCATGAACCATGGACCTTGCCGTTGGTGGGGAGGCTTGCGTGCCTCAGCGATACAGATGGCCGTACCGTAGGTGCAACCACAACGGAGGGGTATCTGTTGAGAGGCCAGACAAACGTGTGGTTCCTGAAGAGGGGCAGCAGCCTTTTCAGTAGTTGCAGGGGCAACAGTCTGGATGATTGACTGATCTGGCCTTGCAACATTAATCAAAACGGCCTTGCTGTGCTGGTACTGCGAACGGCTGAAAGCAAGGGGAAACTACAGCCGTAATTTTTCCCGAGGACATGCAGCTTTACTGTATGATTAAATGATGATGGCATCCTCTTGGGTAAAATATTCCGGAGGTAAAATAGTCCCCCTTTCGGATCTCCGGGCGGGGACTACTCCGGAGGATGTCGTTATCAGGAGAAAGAAAACTGGCGTTCTACGGATCGGAGCGTGGAATGTCAGATCCCTTAATCGGGCAGGTAGGTTAGAAAATTTAAAAAGGGAAATGGATAGGTTAAAGTTAGATATAGTGGGAATTAGTGAAGTTCGGTGGCAGGAGGAACAAGACTTCTGGTCAGGTGACTACAGGGTTATAAACACAAAATCAAATAGGGGTAATGCAGGAGTAGGTTTAATAATGAATAGGAAAATAGCAATGCGGTTAAGCTACTACAAACAGCATAGTGAACGCATTATTGTGGCCAAGATAGATACGAAGCCCACTCCTACTACAGTAGTACAAGTTTATATGCCAACTAGCTCTGCAGATGATGAAGAAATTGAAGAAATGTACGATGAAATAAAAGAAATTATTCAGATAGTGAAGGGAGACGAAAATTTAATAGTAATGGGTGACTGGAATTCGAGTGTAGGAAAAGGGAGAGAAGGAAACATAGTAGGGGAATATGGATTGGGACTAAGAAATGAAAGAGGAAGCCGCCTAGTAGAATTTTGCACAGAGCACAACTTAATCATAGCTAACACTTGGTTTAAGAATCATGAAAGAAGGTTGTATACGTGGAAGAACCCTGGAGATACTAAAAGGTATCAGATAGATTATATAATGGTAAGACAGAAATTTAGGAACCAGGTTTTAAGTTGTAAGACATTTCCAGGGGCAGATGTGGACTCTGACCACAATCTATTGGTTATGACCTGTAGAGTAAAACTGAAGAAACTGCAAAAATGTGGGAAATTAAGGAGATGGGACCTGGATAAACTGAAAGAACCAAAGGTTGTACAGAGTTTCAGAGAGAGCATAAGGGAACAATTGACAGGAATAGGGGAAAGAAATACAGTAGAAGAAGAATGGGTAGTTCTGAGGGATGTAGTAGTGAAGGCAGCAGAGGATAAAGTAGGTACAAAGACGAGGGCTGCTAGAAATCCTTGGGTAACAGAAGAAATATTGAATTTAATTGATGAAAGGAGAAAATATAAAAATGCAGTAAATGAAGCAGGCAAAAAGGAATACAAACGTCTCAAAAATGAGATCGACAGGAAGTGCAAAATGGCTAAACAGGGATGGCTAGAGGACAAATGTAAGGATGTAGAGGCTTATCTCACTAGGGGTAAGATAGATACTGCCTACAGGAAAATTAAAGAGACCTTAGGAGAGAAGAGAACCAAGTGTATGAATATCAAGAGCTCAGATGGCAGCCCAGTTCTAAGCAAAGAAGGGAAGGCAGAAAGGTGGAAGGAGTATATAGAAGGTTTATACAAGGGCGATGTACTTGAGGACAATATTATGGAAATAGAAGAGGATGTAGATGAAGACGAAATAGGAGATACGATACTGCGTGAAGAGTTTGACAGAGCACTGAAAGACCTGAGTCGAAACAAGGCCCCCGGAGTAGACAACATTCCATTAGAACTACTGACGGCCTTGGGAGAGCCAGTCATGACAAAACTCTACCAGCTGGTGAGCAAGATGTATGAGACAGGCGAAATACCCTCAGACTTCAAGAAGAATATAATAATTCCAATCCCAAAGAAAGCAGGTGCTGACAGATGTGAAAATTACCGAACTATCAGTTTAATAAGCCACGGCTGCAAAATACTAACGCGAATTCTTTACAGACGAATGGAAAAACTGGTAGATACAGACCTCGGGGAGGATCAGTTTGGATTCCGTCGAAATGTTGGAACACGTGAGGCAATACTGACCTTACGACTTATCTTAGAAGAAAGATTAAGAAAAGGCAAACCTACGTTTCTAGCATTTGTAGACTTAGAGAAAGCTTTTGACAATGTTGACTGGAATACTCTTTTTCAAATTCTAAAGGTGGCAGGGGTAAAATACAGGGAGCGAAAGGCTATTTATAATTTGTACAGAAACCAGATGGCAGTAATAAGAGTCGAGGGGCATGAAAGGGAAGCAGTGGTTGGGAAAGGAGTGAGACAGGGTTGTAGCCTCTCCCCGATGTTATTCAATCTGTATATTGAGCAAGCAGTAAAGGAAACAAAAGAAAAATTTGGAGTAGGTATTAAAATTCATGGAGACGAAGTAAAAACTTTGAGGTTCGCCGATGACATTGTAATTCTGTCAGAGACGGCAAAGGACTTGGAAGAGCAGTTGAACGGAATGGACAGTGTCTTGAAAGGAGGATATAAGATGAACATTAACAAAAGCAAAACGAGGATAATGGAATGTAGTCAAATTAAATCGGGTGATGCTGAGGGAATTAGATTAGGAAATGAGACACTTAAAGTAGTAAAGGAGTTTTGCTATTTAGGAAGTAAAATAACTGATGATGGTCGAAGTAGAGAGGATATAAAATGTAGACTGGCAATGGCAAGGAAAGCGTTTCTGAAGAAGAGAAATTTGTTAACATCGAATATAGATTTATGTATCAGGAAGTCGTTTCTGAAAGTATTTGTTTGGAGTGTAGCCATGTATGGAAGTGAAACATGGACGATAACTAGTTTGGACAAGAAGAGAATAGAAGCTAACGAAATGTGGTGCTACAGAAGAATACTGAAGATAAGGTGGATAGATCACGTAACTAATGAGGAGGTATTGAATAGGATTGGGGAGAAGAGGAGTTTGTGGCACAACTTGACTAGAAGAAGGGATCGGTTGGTAGGACATGTTTTGAGGCACCAAGGGATCACAAATTTAGCATTGGAGGGCAGCGTGGAGGGTAAAAATCGTAGAGGGAGACCGAGAGATGAGTACACTAAGCAGATTCAGAAGGATGTAGGTTGCAGTAGGTACTGGGAGATGAAGCAGCTTGCACAGGATAGAGTAGCATGGAGAGCTGCATCAAACCAGTCTCAGGACTGAAGACAACAACAACAACAACAAGCCATTACCATGGTGAACCCTTTCACCAAGACATTCTTACCACGGAACCCCTCTACCAGGACCATTGGAAACCTTCGATGATGGGTGACTACTCCTGGGGTCTTGTTATGGAGAGTGATGAAATGGCAAACAAAAGAAGAGCTCCGTCGACACATTTTTCAAAAACCAACGACAATTGGAGGTGAAAATATCTTCTGAGCTAATATAGACCTTCTATTGGCATCATTCCCATATTTACATACAAAATAGTATTGATTTCAATAGTTCTGAATGTGTATCTTTGTTTCACTGAATTGTGTCAATTTTCACTATTACAATTTTTATTCCGCTGTGTATCTAGGATATGCGATGTCATAGAGAGAAACTGATTTTACCATTGTATTCAGCACCCCAAAATTAAGTAAATCCACCCATTTACAAACCAGATGCAGAGAAAAAGTTTAAATTTGTTAACTAGTGTAATTATGACATCTCATGAAATCAGCAATAATGTTATTTGGCATCAATACTTACGACTTTGTGTGTAAACAGTACAACCTGCGATTTTATCATCGTCTCAGAGTATAATTGTTCATACCAGACATAGGACAGTGCTGTGTTTAGTGTTGAGTGCCTCCCCTAAACCTGATTGCATATTTAGATACATAATTTCAGGCAAGCCAGCATCAGTGTGGAGCAGAAGTAATACAACTGCTGCGGGAGTATCAGAGACGTGGCGTGGACAGGGCACACAGTCAAAGCGAGAAAAGTTTAAGGGTCCTTCACCAGATGTACTCCCAGGAATGTTACATGGTGACCATGGCAGGACCTGCAAATTTCGGATAGGAAGTGTCATATAATTAATGAGTAGAAGTGAATTACTCATATATGAACAGTGACTGTTAATTCTGATTGTTGTGACGTCATGTCAGCTGTAGAATGAGTACACCAAATAACTTGTGACACAGTGAATACACTCGTCTGATTCGAGACAGTGCAGAGAACTGTTGTGAAGTAAACATACTCTTCGTGTTACACTCATGACGACACTAGCGGAACCTATGTGCAAATGTGAATAACTATTTGGCCACCATTACTGTATGTGACATGAGCGGCGCCTTGGAACTGCGCTGCCAACATTAATAAGCTTTGCAGAGAGGATGCAGTGCTGATGGCAGCACGGCGTCTACTGAGTCGGCGCTACGGAACAGCCGCAACTACAGTGCCAGAAGATAAAGCAAAGAAAGTGGCGCATCACAACATTATCTTACGCAACTGAAGCAACGAGAGTAATTAACTGGTAGTGCAAACTGCGTTATGTAGTTACATAATTATTAACAGTGATAATTAAAATAGTTTTTATCACTAAATTACGAGATATTACATACTTTGTAGATCATACAGTAGAGTAAATGTCACAGCCAGACCCTGCTTACTTAGTAGTCTATTTTTTAACAACAGTTAATAGCACTGCAGAACTACATTTACATTAGCTGATATATCATTCTTTTCCTTCTGTTATGTGATGTTGAATGTTATGTGTGCTTCTAAGCACGAATTACAGCGTTGAATGCGTACGGCACTGTAGTTTGGTTACGATTATTGCCATCCATTCTGTGCTACGAGTGTTATTGTGATTTGTTTATTTCTTTCTTGGATGGCTTATTTGTGGTTCAGTGTGGGAAGTAATGGGGCTGTGCAATTGCAGTAGCAGGCAGATGAAAGTAAACTCTTTAGGTGAAAGTAATCAGGTGGAGACGGAAACAGAAGCAAGCACTAGTGAAATTTCAAAGGACCCTGTTTTAGGGGACAGTTGTTTATCATCAGAGATGGGAAGTCCGAATGTGGAATTATCACCAATTATGGCGACGCCCAAATGAGATGAGAGTAAACTTAGGATTGACCTGTCCATCGCTGACATGCTCAAAATATTATTGCATGATAACAAACAGTTGAAGGAAGATATTAGACGATCAGTAGAAAACCAAACAATATTATTGCAAGGTAACAAATAATTAAAGGAAGATATTAAGCGATTGCTAGAGTAGACAAACGAACAATTCAGTAAAAAGATCGACGAGACTAGTAAGGCTCTAAGGAAGCTGTCTGAGTCAAGTCATTAAGGGATAGGTGAACTTACCATTTGGCTGGAGGGGAACGTTGCAGACAATGCTAAACGTTTTGAAAAACTAGAATCAGACGTCAATGAAGTGAAGGAAGAACTTACTAAAACTTACTAAAAGTTTGAGGTTTACGACAAACGTTTCAAACAACTGGGTAACTGAAGCGCTGTAAACCAGGATGCTTATGCACGGTGACGGCAAGTAGAAGAGGGGTACAGCGAGGTAGACAAGACTAAAGAACATGCCGGTCAGCAGGTGAAGAGTGAAGTGAAATCCCTAATACGTAATGGGAGCATTGCGAGAGGTAGCTTAATTGGTATACAAAATGATGAAGTATTTCTTGGTATAGGGAATTTTAAGAACTTCGAACCAAATGGAAGTTTTTCAAGATTATTATGAGAGGCACTTTTATTTAGATGTACCAATAAGGACAGAAGCAAGTGTCCCTGATCATAAGTAAACTACCGAGTTCAGGATAAACTGATAAGAAACCTTAGAGATAACATAGAGGCAATGAAGTCAGCCTTAGGATAATTCGATACGTTGTATGAGTCTCGAGGAACAAGACGAGGGAAAGATGTTAGAAGAGTATCAAGGAACAACGAGCTCGTTACAAATACCTATACAAACCATAAAAACAGATGTAGGGGACGACAATGGAGTAATAATAATGGCAGGAGACATGGCGATGGTTTCCGTGGCCTTCGTGGTCTCAGAGGACACAGTGGCGACTACGGACATCAGAACTCAGGGCACGACACATCAGATGCGGAACTCGAACCACAGCCTGGACAGTGAGCATAGGTAAGGAACACTAGACAACTAGAGGAGGTTCCTTACGGACACTCTAATCGAGTGAGATTTAACTAGGATGTGTTACCACTATATGCAATATTATATTTTTTTCACTTTCTACCTGTTCAGTCTAGACTATATGTATTATGTTTCTTCCTTCCCATCACTTTATTTGGTCTGAGTGACTAGTGGTGTCTATAGGTTGTGATATCCAAGGGGTTTTTCATTTAAAAACTTCTTATTACTCCTGCTTAATGAGTGTTTACCCATTATTTCTTTTGTGTTACTTATTTAGTATCTGACTTCAGCTGAGAAGAGTTTCATATATTCTATTTTTTTTTACTAGCTTACGTGTTTATTAAGTCAGATAGAACATTGTTAAGTCCACTGTAGTAGTAACAGACAATGAGTAGTTTGAACAGGCATTGTTAGGACAACAGTGAGAGTGTCATTAATATTCTTTATGGACACATATGGACTAATAAAATCCATCATTTTATGGCCTACAATATCTCAAAATGCATATATATTTCATTGGGACTCGACTTGTGATATTAAAGTAATAAACAATTCATCAACTTCCGAACAGTATACTGAAGGCATGCAGAATAAACTGCTACGTAGTTTAGCACAATGGGAAGACGAGCAGGCAAGAAAAATTTCTTTAGCTTGCTAGGGTTTGGCATAGTTTGGCTTGAATGGGATTTAATCAGCGTGGCTATGCTATTAGTAACAAGCAGCTGCTTCCCTGCCTAGGTAACAAGCAAGCGTGGGTAGGTTGCGCACACCTCAGGTCTATAAAAAATGCCTATCTATTCGTCGACCCGATGAAAACAGTTTACGTTTACACGAAATATATAAACGTTTTCTATCTCCGTAAACTGCTCTTTAAAGGAATAGCTGAAGTGAACACGCGCGGAAAACAGAGTGCGTTAACGCACCAATTCCGAGACTCGGGGAGCGAACCTGTCCCGGATCGAATCTGCCACGCCGATTAACGACAAGGACTGTTAAACCGGCCAGCCTAGACAAGGTTTTTAGGCGGTTGTCTTCATACAGTTAGGTAAATATCAGGCTGCTTTTTTTGGGGGGGGGGGGGACCAAATGAAGGGCTTATTTCAATAGTGCTACCAGTCCATTACCTCCACTTTTCTGTCTATAATGCTCCTGAACTTAATGATCCAAACAAACAGAAGGAAAGGTTCATCTCTAGCAGCAAGCCATATGCTTCTATATTTCTGGTGTATCAGCTGCAGATTTGTTTTTCGCACATTTAACTTTAGGACATCTCAGAATGAACAAGAACGGACTTGTACCACTACTGAAATAAGCCCTTCGAATAGTGAAGTAATGGGCCTCATCAGGTTACGGAAGGATGTACAAGGTCAGCCGTACCCTTTCAAAGGAACCATCTAGGAATTTGCCTGAAGCGATTTAGGGAAATCAAGGAAACCATAATCATGATGGACGGACGCGGGTCTGTACGCGGGTTTGAACCGTTATCCTCCCGGATGCGAGTCCATTGTGCTAACCACTGAGCCACCTCGCTCGGTCAGGCTGGTACCGACGTCTCGCTTCAGTTACATGTGACGAAAACATTTAGAAAACGTTCTCACACAGAAAAGGTCTCCATCCACCAGCTGTTACTAACATTGCCAAAACACTTATAGCAATGCCGACCCCTTCCAGAAACTGGAAAAAGCAAGGAAGAGGAAGAAGAAGAAGAAGAAGAAGAAGAAGGAGACCTAGATGTTGGTTCGAAGAGAGAACAAACCCAAATGTAATCTCTTAAGTTGGAAGCAATGTGTGAGAGAGGTGTAAGCTACTTTCCCTGATTGCCTCTCCTTCACGCGGCTCCCCTTGACAACTCGAAAGCTATGGAGAAGCCAAACCACTCACCATGTTCTTACTCCAGCTGGTGGCACTCCCACAGCTCAGACAGACACTTTTGAATTTTAAACGAAAGTGGAGACTCTTGTGAGCAGTTACGTCATTAGTAGGTCTGTGAAACGTGCTCGGATGATTTAACGTTTGGCAGTGCACTGTTCGTGACAATACGAGACATTAATTCCAATACTGTTCCAGCGCAAAGTTTATACTTATCGCACTTAGTTGACAGCGAAATTATTAATCGCATCCTTGGAATTTGCACTGCATCGTTGCGTCACACGAATTACATCATAGTACTTAAAACCAAGGCCTACAATCTGTCTATTATGAGTCTCTTATCTTTTTCCCTTGGAATTGTCCTCATGTTTGAGATTTTCTTGGCCCTCCATGTAGATTATTGCAGTGTCCGATAAAGATCTGTAATTCTCTGTATCAGGCTTACTTCTGTTCTCAGAATTAGGAGCGAGTTATGGTCATCAATGTTTGCACACCAGTAAAGCAAACCAAAAGGCCACGATCGGTCTTAGAAATTCTCTGTTTTTAGCTGCAATAGTAATTGTTCAGCAGCCTCTAAGTAAGGACCGTAAATGTATCTTCACAGCCAACCGTCACAACTACAAAAATTCTCTGCGTGAAGTGCGAAGAACAGCTTTCGCAGTCAGCATCAGATGGCTGGGATTCTCGCACACCGACGGTCGAAACGCAGATTCTCAACAGAGGCGGGCTACCGCTAGAAACTGTCCTCTTAGAGATAAACATCTCTGGAATGGCGCAGTAACCTGAAACGCGCCGGAGAATGACCAGGTAACAGCGGAGCCCTTCCGATCCAGATCGTTAGGATGCAGCGCTTGGTCTGAGACGGCTCCGGGTTGAGCTACCGACGCAGAAAGGCGATAAGCATCCTTAAAGACAATTGTCCAGATAGCTTGTGCTGGCTCTATCTCACGTAACGGCGGGGAGACTGCACGGACGACGACTCGTGTCTTGCATTTACGTGCTGGTGAGATACAGAGCCCCGGCGTAGTAAATGGCATGTATATGTCGTTTTATAAATTATAAGTGAAACAGCGCTTATGAGCCATCTTGCCACTGTCGTACCTAAATCGCAGTGTCTTGTTCACATACGAGTTCTAGTGACACGTCATTGCAGCTGATAAACTGAGTGGTTAGATGAGTGATACAGCGTAAACGTATAATAAACGTATACACCTATTTTACTTGAAGAGGTATCGATTTTTGTCGATTTTCAACTACTATACTTACTACAGCGGTAGTTTCACTACATTTTCATGTATCGTCAAGCATTAACAGCACCTTAAACTGCATTTTCTGAATTTGATTTATTTTTATCTCATTTTGATAAGATCTCCAAGTAAGTTCAGTTTCTTATGGAGAACTACTAATCGATTGCGAGGAAGGATTGCCAAATGCTACACACGGTTTAGTTCCTGCAGCATTTTGGGTTTCATAGCACCGTCTACAAAACTACAAAAATTGAGGCTAATAATTTGTACATTTTCGGAAGGTGACTGCTAACGGCCATCAAGTAATGTATAAAATGCATCTTTGACCATTAGCCGTTTTTTTAATTTAAAACCTAAATATCGATCGTTTTCAGTCACTGTGCATCTTCACAGTCAACCGTCACAGCTACAAAAATTCTCTGCCACAGCATCACAGATGTCATGTCTTAAATAATGGCCACGTCTCATATAAAGAGCATGCCAGAAATACCAGTAAAACAAACAGGGCTTTTAAAGGCAAACACACTAAACACACAAGCAAAGCAGTACATTAATAGCGACTCTAGCAGGTAGGTAACGATGACAGTTGCTTTTGGGAGTGTGGCACCTATACTGTATAGTCAACTTCACTTTCGACAGAAAAGAATTTCTACTCTCATTATGACGCAATATTCCAACGCGAAGACAACATATGCCACCAACCAACCAGAACTAAATCTTTTGCCCAATCCGGAATTTTCTGCAATGAAGTGATATCATCGCTCTAATAATTTTAGATTAAGCCCTTGGATGCATACTAAGAATCTTTCTGATACGTCAACATTTCATTTTATTAATAAAAGATTTTTTATACTGATAACTTTGTCTTATGTTCTGCGTAATTCTCGAAAATACAATTTACTTCTTTCAGACAAAATGATATTTGGCGCAAATCAAATTAATTATTTTCCTCTATCAGTTTTGTAGTCCTGCACGTCCTGTGCATGACAGGATACTTTCAGACCCGTCAATAAACAATCCATCTTTCAAATGGTTTACTTATCATTTGTTTCAATGGCAGGTTACTAACAGTAGTTTGCATCTCGCCAGTGTTACGGTTATTACTGAAGAGTCGGACGTACTGTGGACGCTACAGCCGAGTATACTTTTGAAAGGTAAGTGTTTTATATATATGCATCAGGTCAGTTTCATAAATAGCATAGTTAGACAAGATTATTTTATTCTGTGCTTACAGCATGGATTCCACATTATTTGTTGGAGTAAATGAACAACATTTGTAGTCGGAAAAAGCGACGAAAAGCCAGAACACGTGGCGGAAATTTTGCATCAATAGTTTCTGAATGGCTTGCAGATGAAGCTCTCCTTGATGAAGAAGATGACTGTGGTGGTGACGATCCCTAGGAGAATTAATCCGTTTTTTGTAACGTGCCATGTGAAGACCGCAGTGAAGAATCAGATAAGAGAAATTACACAGATGCTGATTTCTTTACTAGTCATGTTGAACTCAGTCTAGTAAAAGACCACCTCTATCCAGCAGATTTGAATACACAAGATCATGAAAATTCCACCTGATCCACTAAGAGGTACAGCAAATTTCATTCGTAAGAACACACAGGACCACTTTGTATCATAAAGAATACTAGATGAGATTATGCATTCTACTAATTTAGAGAGCAGGTGCAAAAGTACTAACAATCAAAAAGCTGGTAGAATGTTGAATCTGAGGAAATGAATGCATTTTTGGGCTCCTGATTATTGCTGATGTAGGTAGAAACTGGGATTGAGTTAACAGATTTGAAGATATACGAAGGGCCTAGCGATTCGACGACGAACGGCCCAGAGACGCCAGGAGCAAGAGTGACAACATGGCACCAATTCGTTACATTTGGGAACTTTTCATAGAAAACTGCCGAAAAGGATGTATCACAATAAATACGGAATGAAAATATTCTGGCTATGTGATTCTTTAATTTCAAACGTCAGATATAGTTTAGTCTATACTGGAAAAGCCCCTGGTCAGTCGGAACAAATCAATGTTGCTTCTACAACTGAAGAAGACATTGAGAAGTATCTCAACAAATATTGCATTATTTCATCAGTGTTCCGTTATTTGAAGAACTATAGCGGGAAAAGATAACAGCAGAGGAAACTTTCAGACAAAATGAAAAAAAATATTATAGAAAAAACGAAAGCTTTCAAGTTCAGGGAAGTTCTATCTTCATTGTTTGATTTCAAAGACAATTTGACAATTGTCAGTTATGTGCCCAAAAGAACGAAAGTGTCGTACCGCTAAGTTCTTTGCACCACAGTGGCACAGTGGACGAAAGTAAAAAGAAACCAGTGATATTTTTATTCCATAACAACACTAAATCATGGATGGATTCTCTTGACCTTAAGGCAGTCACATATAAATGCAATAGACAGTCAAGGAGATAGCCATTCGTCTTCTGCATCTACATGTAAGTTATTACTCTGCTATTCACAATAAAGTGCCTGGCAGAGGTTTCAATGAACCACCTTCAAGCTCTACCGTTCCACTCTCGAACGGGGCGCGGCAAAAACGAGCACTTAATTTTTTCTGTGTGAGCCCTGATTTCTCTTATTTTATCGTGATGATCATTTCTCCCTATGCAGGTGGGTGCCAACAAAACGTGCTCGCAATAGGAGGAGAAAACTGGTGATTAAAATTTCATGAGAAGATCTCTTCGCAACGAAAAACGCCTTTGTTTCAATTATTGTCACTCCAGTTCACGTTTCATGTCTGTCGTACTATCTGCCCTACTTCGTGATAATACAACACGAGCTGCCCTTATTTGTACTTTTTCGATATCAGCTGTCATTTCCAACTGATGCGGACCCCATACCGCACAGCAATACTCCAGAAAAGGGCGGACAAGCGTTGTGTAAACAGTCTCCTTACTAGAGCTGTTTGCACCCCAAGTGTTCTGCCAATAAATCGCAGTCTTTGTTTTGCTCTACCCACAACATTATCCATGTGATCGTTCCAATTTAGGGTAATTGTAATTGTAATCCCTAAGTATTTAGTTGAATTTACAGCCTTTAGATTTGTGTGACTTACCGTGTAATCGAAAATTATCAGATTTTTTTGTATTCATGTGAATAACTTCACACTTTTTTTTATTCAGGGCCAATTACCACTTTTCGCACCATACAGATATCTTATCTAAATCATTTTGCAATTCGTTTTGGTCATCGGATGACTTTACAAGACGGTAAATGAAAACATCATCTGCAAACAATCAAAGACGGCTACTGAGGTTATCTCCTATATCGTTAATATAGATCAGGAACAATAGAGGGCCTATAACACTTCCTTGGGGAATACCGGATATTATTTTTGTTTTACGCGATGACTTTCCGTCTATTACTACGAATTGTGACCTTTATGACAGGAAATCACGAATCCAGTCGCACAACTGAGGCGATATTCCTTAAGCACGGATTTTGGTTAGAAGACGCTTGTGAGGAACGGTGCCGAAAGCCTTCTGGAAATCACAATATATGGAATCAGTTTGACATCCCCTGTCGATAGCACTCATTACTTTATTAGTATAAAGAGCTAGTTGTGTTTCACGAGAAAGATATTTTCTGAATCCGTGCTGACCACGTATCAATAAATCGTTTTCTTCGAAGTAATTCATCATGTTCGAATACAGTGTACGTTCCAAAACCCTACTGCAAATCGACGTTAGTGATATGGGCCTGTAATTCAACGGATTACTCCTACTTCCCTTTTTCGGTACTGGTGTGACTTGAGCAATTTTCCGGTCTTTAGGTAAGGATCAATCTGTGAGCGAGCGGTTGTATGTAATTGCTAAATATGGAGCTATAGTAAGTATCAGCATACTCTGACAGGAACCTGACTTGTATACAATCTGGACCGAAAGCCTTGCCTTTATTAAGTGATTTAAGCTGCTTTGCGAAACCGAGGATATCTATTTCTATGTTTCTCATCTTGGCAGTTGTACTTGATATTTACTATTTGAATATTTGCTTCGTCTTCTTTGGTGAAGGAGTTTCGGAAAGTCATGTTTAATAACTCCGCCTTAGCGACACTGTCATCAATGACTTCACCGTTGTTTCTGCGCAGTGAAGGTATTGATTGCGTCTTGCCACTGGGGAGCTTTATGTATGACGAGAATCTCTTTGGGTTTTCTGCCAGATTTCGAGACAGAGATACGTTGTGGAAATTACTGAAAGCATCTTGCGTTCAAGTACGCACTATATTTCAAACTTCTGCAAAACTTTCTCAGTGTTGGGGATTTTGCGTTCTTTTAAATTTGGCATGCTTTTTTCGCTGTTTCTGCAACAGCGATCTGACTCGTTTTGTGTACCATGGGGGATCAATACCATCACTTATTAATTTATGTGGTATATATTTCTCAATTGCTGCCGATACTACCTCTCTGAAATCATTTCACAACTTTCCCACGCTTACGTTATCATATCGGAAGGAGTTGAGACTGTCTATTTAAAAGGCGTTAAGAGCTTTTTTATTAGGTTTTTTAAATAGATATACTCTGCGTTTCTTTTGGATGGTCGTAGGAGTTGCGGTATTCTGCCTGCCAGTTACTCTCTTGTGGTCGCTAATCCTGTATTCGTCACTATACTCGGTATCTGTCTAGGATTATTTGTTGCTATGAGCTAAAGTATGCTTTCGCAACCATTTACGATTCGAGTGGGAACTAATTTTTCAAAATAATTTTCTGAGAAAGCATTCAGTATAATTTGGGATGACGTTTTATGCCTGCCGCCGGCTTTAAACTTATAATTTTTGCAGCATATCTAGGGTAGATGAAAGTCACCTCCGACTATAATTGTATGAGTGGGGTACCTATTTGAAATGAGACTCAAGTTTTCTTTGAAGATGTCAGTAACTATACCTTCTGAGTCGGGGGATCGGTAAAACGACCCAATTAATAGTTCAGTCCGATTGTCAAGTATAGCCTCTACCCATATTACTTCTCAGGAACTATTTGCTACAATTTCACTACAAGGAAAACTGCGTCTATCAGCAATAAATACTCCATAACTAATTAAACTTAATCTATCCTTTCTGAACAGTTAGATCGTCAGAAAAAAATTTCTGCTGAGCTTCTTTCCGACTTTAGCCAGCCTTCTGTACCTACATTTATTTGAGCTTCAGTGTTTTCTATTGGGGCTTGGATCTCTGGTTCTTTCCCAACACAGATACGACAATTTACAATTACAAAATGGCTGTGAGCACTATGGGACTTAACTACTGTGGTCATCAGTCCCCTAGAACTTGGAACTACTTAAACCTAACTAATCTAAGGACATAACACACATCCATGTCCTAGGCAGGATTCGAACCTACGATCGTAGCAGTCGCGCGGTTCCGGACTGCGCGCCTAGAACCGCTAGACTACCGCGGCCGGCTACAATTACAATACCGATCGTTTCTATAACTATCTTACTGTGTTTTACCTGCCCGCTTTTAGACGGACGCCCTTTTTGTGGTTTCCTAAGACCCTCCAACCTAAAAAACCTCCCAGTCCCTTCCACACAGCCGCCACAACCCGTGTAGCTGCTTATTGTGTGTAGTGGACTCCTGACCTATTAAGCGGAACCCAGAAACCCACCACCCGATGGCGCAACTCAAGCAAAATGCATCCTACACGGTCACAGAACCGCCTGAGCCTCTGTTTCGGACCCTCCACTCGGCTCTGCACCAAAGGACCACAGTCGATTCTATCGACGATGCTGCAGATGGTGAGCTCCGCGTTAATCTCGCAAGTAAGACTGGCAGTCTCTGTCATTTCCGCCAGCCATCCAAAACCAGGGAGAATCTCCTCCAATCCATAGCGACACACGTCACTGATACCAACATGAGCCACCACCTGCAGTTGGCTGCACCCTGTACTCTTCATGGTATCCGGAAGCAGCCTTTCCACATCCGGAATGACTCCCCTCAGTATGCACATGGAGTGCACACTGGCTTCCTTCCCCTCCTTGGCAGCCATGTTCCTAAGAGGCCCCATTACGTGCCTTACGTTGGGGATCCCAACTAACAGCAAACCCACTCTCTTTGAACACTCAGACCTTGCAGGCCGAAATGCTTCCTCTGGAAGAGGGTGGACGACTTCATCCAGCTCAGAAACATCGTCAGCCACAGATAACGCCCGAAACCTGTTTGTCAAACGAACTGGTGAAACCTTACGATCGGCTCCTCAGAAAGCTTTTCGCTTCCTGCTGAACTTTAGAATGATCTCCCTCGCAACCACAGTTGTGAGTTTACATGTGGGATGTGCTCAAAGTCTCTCGAATCCCCGCCCCAAGCTGTGTTATGGAAGCCAACGCAGCCTGGAGTTGTGAGCGAACTGTCTCCAGCTCAGCTCGCATATGTACACAGCAATCACAGTTCCTATCCTTTACTGCAGTCTCTCCCATTTGAAGCTCGTAAAAGCATACAACAAACCTACGATGTAGTCGGCTTATTAATAGCAGGAGTTCGAAGTGCTGTTTTACTAATGGTGTAAACGACACTGAGCTGCACTAACAAAAACAAAAAGCCTGTAAGATCCTACGGTGGATATAAGGGTCGATAGCAACGGCGGTACAGTACGCTACACTGTTATTAAAATAAAAGCTTGTGCACAGCAAGCACTCGAACACGCAAGAAATTACAAAAATAATCTAGTACCCAGTATCTGTTAATAAATTTATTACAGTGAACACACAGTGCGTAGCGGAGCGATCACTCTATTGTCGAAATAATTCAAAAGCCAAGATTGCTTAAATACTGTTTAGTGGATAACCGGTTTCAACACACTAAAGGTGCCATCATCTGATCTGAATGTAGATTAACACTTATAAACTATTTGGATATAACGATACACTAGGCAGCCAAGCTGATATAAAATCATTGTCTCAAAAATAAAAAAACTACTGCTCTTATGGTCATTCTTTTCCATAAGATATGTGAAACCAAAGTCACAATATAAAAGGATTTGGTACATGACCAAGGCTCGACTAACAACGGTCGGTTACCCAGTGAGCAGTATTTGAGCGACCTTCGCTTTTGAATTATTTCTGTAAATAAATAAGTAGCCCGTGCTGGAAGCTCATAAAAATATACAACAACCAAACAGGGTACTCGCCTTCTTAGCAGCAGAACACGAGGTGCTCTGTCACTGATGGTCTGTCTTATGGATGTATCAGCAATAGCTTCCCTGTATTTATTTTCAAAGCAACGTCTCAATGCTAGGCAGGAAGATCCAATAAAGAAATTACTTTCCTCAAGGAACTAGGGCAATAAATGATACGTCCTCAAATGTTAAACAGAGTCTACCACCCAAGCCTTCTACAAGCCGTGGCACGTTGTTGAGTTGCTCGTTAACAGCTGAAAATTTCGGAACTGGAATATCATCAAAACGGATAGGTTTCATGTGCCCACATTGAATAGACAGGAAAAGGGGTCGAACATTCAGTAAATGAATCAAAAACATTTTCCAACAACACATAATTGTTATTTCTGGAAAGTTCCTCTTTAAATGATTGTAATTGCCCTTGAACTTCCAGTAAAATTAAAAAGTAACTTGTAATATTGTATTTCTTATACTAAAATAAAGGTCACAGTACCATAAAAATATTATGTCATTTATTCTGTGCCACCAACACGTCAAAATTCTTAAAATATTGTTTCAGTAAATAACATTTTTCATTCTTATTTGGAAGCGGTTTCGTAAACCCCTCCCATGCATTTTTGCGAATCTTACCACCTATGAATCCAAGGGTTATCACGTTTCAACCATTGTTTCGTAGCACTCTTTGAGGGAGATCATACCTCGTGCATAACAAAACTTTTAACAGGGAATATAATTGTTTATTAGCACGACTAGCATCACGATTTGTAGAAAACATCTGTGATGTGGTTTCCAGTTTGGAAACAGATAAATATTCATCACCTGAAGAGAGGCTCTTAACATTGCTCCAGGAGAGTAAGGAGCATCATATAGGAAGATCAGCCAGCGCGCTAGGCTTAGACGATCTAAAATCAACTTACCTGCCGCTTAAAAACGAAAAAAAAAACGAAAAATATGACGTGGGAGGTATAATGATGTAAATATGATCAGCTACTGAAGTTCAGAAAACTCGATTCACAAGTTTCTAGCATTTGTAGATCCTACGTCACAGTTATATGAACTGCGGGCGTGAATCGACGACATAGAACGTCAGCTTGTAGCCGAAAAACCGATCGAGGTATAATACAGGACGAAAGTATCTGTACCATTGCTTCAGTCTTGGGTCAGATAGGCCAGAAAAATGTATTCATCCTTGTGGATGGCGAAAAAGGGGAAACAAGAAGAGGCAGACATAGTAGCGCCCAATCGCTCTGCCACAGATAACGTTCTGGGCCATCAATAGTGCTTGATGATCGTAGATTATAGCTCGGAGAGTTGGTTTTGGTAGATGACGTAGTAAACAACTGTAACCTACGGCCTACAAAAAGTTGAGTTAAATGATATTGGGACGTACAGAGTAAGTATTTATGTTGAGACAACGAAATATTTGAAAACTACGCTTCGCATTAAGAACTAGAAATATATGTGTTGAGCACTTTTGAAACGTTGTCCGACGATAGCAATGTTGACCTCCCGTGCCTCACCCCAAGGAGACAAAACTTTGGAATCTTCAACATCCTTTTTGTTTTTTGTAGATTCGGATTCTTCGGCAAAATAAATACATAATTTGAGATTTGTCCTTTTAGCTCACACCAATGTGGCCCTTGTTTGTAAGAAGTATTTCACAGTAAGTGCTCCAAAATGCCACGCTCCAATCGCTCCCCCCCCCCCCCCCCCCCCCAACTTCGACACAACTGAGAAGTGTTTTCGATATATTGTTCTGACACTGCACTGCTGGTAGGCTGAATCGTGTTATCGCGCGTCATTAGTACTTCATTATAAATTTCACTCTTCAAGTAACCTCCCGACGAACATAGGATGAAGTGCGATATAGCGATCTTGCAGTTCAAGACACTAAACCGGCTCTTCCGATTCACTGTCAAATGTACACGTGGTCTACAAGAGTTATTCAGTAAGTAATGCAACACGTAACTAATGAGAAGGTACTGAATGGAATTGGAGAGAAAAAAATAGTGGCACAACGTACTAGAAGAAGCGATTCTGAGCCATCAAGGGATCACCAATTTAGTTCTGGAGGGAAGCGTGGATGGTCAAACTCGTAGAGAGAGGCCAAGAGATGAATGCAATAAGCAGGTTCAGAAGGCTGTTGGTTGCTGTAGTTACTCGTAGATGAAGAGGCTTCCACGGGATAGAGTAACACGGAGAGCTGCGCCAAACCACTCTTCGGACTGAAGAACACAACAACACAGCAATGCAGCAAATTTTTTTTCCTGAAAGAGGGTTCATTTTATTCAGGTTTCCAATACAGGATATTATTCCTCGCCATTTTGGCTACAAAACACTTTTTTTAGTACAATCTTCAGTTGAATGCGTCGCTGTTATCCCACCTTACTGGGAGGGCCTGTATGTCCGCATTGTACCAGCCCACTGTTCGAGGTCGGTGTCAACTTCTTGCTGCATCAATAACCGCCCCATGATACACATACTGCTTCCCACGGAGTGCATCTTTCATTGGGCCAAAGAAATGGACGTCGGTAGGTGCGAGATCCAGACTGCAGGGTGGACGAGCAAGAACAGTCTAATGAAGTTTTGTTAGTTCCTCTCTGCCCGCATGGTATGCGTTGACAAGTAGAAGGAGAAGTTCGTTTGTACCGCACTTCTGTGGCGACGAACTCGCTGAAATCGTTCATTCGGCTTATTGAGGGTCGCACGATATTCTTCCCAGATGTTCGTTGCACCATGAGAAGGGACATCATACAGAATAACCGCTTGACAGGCCCAAAAGATCGTCTCCATGACTTTACCACCTGAGAGTATGTCTGCGAACTTTTTCTTCAGAGAATAGGTGCTCAGGCGCCACTCCATGGTTTGTAGCTGTGTTTCCAGTTCGATGCGATGAACCCCTGTTTCATCGCCTGTGACAATGTTCGACGAAGCGTTGTCACGATCAGCCTCGGTACGCAGAAGTAATTCCGTACAGATCGTCCTTTGTTGCTCTTTATGGTCTTCACTTTGGCGGCGAGGAACCCAGCGCGCACACAACTCTGAGTACCCCAACTGATGGATGAGTGTGCAGCACCACCAACAGAGACGTGCATTTGAGCAGCGAGGTGTTTGTCATCCGTCAGTCAGCTCGAATGAGAGAGTTCGCAGGTTCCAACACTGCAGAGGTCACAGATGCGTGCGGCCGGCCAGCATGCGGTAAATCTGACAGGTTTGTGCGACCTTGTGATGATGCCTCGCCCTACGACTCAACGTACTTTTGTTCACTGCCAAGTCTTCATAGATATCGTACAAGCGCCTGTGAATATCTGCGATGCTCTCGTTTTCCGCCTAAAGGAACTCAACGACGTCTCTCTGCTTGGAATGTACCTCCGTTACACACTTTATTTTGGAAGCGACGCATAGCGCCGCCACATTTCGGAACTTCATGAAACTTTAGGGACAGAAACAGGAATATTCCACGATGTCTCACAACCGATTCCGCATTTCTTCAACCGAAATTTTCGTGGAAGAAGTGTATGTTGCCTTACTTACTGAACGCCCCTCACATTTTTTCCCGTGCTGCTAAAGGATGTGCTCGAAACCACATCATTGAAACAACATTGTTTGTCACGAGTCCCAGGGACAATAGTGGAAGATCATTCTCCAACATTGTGATGTTGATCACAGGTTAAGGTCCCATCGATAAATGGATCAATGATTCTGTCGACAGTTATGCTACAGTAGACGTTCACGTTCCACGGACGCTGAAGTTCAGCTTGGAGAAAGCAGTTTGAGTTTCCCATATTCCAGTAATACACGTCGTGTCGATTAATCGCACAGTGGTTCGTGAAGGGCGACGCATCAGAGAACCACACTCGAGCAAAGAAATTGGGGCTTCTCTGTATATCCTGAAACGACCACCGGAAAATGTTTCACGGTTCTTGAAATTATTGTTACCTCGTCCCTCTAGGAGTGAAATACGAAATAGATTATGTTTTATAAGCTTCAGGATTCGGTGAACGTTAGTCTTACTAATTCCCGATTCACGACTTAACTACCGAGTGCTCATGTGGCTCATTGCCTCTAGTATCACAGTTTCTTTATTGTTTAGAGCAAACGATCGGCCTGTTCCGTGATTGTACTTTATCCTCGGTGGAGAACTGTCGAATAACCCGACATAAAGAAGCATGTGATCGTAACCTTTTTGTAAAAAGTTTGTAAAACGTTTACAGTATTATCGATATTCATGTGATTTTCTTCATAAATGTAAAGCATTTCAGTTTTCTTAGTTACGGTAACAGCCCGCGATCCAAGTAACAATGCAGCGAGGTTATGAAGGACGTATTTAAAAAATGAAGAACGATGTGCTCGCAGCCAGATCGCGTCAGAGAACGAATGACTGAATGAATGTTTCGAAAAACCTACGCGTAGAAAACTGTAAAACATTGAGCAGTCGTTTACCACATACGTCTGATTTTATGTTTTTGATACAATGCATTTTCTCGAGATAATGCGTTTTTGAACTCATCTGTGTTATCTGTCGATTACATAACGGCAAAAGTGTTACAAAGAAAAGTGACGAATTTCTCCCCGGTAGAATCCAATTCCACATTTAAACTGTGACATTCATATTTAAGATTTCATAGTTGTCCCACAGTCCTTCCCCTACGGATGCGTCAACATGGTCAACAAAAGTATCGTCAGATAGCAGTTTTAAAAACACTGATCACGGATTTTGCTTTTTTAATCCAAGGCATAGTTTATGAAATTTTTAGTTAAAAATGTAAAGGTAAGCAATAAGTATTTTATTAAGCATTTCATAATTATATGTTCCTTTTTTCACGAAAATATCTTTGCAAAATTTTAAGAAATTGCTCAGATTGTTACCTCGTCTACATTTTGTTTCATGAAGAAAGGAGGAGATGAAATAAAACGCCATTGCAGCAACGATTCGTGTCTTAATTAGATCTTGTAGTTGTAGTTTTTATGCCGGGGTGTGACATTGTTCAGCTTGGAGGAACCAAGTACCATGTTCTTCGAACCAAAATGGCGATACGTTTACGCTGACGTCGTTCACTTCAGCATATAGCAGGTCGTGGTCATTACATGAGAGGTATGATTCCATATGTTAAAGGATGTTTTAGTACCAAATTAGATTTTCCAGGAACCATTTGCTTGCAAAACTATTTTGTTCTCCAATTTTCAGTTTACATTTTCTTTATAAAACAAAATTTAAGTGGGATGAAGCCAGTGTTTTTTTCTTTAAACTTTTGAAACAATTAACAACAGTCAGAAGAAGTTTCTTTTTCTTCGCTGCTCCAATTTTTATGTGTGCCGACACATTTAAAATCTACGTTATTGAGTTCATTTCATACCTCACAGACACTTATTAGATAGATTCCGCAAATGTTATTCACATAATGCAGCTGCAAAATACGCAGTAGCTATGTTATCTTTGATTCTTGCGTAAATGTATGAAGTCATTGTACGGTGGTTTGTGCTGCTGATTTCTCTAGTGTTTGACGTGTTTGACGTGCCGCATACGCTTTAGTCTAGATGAAAGTTTTGCTCCAGTTTTCGTGGTCTCGGATAAAATGCAGCAGGCAATTCTGCGTTCTATTTTCATCCAAATAAGACTGCCGTTTGAAATTCAGAGACTAGGAAAATCGGAATCATAACGTTTATTGATGATACAGAATCATGGTGACAGGCAGTGTGGTTCTGTAGATAATTTCCATTTCTTTCCTATATTAACGCGGTGATGGGCCCACTGGCCTGTGAACGTTGTGGTGCGCATGCCAATATACGCTGTTAATAAACTTTGATTCCATATGACGCTGTTGTGCGCAGTGGTGTAGACTATCAGGAACGAGAGACACACAGCAATCAGTCGCAATCCCACTAGTTTGAATTACTCTTTCATATCTATACTTCGGCTATAAATAGCCATTCTAAGTGCTACAATACAAGGTAATTACAGAACCAGAATTAATTTACTTTACAAAGAACAAGAAGTAAAACATTGTAAGAGCAGTTGGAGCTACATAATATGTTAATATGAGAAATTCTACCTCAACAGAGTGCGTTTGTATGTTTTCTTAAATGTACCTGGTTAAATCAGCTTTGTGATACTGACGCTCACTATTTTACCTTGATGTTAACACAGCTTTATAAAAATTGTTTGTAAGGGTTTTCATATTTCTTTTATATTATCGCTTAAACACCATGATATGAGTTACTACGCTAGGTTGAGATGGCACGTAATTGTATTTTATCAATATAATCTCGGAAAAAATCTTTTTAATTTTTAAATTTTTATTTCTAAGGTGGAGTAACAGTTTGGTATAATACAGTTGTATGAACCTACTAATGATCCCTTGGATAGGTTTCAGTAGGTCGGTTCACCCCTAAGATATGAGGATGCACGTTGTAAGAAGGCATTCCTTGAATATTTCAAGTAATATGAAAATATGCTTGTTGATTTTAGATATTAAAAAAACGATTTTAATCTACGGTAGTAGAAAAAAGTTTTAAGGTAGTGTATTGAAATGAAATTGTGTTAATTAATTTGAAACATAGAAGGCGTAACTTGAGCTACATCTGAATACTAAGGCTGCTGTATTTACTGTAAACAACCCCCTCACTTTCCTGCTGCATGTTCACCAGTAAGATTGCGTAGTGACATGTAATGTCGAAAGTTTGTGTGATTGTAATTCAAATGGTATGTTTCTCAGAATCGATAGCTGCTATTGGATAACTTGGCTTTTACTTCTTGTTCTATGCACAGTAAATTTATTCTGAATCTGTAATTTCATTGCATTTTAGCGCTGAGGATATTTATAGGTATGCAAGAGTATTAAAAACTAATGGGATAACGACTGATTCCTGTGTGCCCCTCCTTTCTTCGATATATACTGTATTGGATTTGAGATGGGAAAACTGGCAACGGTGCGGCCAAACATCGTTAGTCGGGGGGAAAAAACAGGCGAATCTGATGGTCAATTCTTAGACGTGAAGCAACTGTGGCCGGCAAGATTTGGCACCTATACGACTGCTGGAGGGCAGTGTTGCGCCCAGCGCTTGGGCGGTGGGGTGAGGGGGGGGGGGGGGGGTGGGGGGGGGGGTGGCGGCATTTCAGTGTTTTACTTCGCGCATCGCCTTCAAAGGTAACCATCTACCACTTGTGACAAGCGTGACCTACAGGAAATAAAGTCTATCCTCGTAGCGGTTCTTTATTTCTCTAACCACAAAAAATAAAAAAATATGGTTCAAATGGCTCTTACCACTATGGGACTTAACATCTAGGGTCGTCAGTACCCTAGAAATTAGAACTACTTAAACCTAACTGACCTAAGGACATCACACACATCCATGCCCGAGGCAGGATTCGAATCTGTGACAGTAGCGGTCGCGCGGTTCCAGATTGAAGCGCCTAGAACCGCTCGTCGACCACCGGCCGGCAATTTTTCTAGTCCCCTGTGGCGAGATTACGGTACATGGCGGGAAACGTGCGACTGGCGTAACGGTGCGTGACATCAACACCTCAGCGCTGAAGTCAATGGTTTTGGTATTATGGGAGATTTTCAGGCTGTGATTTGCATCTCTAGAACACACTGTTTTTGTGGCACACTCTAGCTGGAGAGAAACCTCGCAAACTGGGCTACAGTGATTCTTAATTTTACAAGTGGCTAATAGCATTGTTTAGCAGGAAGGAATTAGCATGGCGTAAGTGATTGACACAAGAGAGGCACTTCGGATAATGTTGTGGAGGTGCCCATATCGACTTCGATTAGGGATGCGGAGGTGTCCGCATCGACTTGTGATTTGATAGCTGAGGTGCCTGTATCGAATTTGGGCACCGTACCAATAGAGGACAGTTCGATGTTTCGTTGTACCGCTATTGAGCCCGCAACATCTTCGAGTTTCGACAGCATGTTGACGACATCACCCTCACGAAAGGACTAGCGGTCTAGCAAATCTGGAGCATGCTGCTCGTCTCAAAAATGGTTCAAATGGTTCTGAGCACTATGGGACTCAACGTCTGAAGTCATCAGTCCCATAGAACTTAGAACCACTAAAACCTACCTAACCTGAGGACATCACACACATCCATGCCCGAGGCAGGATTCGAACCTGCGACCGTAGCGGTCGCGCAGTTCCAGACTGAAGCGCCTAGAAGCGCTCGGCCACAACGACCGGCTATAGCTCGCCTCACTACACTGTCACATTTACGGTGAACATTTTTCGAAGCACCGGCAGTTCATCCGTCTTCCAACTGGGTTCATGCGCCCCCAACGAGTTCCTCTACTCTGCCAACCTCTTCATCCCCGAGTAGCCTGTTACGTCTGCCTGTCACATTTACGGTGAACATTTTTCGAAGCACCGGCAGTTCATCCGTCTTCCAACTGGGTTTATGCGCCCCCAACGAGTTCCTCTACTCTGCCAACCTCTTCATCCCCGAGTAGCCTGTTACGTCTGCCTGTCACATTTACGGTGAACATTTTTCGAAGCACCGGCAGTTCATCCGTCTTCCAACAGGGTTCATGAGCCCCCAACGAGTTCCTCTACTCTGCCAACCTCTTCATCCCCGAGTAGCCTGTTACGTCTGCCTGTCACATTTACGGTGATCATTTTTCGAAGCACCGGCAGTTCATCCGTCTTCCAACTGGGTTCATGCGCCGCCAACGAGTTCCTCTACTCTGCCAACCTCTTCATCCCCGAGTAGCCTGTTACGTCTGCCCGTCACATTTACGGTGAACATTTTTCGAAGCACCGGCAGTTCATCAGTCTTCCAACTGGGTTTATGCGCCCCTAACGAGTTCCTCTACTCTGCCAACCTCTTCATCCCCGAGTAGCCTGTTACGTCTGCCTGTCACATTTACGGTGAACATTTTTCGAAGCACCGGCAGTTCATCCGTCTTCCAACTGGGTTCATGCGCCCGCAACGAGTTCCTCTACTCTGCCAACCTCTTCATCCCCGAGTAGCCTGTTACGTCTGCCTGTCACATTTACGGTTAACATTTTTCGAAGCACCGGCAGTTCATCCGTCTTCCAACTGGGTTCATGCGCCCGCAACGAGTTCCTCTACTCTGCCAACCTCTTCATCCCCGAGTAGCCTGTTACGTCTGCCTGTCACATTTACGGTGAACATTTTTCGAAGCACCGGCAGTTCATCCGTCTTCCAACTGGGTTCATGCACCCCCAACGAGTTCCTCTACTCTGCCAACCTCTTCATCCCCGAGTAGCCTGTTACGTCTGCCTGTCACATTTACGGTGAACATTTTTCGAAGCACCGGCAGTTCATCCGTCTTCCAACTGGGTTCATGCGCCCGCAACGAGTTCCTCTACTCTGCCAACCTCTTCATCCCCGAGTAGCCTGTTACGTCTGCCTGTCACATTTACGGTGAACATTTTTCGAAGCACCGGCAGTTCATCCGTCTTCCAACTGGGTTCATGCGCCCCCAACGAGTTCCTCTACTCTGCCAACCTCTTCATCCCCGAGTAGCCTGTTACGTCTGCATGTCACATTTACGGTGAACATTTTTCGAAGCACCGGCAGTTCATCCGTCTTCCAACTGGGTTCATGCACCCCCAACGAGTTCCTCTACTCTGCCAACCTCTTCATCCCCGAGTAGCCTGTTACGTCTGCCTGTCACATTTACGGTGAACATTTTTCGAAGCACCGGCAGTTCATCTGTCTTCCAACTGGGTTCATGCGCCCCCAACGAGTTCCTCTACTCTGCCAACCTCTTCATCCCCGAGTAGCCTGTTACGTCTGCCTGTCACATTTACGGTGAACATTTTTCGAAGCACCGGGAGTTCATCCGTCTTCCAACTGGGTTCATGCGCCCCCAACGAGTTCCTCTACTCTGCCAACCTCTTCATCCCCGAGTAGCCTGTTACGTCTGCCTGTCACATTTATGGTGAACATTTTTCGAAGCACCGGCAGTTCATCCGTCTTCCAACTGGGTTCATGCGCCCCCAACGAGTTCCTCTACTCTGCCAACCTCTTCATCCCCGAGTAGCCTGTTACGTCTGCCTGTCACATTTACGGTGAACATTTTTCGAAGCTCCGGCAGTTCATCCGTCTTCCAACTGGGTTCATGCGCCCCCAACGAGTTCCTCTACTCTGCCAACCTCTTCATCCCCGAGTAGCCTGTTACGTCTGCCTGTCACATTTACGGTGAACATTTTTCGAAGCACCGGCACTTCATCCGTCTTCCAACTGGGTTCATGCGCCCCCAACGAGTTCCTCTACTCTGCCAACCTCTTCATCCCCGAGTAGCCTGTTACGTCTGCCTGTCACATTTACGGTGAACATTTTTCGAAGCACCGGCAGTTCATCCGTTTTCCAACTGGGTTCATGCGCCCCCAACGAGTTCCTCTACTCTGCCAACCTCTTCATCCCCGAGTAGCCTGTTACGTCTGCCTGTCACATTTATGGTGAACATTTTTCGAAGCACCGGCAGTTCATCCGTCTTCCAACTGGGTTCATGCGCCCCCAACGAGTTCCTCTACTCTGCCAACCTCTTCATCCCCGAGTAGCCTGTTACGTCTGCCTGTCACATTTACGGTGAACATTTTTCGAAGCTCCGGCAGTTCATCCGTCTTCCAACTGGGTTCATGCGCCCCCAACGAGTTCCTCTACTCTGCCAACCTCTTCATCCCCGAGTAGCCTGTTACGTCTGCCTGTCACATTTACGGTGAACATTTTTCGAAGCACCGGCACTTCATCCGTCTTCCAACTGGGTTCATGCGCCCCCAACGAGTTCCTCTACTCTGCCAACCTCTTCATCCCCGAGTAGCCTGTTACGTCTGCCTGTCACATTTACGGTGAACATTTTTCGAAGCACCGGCAGTTCATCCGTCTTCCAACTGGGTTCATGCGCCCCCAACGAGTTCCTCTACTCTGCCAACCTCTTCATCCCCGAGTAGCCTGTTACGTCTGCCTGTCACATTTACGGTGAACATTTTTCGAAGCACCGGCAGTTCATCCGTCTTCCAACTGGGTTCATGCGCCCCCAACGAGTTCCTCTACTCTGCCAACCTCTTCATCCCCGAGTAGCCTGTTACGTCTGCCTGTCACATTTATGGTGAACATTTTTCGAAGCACCGGCAGTTCATCCGTCTTCCAACTGGGTTCATGCGCCCCCAACGAGTTCCTCTACTCTGCCAACCTCTTCATCCCCGAGTAGCACTTTCGACCTACGTGTTCGAGTATGTCCAAGCTGTATCCCAATATCTGTCTTCCTCTACATCTTTTACTTTCTATAGCCATCTCTAGTACCATGAAAGTTACTTCGTGGTGTTTTAACAGTTGTCCTACGATCCTGTCACTGTTTTCCATATGTTCTTTTCCTCAGTGATTCTGTGGAGAAAATCCTCATTGCAAGCCTTATCACTGCCCCTAATTTTCAACATATCTTAAGTGCTACGATTCTATTCTGTTTCGATTTTCCCAAATTTCATGTTACACTACCATACCATCAAATTTTCCAGACACACGTTCTCATACGTTTTTTCACAAATTAATGTATATGTTTGACATTAGTAGAGTTCTCTTGGCCAGGAATGTCCTATTTTACCAGTGTTAGTCTGCTTTTTATGCCCTCCTTGGTCCGTCTGCGATAGATTACTTTGCTCCTTAGGTAGCAGAATTCCTTAGCTTGAACTCCCTCGTGACCACCAAGCCTGATCTTAAGTTTCTCACTGTTCTCATTTCTGTTACTTCTCACTACTTTCGTCTTTCTTCGATTTATTCTCAGTCAATAATCCGTACTCATTAGACTGTCCGTTCCATTCACCAAATCCTGTAATTCTTCTAAAGTTTCATTGAGGGTAGCAGTGTCATCAACAAAACTTATCACTGATATCCTTTCACCTTGGATTTGAATTCCACTCTTGATCATTTCTTTTATTTCCGTCATTGCTTCTTCGACGTATAAGAGCGAAGGACTGTCTCACACCCTTCCACCCTTGTGAAATAAAGAACTATCGCCCGTCTCAGGTGCACCACACTTGCACTGAATGCGTGATGTAGTCACCAAGGTCTTGTCACTGCTTCTGGCCGTAATTTTGAGCAGTATATAGAATTCAATTATCATTGTACTTCATTAGACTATAAATTATCAAGTATGCAAATAGTGAATGCTTAGATGAAGAAGGAACATTGCAATTAACTTAATCTTCCACCTGAGTTTCGATAAACAGAAGTGTTCCAGTTTTCATAGAGGAGTTTCATGAAAATCGCAAGCAAATAATTATTGTTCCAGTCAGATCGCGTCTGTCAATTTCAATCTAAGCAAGTTCCCCTCTCGATGGTCTGTGCTTAGCCCTTAGTTTCACACATAACACGACGCACAATTGGAATTTATAGGGTAGATTTTAAAGACGTGGCGTGCTAGAATTAGTGTTGTGGGACAGGGCATTTAACCATGAGGCGATTCTTAAGTTGCTTCATTCTTCTCCACTTATGGAGTAACTGCTACTTTGTGCAATTAATCTTTTCTTTTTTCTTCACTTTCTCTCCCTGTTTTTAATCTATTTCCTGTCCTCACGCTCCTCTTGAGATTCCGTAATTTTCACGCAGAAACTCTTTATGCTACAGTTTCGATGCCTGTCCCAGTGTTGATGTTAAGCTGAGGAGTAACTGTGTGTTGGGGGAGAAACTGCATCATAACCGCCTATGAGTCTGAGCTGTTGCGAGCTGAGATTCTAAATGCTACAACCGTCTGCGCGTAAGTTCCTGAATGTCTTCCCCCTTTCGACTCCTGCCAGCACAAGAAGCTGCTAAGTGATGATATACGCTTCGCGTATCGACCAGCTGCGATGCGAACGGAAAGTGTCGGAGCCGCCATTGCGGTAGTCCATTTAGGAGATGGAAATTCGAAGGCGGTAGCAGCAGCGGCAGTAGCGGCGCTGCCTGTTACGTCTGCAAGCCGCGCCCACAGGGGCACACGCCGGCGAGATGGGCAGGGTTGGGGGTGTACGCGTCAACTTATGACCAGCACCAGGAATTTTCCGTTATCTCTTACTCGTAGCCAAGAACATGGCTTTGTAGGGGCAAGGCTACCTGTCACCGAGTGTCAGCTGAGTCGAAAATTGAAGATGTGTTACATGACGGTCAGTTCAGTTTTGTTTTATGGAAGGTAAAGGCAGCAGAGAGGCAGTTTTGACGTTGCACTTGATAAGAGGAGAAACAGTTGAGAAAAAACGAGGCACCTTCCTAGGATTTACAGGCTCAGAGAACGCGTTCGACAATGCAAAGATGGTGCAATATGTTCGAAATTCTTAGTAACGTTGGTGTAATCTGTCAAGAAAGTCGGCTAATACACATTATGTACAAGAACCAAGAAAAAAAAGAATCGGAAACCAAGATCTCAGTATTCGGAATAAAAAGGGTATAAGACAGGGATGCAGTCTTTCGCTCTTAATCTTCAGTCTGCTCATCAAAGAAGCAAATGACGGACGTAAGAGATTCAAAAGTGGGACAAAAATTGAGGTGGAATGGTATCTATAATAAGATTCACTAATAATACACGGCTGAATAAAAAATAGTACACCTGGAATGACGACATCGAATTTGATCTGATGACGGCATATTCCACCTGGGCGTTAGCTGATGTACTGATATTGGTTTCAACATAGTCCGCCCACACATAGTGGCGTAGCTCCCAGAGTGAAATCTGAGTCTATCCTTTAATAACGGATGCTCACTACCAGAAAGCTCAGTGCCGTGGAAAAGTGTGAAACAAGCGAGCTACCATGCAACGGAGACCAATTCGAGCTTCCTACAGCCAACTGATCGAGTTTAAAAGGGGTAAAATTGCAGCCTTTCGAGTGCGACATGTTCCTTTCGAAGAAATGCCACACAAGTTGAAGGTTGCGAGCTAATATCCATAAGATGTTCGGGCTCAGATGCTGTTACTCTTCATCGAAATGTCTTGGCTCACACTCATCTAGGGGGTGAATTTCACGTGTCACATTACACGCCCTCAATTAGACACTTGCGATCCTTTGGTTAAATTGTCTAGCATAATATTTGTTCTCATGGGAAGCTAATAGCAAAAGTGGTCGTATTTAAAGTTACTGCTACAATCGAGCGCATATCCATTTGACACAGTTCGATTATTCACAGTCTCATCGCGAAACACAGGTCGATACTCCACCACGTTATTTACACAAGATACAGTTCAGCCGAGCGGTCTATGGCGCGGCAGTCCTGGACTGTGCGACTGGCTCAGGCGGAGGTTCGAGTCCTCCCTTGGGCATGGGTCTGTGTGTTTGTCCGTAGGATAATTTAGGTTAAATAGTGTGTAAGCATAGGGACTAATGACCTTAGCAGTTAACTCCCACAAGATTTCACACACTTTTTTTTGTTCCAGTTCACACCAGCGCGTAGCTGCTCACCGCTCAGAGACTAAATCCCGCGATACCCCACAACGCGAAATTTTCTAACTCGTTTCACTTCTTAGCTGCCTAAAGACCGACTGTTCGCTTTCGCGTCTCAATCCAAACTGTACCCTTTGGTGTCTAGACTACAACTGTCTCACTGCCTGTCTCTGGCAGCGTCTTACCCCGTGCCGAACATAGTTGCTCAGCTGACTAGGGCAGTTCTCTTTTCTGAACCGTCCATCTGATTGCCTACAGCTTATATTACATTATTTTACATTCAAACAGATTTAAAAAATCGAAGTTTGACCACTTCCACGTTCGAAATACAGTTACAATAATATTCCATTGTTAATTTTTTTTACATAAAACCAACAAAATTTCCTTCTTAGCTTTGAATACTATACCTAGTAGCCTTGCACCATTGTGCTTTCTGATAAACAAAAGAACAGAAGTAACTATTATGCACTAAACTGTACAACAAATATTCTCTTACCTAATGATTCAATAATGTCTCATACTGTCACTATTCAAAGTGTTTTGTATGGAGGAAATGACGATCTGATGCTTAACTGAAAATACTGATACTTTAAATTTACTATACCTTTTAAACAAATAAAGTTATAGAGTTGATATTTTTAACGTTAGACATGTTAAGAATGCGCTTCTATACGATATGTCGATCGTTAAGGTGGACTAAGAAATTCAGATTTTAGCATTCAGGTCTTTGTTACAAAACTTGTGAATTTCACTATAACAGTAAATCCTAAACTGCTATAGATATGATCAATATTCAAGTTTTATTGGGATCACCATGAAAATTCATGAAGGATGGTAGATTAAAATTACTGTGCCTTCATTCGCCGAATTACTACAGAATTAAATAGTTTTCATGAACGTTTCCCTTTATAGCCGATCTTAAGTCCGCCATATTTAACACTGCTACGTCTCCCTGGCCACAAATGGCTCCTACGGGTTTCCCTAGGACGTAGGTTCTCGTCTATCTCACTCGCACACCATCTGGTGGTGAATCTGCGCTCTTTGTGGTACACGGTCCTGAACGAACGACTTCGTTTCACATTTCCTGAAGGCTGTCTCTTTGCGCCACATATTTAAATGAGAGCGAAATGCTCGTAAACTCACACAATTCCAGTTCATTACCTGTTTTCGTGCCATATGTGCTATTAACTACCACCAAAATTTACAACTCACAAATTAATAATACAATAACGTAAATATCCTAGTCGCCAGATCAAATGGTTCAAATGTCTCTGAGCGCTATGGGAAATAACATCTGAGGTCATCAGTCCCCTAGAACTTAGAACTACTTAAACCTAACTAACCTAAGGACATCACATATATCCATGCCCGCGGCAGGATTCGAACCTGCGACCTTAGCGATCACGCGGTTCATAACTGAAGCGCCTAGAACCGCTCGGCCACATGGGCCGGTCGCCAGATCAGTAGTGTAATTATTTGTAGTCGTGTTGCTGTAGCATGCTTTAAATTTAAAGAAAATAGTATCTAATAAAGATTATGAATTGTGGCATATTAATTACATGCCAAATAAAACAATACATTTATCAAAATCGACTGTCTATTGAAATGCCACAGAAATATCAGCGCCACGCCTTTTTGTTACAGTGAAGTCTCCAGCGGCGTTCCCCAAATTCGGAACCGAGTACCCCGCCGAAATTCTGTATAGCTCTGCATTCCACCGCCAACGTTTTGCGGGAACAAATCTGTTGAAATTCGGGTAGAAGAAAGCAAACACTTTTCGAAACCACCCAGGATTTCCACTGAACACTTCCCACAGTGGAATCGATACAAACAGAACTAAACTACACAGTAAACCATTGATTTAGAGCGTTTGCAAGATGCTCGTAGATTCTTCAGTGATTCTGACACATTATTCGACTCCCATATCTCGTGACAGATTCCCAATGGATTTCATCTGAACATTGACATTTTCTTTCAACTTAAATCCCTTAGACTCAAAACTAACAACAAATATGAACAAATCTCACCACTCGTTTAATTCCGAGCAGTGAAGCTGCATACACAAAAAATGGTTCAAATGGCTCTGAACACTATGGGACTTAACATCTGTGGTCATCAGTCCCCTAGAACTTATAACTTCTTAAACCTAACTAACCTAAGGACATCACACACATCCATGCCCGAGGCAGGATACGAACCTGCGACCGTAGCAGTCGCGCGGTTCCGGACTGAGCGCCTAGAACCGCTAGACCATCACCGCCGGCTGCATACACAAAACAATACTCCATGCAAAAATAAATTATTCCCCCAAAATGTTCTAAGTTAAGTAAATAAAAATACATTTGTCTTTCTAAGTAAGCATTATTAATTTGGCCATTACAGCAAACATAAAACCATCCAGAAACGTAAGCATAACACATACATAGACATAAATAAATCCCTTATATATACCCCCAAAATCCTAATTTATACACATTCTGTGCACTGGTCTTTTTGACTTGGTACCGATGACCAAGTAATCGAGTTCTCCGACCTCCTCACACCCAAACGTGCGTCTAAGCCATCTGTTTGTAACTGCACATACCTTGCGCGAAAAAAATCCTTACGCAACGAAACAAGAAACAAGCTACAATAAATCCTCAAATAAAACATTGCAGATTACCCCTCCATTTTGTACTCATCCCAAAATAATTCATTAAATGATTATTTCGCCCGAATTTCGTTTTTTCTTCCTTCTAGACCTCTCTCGAGTCCGCAAATGAGGCAACAACGATCGTAATGTTCTTCTGTACCATCGCCAATCAGTTACAGTAAAATCACAGTCCTCCTTAAGGTTAAATTATGTCCAAATATCACTTTCTATATAGAAGCAAACCCACTGTACTCTCCCTTAAAATGTCGACATTAGTAGTTACATCATTATCAGTAAATAAAGCATTGCTTTTTACTTCCGCATCATTACAAACACCTTCATTAACAGCACTTTCAACAGCCACTGATACATCACAACTCGCTACATAAAACCTCATTTATCTCTGTCAACAAATCACCAATATAAGAACTGTTCATAGTTTCACCATCCTCTGCCTTTACATCACATAAATTATAGCTACAGAGTCGTGTAATTTTCATAAACAACAGTACCATTAAATTCCGTTGTGTTTTGATTCAAAAATGAGTGTTATACCTTTTCCTCACCTGCATGCTCTTACGTCACATTAATTTCTGATCGCGCATCAAATTCAGATTCACATTAATTCTCAAACAAACATTCAAGATCCACATATCCATACAGATTTTCGGGTTCACCTCCATTAGTAGAAAGATACGAACAGATTTCTTTCTCTGTAGTATCAGTAACAGCAGCTTCAGCTTTCGTTAACTTCAGCACATAAAACAGCATTACTAACTACCTTTCTTCCAAAATAATTCACCAATATCCGCCGATACACACACCGAAATTCATCAACAGCTGAAGAGACTAATGCTACCCCGCCCTTATTGACCTCCTTAACAACTTTCGCCGTCACAATATTACCTGCAATATCATCAACTTTATCACTATAATCGTCACCGCTGGTTAGTACCTCTTTAGAATTTTCTATACCATCCAACTCCACCAAATCCAGCTCTACCTCAGCCCCCTTTTGGTACATAGAACGTTTCGTTGTATTAACGTTCACACACTCTTTCGTCTCACAGTCATAAAACAAATCATTTAGCCCTATATCGTGTCAAATCCATTATCGTTATCTTTCATTATGTTAGGATTACGCCTTTTACGTACGATCTGATTTGAAAATTCACCTGTTTGATTCTCACCTCTCACTAATTTCATTTCAAAATTCTGACGCCTTTCCACCGATTTATTGACACCTTCACATTTCCGTTTACTCGCGTCCTATTCATCGCCGGTTTATTTTGCTGTCTTCGGACCTGAGATGCTGCGAAACTTAGTTCCCCTATCTCTTAATACGCTTGTTCATTTCACTAGGTGACGGTCCCTCAAATCTACGTTCTTGGTTTTGGACCCTGTCACGAAAGTATCCGTTCTCATCACGGCTTTGAAATTTATTATTTGATGTGCTCGTGTTACCGTTTCCCTTATCAAAAGTGATGTTGGCATTCCCTTGATAGCTTCCATGGTGTCTTTCATAGTAATCACTCGGACTGTAATTAAGATTTGCCCTCTGAAAACTATTTGTCTGCTTACTTTGTGGTTTAAATTTCAACATCCGTTCTAATTTTTCAACAAAGTCCAAAAATTCGTCTATTTAGTTGCTAGGAGTGTGCACTAGATCCCATAGCAAATATTCCGGTAACCGCCTTTTCAACGTCGTAATTTCATTAAGCACTCCCAATCGGACGTTTCACACTCATTAATGTCGTAAGTTCACGTTTACAAAATTCTTGCAGCAGCCCTTTCCCGTGTTTGAATGTTGGCCCGTTCAGAAACTCATTTTGGAGTCTCGTTTGCTTTGCTTCGCTGTACTCCAGAATTCGTACAGGAAACTGCTTTGAAATATTTCGTAGGTAGTGGAGGTATCACGGAGTATATTTGCTCACGATCGCGGCTCCCCTTCAAAATGTCTTTTCCCGTATTTTATCTCCACCTCGTCGGACATTCCCTTATAAAACCATCCCTGCATGCTGCTAGAAAATTAACTGGGTGATATTTCCCGTCGTCTCCAAAACATTTCACCGTTACCGAGTTCATCCACGGAACACTGATCACTGTATAGGTTTGAGGTGCAGCTAAATATTCAACTCGCATTTCATTTCATTTATTTGCCTTTTAAGTTCATTGTTTTCAATTACATTGCCAGAGTCTACTTGTTCCTTTATTTTGTCTACTTCTTTCTCCCCTTTCCCTATTCGCATGGATGAGTTGCTAATAGCCTCTGTCGTCTGAGTCATTAGAACATCTTGCCTACTCATATTATTTCTGACGTTGCCTCCAAGATCTGCCTGCAACTTCTTCACCTTGTCACTGAAATTTTTCTCTGCTTGGTCTACTTAAGAGTCAAGTATTCCAACTTCATCAAAAAATTTTGTCTATTTCATACCGAATGGTTTTTAATTTTCCATTTATCAATTTCTCGATTCCAATAGTAATTTTACCTACTTCGTCTTTCACAACCGCAGCTATTTCGGATTGAACCGAATCTATTTTTAAATTTACGTCACCCACGTCAGTTTTAACAGCATCAATTTAGGATCCTTATCCTCTTATCATTTGCAGTAATTGCGACATTGTCTCCCCCAAATTTATCTTCCTTGCCTGATTTCGGACTATTTGCCCTTCTATATTTACCTTCGATCACTCTCCCCCGCTCCGACTTCGGGCTAAGCGGCTCGCTAGTATTTTCAGAGTAACGCAAACTGGCCAACTGCTTAATATTAGCGACATCTATTATTGGCGACTGAACTTCAGAATCATACATAATCTCGCTATCAACGCAATTACTTTTCTTTGTCTTGCCGGATCCTTTTGCCATAGTATTGCTGCCGATGTTGGAATTGAAGCTGACGCTAAAGATCTCGTAGCCTCTGCTGTGGTACTGCAACCATCGCTGCTCGATGAATCGCCGTTGAAGATGCCACTGCTGGCCGGAACACGTGCTCTCGATGTCGCCTCTTCTGACGCGTTACTTTTTTATCATTCCTAACCAGTGCTAAAACTCGGTGCACACAATTGTTGCAAAATTCGTAGGTCAGAGGCCCCACGAAAAGTGTCTAAGCTGCCACAGACTTTGGGATCAAGATCACAGAATTTCGTCAACTGTGAGATTTACAGTTGTAATTCCACAACTATTAAATAAACATAATAATCAGTCCTGAACCGATGTCACAGTCAACTTTTGCGACAGGGTTCTGCCTATCAAAGATTAGATAACACTTTTGGAAGCACTTTGCAGAACCCAAATCAAATTCTAAATTTTCCTGAGTTCATATTCCGCATCTCACACCTCAACTAACACTTCCCAAATTCCTATCCCGAAGGAGCCCCCAATTGCGAGCTAACATCCCAAAGATGTTCGGGCTCGCAAATGGTTCCTCTTCGTCGAAATGTCTTGGCTCACACTCGTCTAGGTGTTGAACCACACGTGTCGCATCACACGCCCTAAATTAGTCATTTGTGACCCTTTGACTAAACAGTCTGGCTGATGGCACGTTTGCGAAATACAAAATAAATATAACATACAATTACTAAAATAATAATATCTGGAACTAAATTAACGACTCACAAATGATGTAGGCCACACAGTTGCGGTTTGGTTTTCTGAAAGGAAAGTAATAGCGAAAGTGGTCGTGTTAGAGTAAGTGTTACACTCGAGCGTATATCCATTTGAAACAACTGGATCAATCACAACCTCATCTCGAAATACAAGTCCAATACTCCATCTCGTTGTATACGCGAATAGTTCACACCAGGCGAGCGGCTGCTCACCGCTCAGAGACTAAGTTCCGTGATACCACACAACGCAAAATTTTCCAAGTAACGTCAAATCCTAGCTACCTGAAGACCGACTGCCCGCTTTCGCGTCTCAAATCCTACCTGTACCCTTTGCTTTCTAGACGAGAACTGTCTCTCTGGCTGCCTCTGGCCTGGCGAACATTGCCGCTCAACTATCTAGGGCAGTATCCTTTCCTGAAGCCGTCCATCTGACTGGCCACAGCTTACTCTACATTATTTTACATTTTAACATATTTCACGTACTAAATAAAGCAATAATAATATCGATTGTCTTTTTTTACATAAAATCAATACAATATCTTTCTTAACTTTGAGTACTACGGCCAGAAGCCTTGCTACAAAGTGCTTCCTGATAAATAAATAAAGAACAAAAGTAACTTTATGCACTAAACTTTACAACAAATATTCTATTACCTAATGACTCAGTAAGGTGTCATGCTGTCATTGTTCAATGCGTTTTGTGCCGAAAAATTATGATATGATGCTTAACCTAAAATGCTGATAGTTTATATTTACTATGACTTTTAAACAAATAGTTACACAGTTGATATTTACAGCAGTTTTCATTTTAATAATGCGCTTCTATATGAACTGTTGATCGTTAAGGTGAACTAAAGCGTTCATATTTTAGCATTCACGTGTCTTTGATAAAACTTGTGAATTTCACTTTAATAGTAAATCCTAAACTACACATATAAAAAAAAAGGTTTTGCGTCACCCCGGTTCCGAGAACTCCTGAAGATAGACGTTGACGTTGGATATTGTATCACAAACACAGTCCCTTTGACTATTCAGAGATGTCACTAAACCTGTCCAAAGATGCAAACAGCCATGCATGAGCGGCGCCTATTAGACGGAGGCGGTTCGACAGCCGATCAGTTCCAGTCATTCCACCAGGAACGAGGTAAACGGCACGTGTTGCCTGTACTTCCACCATGCCTAGACGGTCAATACAGCGGTTGAATCGCGTCCGCGTTGTTACTTTGCACCAGGAAGCTCTCTCAACATGGGAAGTGTCCAGGCTTCTCAGAGTGAACCAAAGCGATGTTGTTCGGACGTAGAGGAGATAGAGAGGAACTGTCGATGACATACCTTGCTCAGGCCCTCCAAGGGCTGCTACTGCCATAGATGACCGCTACCTACGTATTATGACTCGGAAGAGCCCTGACAGAAACGCTACCTTGTTGAATAATGATCTTCGCGCAGCCACAGGACGTCGTGTTATGACTCAAACTGTGCGCAACAGGATGCATGATGCGCAACTTCACTCCCGACGTCCATGGCGAGGTCCATCTTTGCTACCACTACAGCATGTAGCGCGGCACAAATGGGCCCAACAACATGCCGAATGGACCATTCTGGATTGGTATCACGTTCTCTTCACCGATGAGTGTTGCATAGGCCATCAACCAGACAATCGTCGGAGACGCCTTAGGCACACTATCCAGGGAGTGCAGCAAGGTGGAAGTTCATTGCTGTTTTGGGGTCGCATTTTGTGTGGCTGACCTGCGCCTCTGGAGGTCATGAAAGTCACGGTAACGGCTGCACTGTACGTGAATGCTATCCTCCGACCGATAGTACACCCATATCGGCAGCATATTGGCGAGGCATTCGCCTTTATGGACGACAACCGCGTTCCCATCGTGCACATCTTCTGAACGACATCCTTCAGGATATCGACGTCGCTGGATTAGAGTGGCCAGCACGTCTCCTCTGAGGGATGTACGCCGAATGGCCGTTGAGGAGTGGGGCAATCTGGGCCAACAGTGCCTTGATGACTTTATGGATAGTATGCCACGATGAATACAGGCATGTGTCAGTGCAAGAGGACGTGCTACTGTGTATTGAAGGTAACGGTGTGTACAGCAATCTGGATCATTACCTCTGAAGGTCATGCTGTATGGCGGTATAACATGGAATGTGTGGTTTTCATGAGCAATAAAAAGGGCGGAATGATGTTTATGTTGATCTCTATTCCAATTTTCTGTACAGGTTTCGAAACTCTCGGAACCGAGGAGATGCAAAACTTTTTTTGATGTGTGTGTTATAGATATGGTTAACAATCAAGTTTTATTGGTATTAGCATGAAAATTTATGAATGGTGGTTTATTAAAATTACTGTGGCTTCATTCCCTCACTTAGTACAGAATTAAATGGTTTTCATAAATGTTTCTCTTTATAGCCGACCTTAAGTCCTCCATATTTAACACTGCTACGTCTCCCTTGCCACAATCAGCTTCTACGGGGTTTCACTGTGATGTATGTTTTCATCTGTCTCACTCGCACACTACAGCACTTAGGTCTCATTTAACACAATAGACGCCTGTGAATTTTCCCAACTCATGACGAATCTGGTATCTTTGCGGCACACGGTCCTGGAAGACAGGTTTCGTTTCACAATTCCTGATAGCTCACTCTTTCGGCCGTTTATTTAAATGAGAGCGAAAAGCTCGTTGACTCACTACGTGTTTTGTCAATGCTGCAACAATGCTGGAATCATTAGTGACGCGAACATTCTCACATCCGTAGACGAGGTTCTGGACGTCAACGCACCAAAGACGCCCGCCAGGATCGTCGTACTGTAAGGGCAACAGTAACAGAACTCGCAGTTACCACAGCACACATAATGTAGCTTGTGAGACCAGACTCATCAACACGAACTGTTTATTAGCAGTGGGATTACGGGCATGCACCTCCGTATCCCGTCTCCCACTAATGCCGAAGCATCGACGTGCACTATTCGACTGGTACCGTCAGAGGATCACTTGGTAGACAGAATGGCGTACCATGGTCTTGAGCTATAAAAGCAGACTCCGATTATATGCAACTGATGGTCGTTGGCTCGTACCGCGTGAACCTGAAAAGCGCTGACTCGTAAAGTGCATTCGTCGAAGACACACTGCCCCACTATAGGCCTTATGGTCTGGGTAACGATAGGCTACAACTCTGTTTCACCTTTAGTGTTTCTGGAGAGGCACTAACAAGCACTCAGTACAGGTAGAGTGTTATTACACCTGTTCATTCGTCGTTCTTGCAAGAGGAAGGTGATGTGTCATTCCAACAGGATAATGCTCGCCCACACGTTGCCTGTAAGACTCAACGTACCCTACAAGCCGTGCAGCAACTTCTCTGACCAGCACGATCTCCGGACTTGTCTCCAGTCGAGCATGTGCGGGATATGATGGGAAGAGAAGTGACTCGTGCGGCGTGTCAATCAACAACCCTTGCAGAAGTACGTGAAAGGTCGAGCAGGCGTGGCACAACGTATCGCGTGACAGCATTCGCCATCTGTGAGAGAGGCTGGATGCCAGAGTCAGCACCTGTATTCCACACGTGGAAGCTACCCCACGTACTAACGTGGGTGTTTCAGCATGACTGGATATCCGGTACCTCACAAAGGCTTATGCTGCAGAACTGTAAATGTAATCGTTTCATCTACACTGTATGCGCTGTTGAAATAATAAACTTTAATTGGGAACCTCTAACAGGCTGTACTAATTTTTGTTTCAGCAGTGTATTACTATCCTCGGTGAAAGAAAGGAAGAATTTCGGAACTTATTTAATGAAATGAACAGTTTACTGGTCACAGATTATGGACTGAGAGTGTATCGAAAAAGGATAGAACGACTGAGGACTACCGAAAATGAGATTACTGATAAAAGCAACATGAAAACTTTGGCCGCAGGGTAGATGAAAGGAAGGAGTTCTGCTACGCTGGAAGCAAATAACACAACGGACGAAGGAAGAAGGACATAAAAAAGCAGACTAGCCCGGCGAAAGAGAGAATTCCTGTCGAGAGGAAGTCTACTACTATCAAACATCTGCCTTAATCTGAGGAAGAAGTTTCTGTGAAAGTTTGTCTGCAACACAGAATTGTATGGAAGTGAATCAGGGACCTGAGAAAAAAAGACTCGGAGTGTTTGAGATGAGCTGTAGAAGGATGCTAAAAATTTCTTGAGCTGATAAGAGATTAGGAGGTTCTCCGAAGAATCATCGAGATAGGAATATATAGAAAACATTACAAAAAGAAGGGACTGGACGATAGGACCTGTTAAGAGATCAGTGAATGTATTCCATATTACTAGGAAGACCTATAGATGGTAAAAGCTTGAAGGAGGACCGAGGTGGGAAGATATGCTACAAACAGTTGTGGAATTTGGGTTTAAGTGCTGTGGTGAGATGAAGAGATAGCACAGCAATTCGTAGCGGCTCAACACAAACTAGTCAGAAGACTGATGAAAACCCAAAAAGTTCTTCTAAATAGTGTGATGCTGAATTAAGAATCACTTTCCCGCTGTTCCGGAAAATATTATTTTATAATAACGAACCGGCTTTCGGCCTTTGAAGGTGACAAATGAAAGCCGCGACGACAGATAAAATGATATGCTGCTGCCAAGACGTTATTGATACACTAAATGGAAATATGTGGTAATTTCTATGGGACCAAACTGCTGAAGTCATTGGTCCCTAAGCTTACACACTACCTAATCAAGATTAACTAACTTACGCTAAAGACTACACATACAAACACACATGCCCGAGGGAGGACACAAACCTCCGACGGGGGAAACCGCGCGGACCGTGTCAAGACGCCACAGACGCGCGGCAACCTTAAAGAGTGAACTATTATCTCTCATACAGAAACATCACGACATTTAAAAAATTGAACATAAAAATTTGTTTTGATATTTTTATATTTAACAACAGATAAAAAATGCAGCCAAATCACAAGAAAATTCCGAATATAAGTCTTGAAAACAATTTTTCGTAAAATTCAGTTTTATTTCTCATCGGCTGTTAAATGCAATCAATCCTATGGAAACTTTTATTTTTTATTTGTTTTTAGATGTTGCAATTTCTGTGTACAAAAACGTAATATTTTCTTTTATAATGCCTGTGCATCATAACCTTCCGTATTTTATGTAACAATGTCAACAATATCTTTGTAGATGTACAGATGATGGCAACATCTATGGAGTGAAAATAGCGTACTGTGACTGTGGGTGGTCTCAAACGGAAATAGTCACTTGACGATGGTAAACACTGTTCTTCACATTTTGCAATGAAGGTAAATTGTTGCAGCTGCGCATGTCGATCGAAGTTGATGAAAGGAGGTAAATTACGTTTCTTAGGTAAATATCAGCATTACAATTATCATAGTAATAAGCTGCACTTTATCTGTTGATTAGTTTCGAGACATAGTGTATTGAAGGCGTAAAATAGTATGAGAAATTATGTTACTATATCGTTAAGTATTAATGAGACAGGTGCTGGATAAATTCTGTGTGTGGGAGTGTGCTGCCAGTCAAGCTGTTGAGTATATACACTTTTCGAACAATATTCACATGCGCATATCACTTTAATATAAGTGTGAACTCCTTCTTTCGTATTGCTTTGTTCTCCAAACCACCGTGATTATTTTGCAATTGTCTTAGAGTTCCTACGACGTTTCGACTAAAATTTGAGTTCTATAAAGCATGTTCAAAGATTAAAATTATCTACCATTAAATATAAACGGAAGAATTTAATTCATAAAAGTACGGGAAAGTGTGCTAAATCACTCATTTGTAGCGCTTCAAAGATCCAACTACGATATCTTTAGTGAACTAAGCAGCCATTTCGCAATTCTGCCCCAGCATATTTTTTTAACACAGGGATTCGCAAATACACTCCTGGAAATTGAAATAAGAACACCGTGAATTCATTGTCCCAGGAAGGGGAAACTTTATTGACACATTCCTGGGGTCAGATACATCACATGATCACACTGACAGAACCATAGGAACATAGACACAGGCAACAGAGCATGCACGATGTCGGCACTAGTACAGTGTATATCCACCTTTCGCAGCTATGCAGGCTGCTATTCTCCCATGGAGACGACCGTAGAGATGCTGGATGTAGTCCTGTGGAACGGCTTACCATGCCATTTCCACCTGGCGCCTCAGTTGGACCAGCGTTCGTGCTGGACGTGCCGACCGCGTGAGACGACGTTTCATCCAGTCCCAAACATGCTCAATGGGGGACAGACCCGGATATCTTGCTGGCCAGGGTAGTTGACTTACACCTTCTAGAGCACGTTGGGTGGCACGGGATACATGCGGACGTGCACTGTCCTGTTGGAACAGCAAGTTCCCTTGCCGGTCTAGGAATGGTAGAACGATGGGTTCGATGACGGTTTGGATGTACCGTGCACTATTCAGTGTCCCCTCGACGATCACCAGAGGTGTACGGTCAGTGTAGGAGATCGCTCCCCACACCATGATGCCGGGTGTTGGCCCTGTGTGCCTCGGTCGTATGCAGTCCTGATTGTGGCGCTCACCTGCACGGCGCCAAACACGCATACGACCATCATTGGCACCAAGGCAGAAACGACTCTCATCGCTGAAGACGACACGTCTCCATTCGTCCCTCCATTCACGCCTGTCGCGACACCACTGGAGGCGGGCTGCACGATGTTGGGGCGTGAGCGGAAGACGGCCTAACGGTGTGCGGGACCGCAGCCCAGCTTCATGGAGACGGTTGCGAATGGTCCTCGCCGTTACCCCAGGAGCAACAGTGTCCCTAATTTTCTGGGAAGTGGCGGTGCGGTCCCCTACGGCACTGCGTAGGATCCTACGGTCTTGGCGTGCATCCGTGCGTCGCTTCGGTCCAGTCCCAGGTCGACGGGCACGTGCACCTTCCGCCGACCACTGGCGACAACATCGATGTACTGTGGAGACCTCACTCCCCACGTGTTGAGGAATTCGGCGGTACGTCCACCCGGCCTCCCGCATGCCCACTATACGCCCTCGCTCAAAGTCCGTCAACTGCACATACGGTTCACGTCCACGCTGTCGCGGCATGCTACTAGTGTTAAAGACTGCGATGGAGCTCCGTATGCCACGGCTAACTGGCTGACACTGACGGCGGCGGTGCACAAATGCTGCGCAGCTAGCGCCATTCGACGGCCAACACCGCGGTTCCTGGTGTGTCCGCTGTGCCGTGCGTGTGATCATTGCTTGTACAGCCCTCTCGCAGTGTCCGGATCAAGTATGGTGGGTCTGACACACCGGTGTCAATGTGTTCTTTTTTCCATTTCCAGGAGTGGATAAGGTGCTTTAGTACAAAGCGTACAAGATATCGGTAGCTTTTCCATGTAGCCCTAAAACAAAAACAGAAAGTAGTATAGACATGCCGCTGTGACAGTTGTCACAAATCAGAGGAATATACATACGTTTACCTTTTCAGCGCTTTAAGCCAAGTTCATACCAGATATCAAAAACAAATTGTTCGAGTGCCTACGAGACATAGGTACAACACCCACAGCCGGCTTTTGAGCGGTATATCTCTGTACTAAGGAGCCTGCCGGATTGGCCGAGCGGTTCTAGGCGCTTCAGTCTGGGACTGGTTAGTTAGGTTTAAGTAGTTCTATGTTCTAGGGGACTGATGACCTCAGATGTTAAGTCCCATAGTGCTCAAAACCATTTAAATCATTTTTGTGCTAGGGATGTAATAACACCCATTTTCAGAAGGTTTCGTGGCGAAATAAATTCTATTCTCCGTATGTGAACCCTCGATTCATGGATATTCCTACTCTATGTAGTCACACGTCGTTTTATCTATCGTTGTGACGTTCTGTTGTTACTTAACGATGGCCTATTAAGGCAAAAGCCGGCTCGTGTTTAAATGACCAATTATTGACGGAAAATCAGGAAACTGGTTCCAGTATAATATTGTTGCCATGGATTTCCAGTTATCGACAGAAAATCAGTCACCAATGCTAATTTATTTAAGTATAATACAGGTCGTAGTGAACTTCCACGTAGAGTGAATATGTGAGTCTCTCATGTCGTAGCCGCGCGGTTTGAGTCGTCATGTCACGGACTGCGCGGACCCTCCCACCGGAGATTTGAGTCCTCCCTCTGGCATGGGTGTGTGTTGACGAATGATAGCAGTATTGGATGTATAGAATTAAAAGAGGAACGTGCAACTGAATGAAGTATTACGGTTTCAGCTAATAACAAATTCAAAAAGATTTATCACCATGATATTTAGTTGTCCAAAGTCAATCAAAATCAAATAAGACATTTTGAAATAAAGCTGCCATGTATTTCATATGAAAAAGGAGCATTTTACACGATTCAGTTGTTTGATGTTCGATGATTTCAAAAACAGTGATCACTTCCTTATACATCTAAGAGACTATTAGATGACAGAAATAAAGAAACTTACAGTTTTTAAGAAAAGTAAAAATAATAACACATGGGAAAGTACTTTTCGAGCAAAGGCGCTGAAGAAACGAGTTACAGTGGCAATTTTTCGCTATACGAAAATAGGATGGGGAATGGAGACAAATGAATGAAATAACGACAGGTATGGCGGGCTTCAATTGCAGTAACTTTCCACCCAAAGATTTCTGCTCCTTTTGAGTCGCATGGCAATTTGTAACAAACTACAGCACAGCAGATAACGAGCAAACTTAGTCGGTACATGGGAGGCGTGAAGTCGCAAATGTGCCATTCGAGTGTTCTCCGTCGTGACTCCCGAACTTAGCGCTCGGCGCAGTTGAAGCGTGTAACTCCTCCACGTGTAGTTACTTTACACGGGGGATTTTTAAACGCTTAATTATTGTGAAATGTATGCTTCCTCCTTCAAAGTTTTCCCTCCTCTCACTGAATTAGTGTGCAAAAATAATCTCCCTTAAATAGCTGCTATAAGAAGAGAACAACTCAACAGATTTTGAGACACGACACCTGTAGAAACTAGAAAAATTCGCACCTAATTCTATGAGCATATCGATGGTAAGAAAACAACGTAGCGAATGTAATAACGTTTCTTGGAATGAGTAATTTTTATGAATGGTCTATTTCGTTTTCCTTTTAAAATTATTAATTACGTTGTTAGCGATTAACCGATTTTAACCCTTTGGGATTTTCGAACTACGTTATACCACGAATTAGGTTGAATGCTTCCAGCATGAGCCTCGGCAGTGTGAAACGAAAAATATGTTATGGCTTAAGCAGAACAGAGACTGTCTCGTGACGGGTTCCACCTCTCAGCTGGTATACTAATGCTAGTACAACAACAGGGCGGCAAGCTATGTGTTTATCCTTTTCTGTTTTTTCCTCTTAGTATATGTATTAAATTTCGTTCGTGTTATCCTGTTTAAGAGGTTTAACATCGCGTTTTTGCAAGTGTAAATTCATTCGGTCAGCAGCTCAATAGTTGCTCACTGGAAAGCAAGCTACATAGATCATTAACACATCAGCGTCCATTGGTGTCACATCAAGAAGGTAGTAAGTTGCATATCCCGAATTCTCTCTGATTTTAATGCTTACTTCTTGAGTTAATCTTGCTAGAATAGTTAAAATGTGTTCACTCTATATGTGGAAGCAGGAGGAGGTAGCCATTGTTCCCTAACAGCAGAAATTTCTGTTGGCAACGGCCAATCACCTTCAGACTGTGGTGGCAGAGTATCTGGTGCGTCGCATAGGTCACCTAAGGGTCTCTCGTGTAGCCCATGGATTCTGCTTCCGAGGCAGCTCCTAGTGCACCTCAGCGTGGTAGATTCGCCTTCACAGCTTGGTGAGTGGCAGGTGTTAACGCGTTATCTTCGCTCGAGGAGGAGGCCCAAAGTGTAGACTGGCCACCTGAACTCCTGAGCGGACAGGTGGCCGTTCCTTCAGCAGGTTCCGAGGCAGGTACACGGCAGGAGGGGTTAACTAGTTACTGGGAGCTCCAATGTTAAGCGCATTATGGTGCCAGATAAAGTTCAGAGCTGGAAAGAGAGGCAGTGTGCACGCGGTATGTCTGCCGGGGGTCTCACCCGATGTGTGGAGGCGGCCTTGCCAGTGTCTACCGAGCGTGGCGTGCAGGGTGCAGTCATCTACGAGTTAGGCTCACGTCGGCACCGACGACGCCTCTCGCGTGGGTTCTGTGGGGATCCTAAGTTCGTACAGGGGGCAGCCGGTGGTGGTGAAGACTGCTGGCCTCACGCATGGGGTGCAATCAGAGCTCGCAATTTGCAGCATCATTCCCAGAGTTGATCGGGATTTTTTGGTTTGGAGCCGAGTGGAGGGTCTCAACCAAAGGCTTCGACGACACTGACGGTCTTGGTTGCAGATTTGTAGACCTGCGTTACCATGTGGGAGTTTATAGGACTCCCGCTGTAAGTAGGCTGTTTAGGTTCTTATATTAGTAACGCCACGTAGCGCTCTGTATGAAAATCACTGGCTGTGCTATGTGCAGTCTGTAGCAGGTCGGCATTGTTGAAATAATCGCTACTGTAGTGTTGGGAGTTGGCCGTTAACAGGGCATAGCGTTGCACAGTTGGAGGTGAGTCGCCAGCACTGCTGGATGTGGGGAGAGAGATGGAGGAGTTTTGAGAGCGGATGATCTGTAAGTGTGTCCACCAGAGACAGTAAATTTGTAAGACTGGATGTCATGAACTGATATATATATATATTATGACTTTTGAACACTATTAAGGTAAATACATTGTTTGTTCTCTATCAAAATCTTTCATTTGCTAACTATGCATATCAGTAGTTAGTGACTTCAGTAGATAAAATCGTTTACTTAGCTGGCAGTATTGGCGCTCGCTGCATTGCAGTAGTTCGAGTAATGAAGATTTTTGTGAGGTAAGTGATCCATGAAAGGTATAGGTTATTGTTAGTCAGGGTCATTCTTTTGTAGGGATCATTAAGGCAGATTGAGTTGCGCTAAAGATATTGTGTGTCAGTTTAAGCACAGTCATTTATAATTTTTCTAAGGGGACGTTTCACCCCGTATAGGTCAGCGGAGCACTAAACACAGTAAGCAGCTACTCGGACAGCAGAGTACTTGTGGAATGCAGATGAGAGTTTTTTAAGCTAGGCAATAGTCTGAGGTGCTCTGATGAAAACTCGCCAAGCCTTACCGACAATGTCAGTATAGAAACGGAGATCAGCGATCATGATGTGATTATAGAAACTATGAATACGAAAGTTAATAAATCAATCAAGAAGAGTGGTTAGAGCACATAAACAATTATTGGCATCGCACTTTGACCGTGAATTGGCACCACTTAGTTGCAAGAAGATGGACGTAGAAGAATTATGGGCAAAGTTGGAGGAGAATGTAATTCGTAGTTTGGAGAGGTATGTGCCTAGTAAGTGGTTAAAGGATGGGAAAGACTACTATGTTTTAGTAAACAAATTCGGAGTATTCTGACGAAAAAAGGGCTGATCAATTCTCGGTTCAAAAGGGAAAGCACAAATGAAGGTTAGTTGGTATTCGTGCATCTGCGAAAAGTACTATTCGAGAAGCATACAACAACTACTATCGTCATCTCGCAGAAAATCCGAGAAAATCCTGGTAACCTGTAAAATCGATAATCGGATATACTGCTTATATTCATTCCCTTGTTGACCAGTATGGTGAGGCAGTTGAAGACAGCAAAACGAAAGCCAACGTTTATAATTTCACCCAGGAGAATCGTATAAACACACCGTCATTTGACCATCGGACAGACTCCCATAGGGACGGCTTAGTACTAAGCATCGCTGGCATTGATAAACAAGAGAAACATTTGAAAGAAACCAAATCAACGGGTTCGGATGTTATCCCAGTTCTATTTTACAAAGGGCACAGTATTGGTCCATTACCTAGGCTGATTTTATCATGAATCTCTCATCCGGCATGAAGTTAAAAGCGACTGAAAAAAGCACAGGTGAATGAAGTATATAAGTAGGGTAAAAGCACAGACCCGCGAAATTACAGATCAATATCCCTCATTCTCCCAAAGGGCTTGTCAAAGAGGGTGGAGGAGCGGACATAGGTTCAGGGTACTCTCTCCTCCTAGGGGTGAGAAACTGCCCCCAAAGGCGGAATGATTAACAATGATTAACGGCATGAGGATGCAGAAGGCAATGGAAACCACTGCATCAAAGACACGTATCCACAGTACATGTGGCCTATAATAGAAAAAGTGTTACGATGAGCTCTTCTTTAGCCGACAATTCCGGAATAATCCACTATTATTTGTCCTGGAGTGGACTGCCATGGGGAACGCTACCACGAGAAAAAGATTGAATAACCAACCTAAGGATAACTAGCCACGGACTGAGTAGGGAGGCCATTAATAGCAGACTCACAATGGCAAAAGGGCATTCCTGGCCAAGAGAAGTCTACTAACATCAAATTTCGGCCTTAATTTGAGAAAGAAGTTTCTGAGAATGTATGTCTGGAGTACAGCATTGTATGGTAGTGAAGTATGAACTGTGAGGAAACCGGAACAGAAAAGAATCGAAGCATTTGAGATGTAGTGCTACAGACGAATTTTGAAAATTAGGTGAACTGATGAGATAAGGAATGAGGAAGTTCTGTGCAAAATCAAAGAGGAAACGATTACATGGAAAACACTGAGAAGGAGAAGGGAGAAGATGATTAGACATCTGTTAAGCCATGAGGGAATGACTTCCATGGTACTAGAGGGCAAAAACTGTAGAGGAAGACAGATGTTGGAATACATTCAGCAAATAATTGAGGACATAGGTTCCAAGTGCTACTCTGAGATGAACAGGTTAGCAGAAGAGGACTTTGTGGTGGGCCCCATCAAACCAGTGAAAAGACTGATGACCAAAAAAAGTCCTTAACTTATTTTGCTGCAGAATTCATGAACATATTCTCGGTTCGAATATAGTAGCTACATTATGTATGTTTTGGCTCACTAGCTCACTCACAACTTCATTTACTAGTTCATCAAAGTTAGCCAGAACATACAGAATGTAGCTACTATTAAACATATTTTTACCTCAGATTCAGAATTTTTTTTAAAGTTGAATGTAAGAAAATAAAGTTAGTATAATTTCTTACGAAAGGTGAATGTAACAATATAAATTCAACATTATTTTCTTATAAAAGGTGAACATAAGAAAATAAATAAGTGAACTGGTTAATGAAAATCATGAGATTTTTATAAATAACAGTTTCTAAATATTTTCTTAATAAGGTCTGTTTACAGCTTTAGCACATTTGCAAGTAACTCTAATTTTCTAATATTCTTTACTACAGTCTATATACTTTCTACAATGTCCACATTTTCAATATTTATGCTTGTAAAATTCAATAACATCCTTTTCTGTACACATATGCAACATTTCTTTAACTGTTCCATTTAAAGAATGTAAAATTCAACAGGAAAAAAATAAAATGAATCGAAATAAATTCATTATCAAAAATGAAAAACCTTTGGCGCCATTTGGAGGAAAACCTGGAGAGTTCTTTTTCTTCTCCTTGATGGTACTCTACTTCATTTTCATCGTCCTGCCACCTAAGATTTTTTTTGGCTGATCATCGTTGTTTTTCTGCCACAATGGTTGATTCGTCATCCACCCATCATCTTCTTTTCTTCTTGCTGCATCTTGCCATTTATCTCTGGGATATATAGAAGAACTGCTGATGACTGATGTTGCCATCTTCTTCTTCTTGCTGGGCTCACACAGTGAATGGCAATAGCAAATTACAATAGTATATTTTGGCCAAAATAATTCTATAACAATTCAGTTTCTTTGCCCTGCAGGGCAAAGGAATTTTATGTACAGGTCGTATATATAGCTGCCATTCGAGTGACAAAGCATGTTCCAAAAGTACCATTTTTCATCAATTTAGTTTTCAGTAAAATACAAATTATTTTATAAAAATGCACTTCTTTTTGAAGATTCGAATTTGTAAATAAAATGTAACCATAGTTAAAATACTCAAATTATCATTAGAAAAAAGTTATTTGTATCTGTAGTCAAGAATGTTCCCATATTAATTCAAACGAAACCAACAGCACTGCCACTGTTAACAGAATTGTGCACTAATTTATACTGAATATTGTGATAAGCTGTACTAAAATAGCAGAATGTCAAAAGAGGCTGCACATTGCTAAAATCACTTCCTCATGCTAACTAACTGCCTAGTCGCCAGTGAGAAAAAGTTGGAATTCATTTTTGAGATAACACTTGTCATTCATTGAGGTAGGTCAGTTGTATTTATCAGGGGTCAGAGGTCAAGTGCAATCAGCGACTCAAGGCACACACACTCCAAACGTTAGTCTGCACTGAGTCATTGAGAGAGAAACATCTACACTCGTTTCGTTCATTAAGAAAGTTACAAGCTAATTTCTCATTCAAATATTAACCAATTTTAGAAATTCGAAGTGCGAACATAAGCTACATCAAAAGAGCTATTTGGAAAATACATGATTAACATGTTTTCAGTTAATATTATGCAGTATGTATCTTAAGTGAATCGATCTATTTTTCAAAAATTAAAAGCGTTAGCATTAAGAGTTATTCAGGAAGTTTCAATAAGTATTCTGTGTTGTCAATCATATTTAAGATTCTACTTCCCATGTATTACTATACATCATAAAGTGTCTGCAGGAATTTAATCATTAAATGTCGCACAGTTTTTGTAGTCGTTTTCTGTGAAGATACAATTTTTTTTCTGTGAGTCATGTTAATGACATAAATCGGATAATTTGTAATGAAACTAAACAGACTATGACTCCTTTCGGTAGAGTAACTCGTTTAAAATCAAGAAAAACATGTTATACTTTCAGAAAAGTATCTGGAGGATTAATATTCCACATCTGCTATTGGAAAATTTTGTTCCTTCTATTTTTCAAGTTTATATTCTGTAGTTTAACATGATCGAATAATTAAGAGTCAACGAGCTGATTCTTTTTTACGATTTCTCTCAAATGTAACACATACAAAATATGACATGTCAAATTCTACTGAGTTACAGTAATTTGTGATATGTAACTCAAAAGTTTTCTTACCACTTAATCCAACAGTATCTAAAGTTTTTGTAGTTCATAAAAAGATGTCAGAATTTTAGGATTTATCAGAATATTTTCTCGTTGTACTAACTCGTAATTTGGTTCATAATTAACAATTGGTACACGAATTTATATCGATTGTATAACAATTTTCCTTCTTTTGGCAGAGTGTCTTTTACTTCAATTCCAACATCGTTATAACAGCCCATTGAAGAGTAGGATCTCCAGAACATGATGACCTTGTGAAAATTGGTGTGAAATCTCCTTCCAAAATCATTTCTCTATTATTTTAAAAATTCTGTCAGGTATTCATAATGGATAAAGTACTTCATTGCTCTTACTCTTTATTTTTCCATTTTTAACAACATGCCCTTAAGAGATGTTTTATCAGTAAGAGATGAAGTCAAATGCAATAAAACTGATGACGAAGTAAAAGGACGTTTAAATCTAGATAAAATATTATTTCCTTCCTTTGTGGTTATAAAATCAAGCCGTTTTGCCACATAATTGTAAATTAATATTTTATTTGATTTTCCATCATAAGTTGGATAATCTGTTCCATCAGTTCCAACAATACTGAGATTAATATAAAGTTCTGCATTGATTCAGATGAAGCCATCCATCATCAATATTTTTTTCAGTTTCTGTATCCTTATTTGGCGCATTGAAATTATTTTTAGATTTCTAATTCACAGAGAATGAGTAGAATTAATAACTCGTAATGTTATTCATGACACAAGCAAAGACTGCTCTGGATGTTCCTGATTTATTAAGGAAAAAATTTATTAACTTAAAACATTTCACAAATAACTCTCACAGTAGCTCCAATAAAGTCAATCAAATTATCATTTTGGTCAGTTATAGTAATTACTAAATCCTGAACTGCACCAAAAATTGGAATATGAGCAGGAAAATGGGTTAAAGAAACCGTGATGTCAGAGATTTAATCGACAGATTAGCTCTAATTCATGATGAAGAATGAGCCAGAAACAAAAATTATTACAATAAAAAAGTTGGAATATCACATATGGTGACGAATACATTTAGTGATTTCATTATCAACAATCCAAAGGGAATTATATACTTGACTAAATTTTTTAGTAATTTACCACACACATTTTGGAAAAGTGAAAAATATGTGAAAGGATTAGTTAAAACTTTGATTAACAAATTACCATTCAAGATTCGTCTTTCTGGATGTTGATTACAGGTCTCAGAACCAAATTAGAAGAATGATTAGCTAGAGGAGATCAAGGAATAGACAACTTAGGAGAAGCTTGTAAATAACACCACAGTGCTTATAGAGATAATAAAGATTAAGGTACGAGACATGAAGCAGATAAATAAATTCCATTAGCTGCAAAAGAAGGAATGAATGCAAGTGATGCTTCATTAGCTGAAAAAATTGCAGCGACTGCAGTTTAGGATTACTGTATGGAAAACGAAAATTAGGATTTGGTTTAGATATTGATGAAAGCGAATGTGGTCTATAATTGTTTGACAATTTTTTTCTCTATATTATGAACAACTTTTCAATGGATTATACTTTGCTTCCAAGGGGCAACATTAAACCAAAATCAATTAAACCTAAATGAAATAAAAACATTTAAATGCCTATTTTTATTCATGTACAAAAAAGAAAGAAAGAGAAAAAATAGGTGCAAATTTGCTCCTTTCTTTAGCTATTCCTGTTGTGAAAAAATAATTGAATGTCTAACAAAAAAGAGAGAAGTTACAGGACTAACAAAACATGAAGGTGGATTTCTTCCTGTATTATTAGAAGTTTTGGTTTATCTTACAACAAATGGTTCACTTGTTGGCTGGTCAGCAGCAGTTACAAATAATAAGAAATCAGAAAATGAATTGGAGGGACTAAAGAGGGCATAAACATTCCGAAAAAATAATCAGAAACATAATAATACTTTATCTAGTTTTTACATAAAAATTTAGTTAAACAATAAAAAAATCAATCACTTTCATGGCATTGTTATGACTGCTGAATTACCTATTCTACCAATCAATAATGAATGTGGAATAGTTGATTTAGATACATCTGTTCATATTGGTACTCACAGAATTTGTTATTATAAGAATAATGGTGAAAAATTTGTTTTTGGTCATTTGGGGGATATATTCCTGAAGAACTGATTAAATATCTCTGTTCAAACAGGTTGTATTATAATAGACAGCGTATTCAAAATTTTTATGAAGTGAAATGTCACCATTTATATCTGTTTGGTTTAAAACTATTGTGTGATGGTTATAATTTAATTATATTTTGAATCTAATAACTGTACATTTTTGGAAATAAAATACTGCCTGAAGGTGGATTAAATAATGCAAAATTAAAGAATGGGGCTCTAGGAAGAACTCATAAGCAAACCTGATCCTAAAATAGAAAGTTAATCAAATATTTTCATAAAAAATTGTGCACCATTTTTAAAGCAACTAAAACTTATATTGATTTTGAACGTAGAGTAATCATAGATATAAAAGATCTGGTAAATGGTTATGATGCAATTGCTCAACAATACATAGAAAAAGACTACGTTATAAAACTATGTTACTGCTGCACAGCTTAATGAAAAAAATTATCAGATTCATCAAGATAGCCATAATAGTATAGTTAATTTGTTTACAAAAAGGGAGTAGAAAATAACATTATAGATCTTTTTCAAAGGCAGATTTAACACCATACCTGTATCAAATAAGTTATTGTCAGAAAGGAAAGTGTGACAAATAAACTGAAATTTAATTTTAATACTTTCACAGAAAAATTGAAATATAGGTTCGTTGATGTAAAAATTAAGAGAATTCTTTTATTTGGAGCCAATGTAAAAAGTGACTTGTTACCTAATGATTGTAAACTGGATTTGAAAAGATTCTGTTGATGAAATTAAAATTTAAATTCAGCATGATATGTGACTCATCACTTGAAATAAACAGAAAGATAAAATATTGATATCTCTAAATGAATCTCTAAAAACTGTACCAGTTTCAGATGAATTAATCTTATTTGGTGAGTTACTTTTAGACAATAATGATGATGACAGAATGGAAGCATAATAAATTATATTATTAATTTTTTTGATAATTGATGTTTGATGTACTGAAACACATATTCCTCACAGAGTAACAACTAAAAATAGCAGACAAAGACTAAAAGTGCTTTGTTCAATTTTTAAAACTAATAATAGTAAATTTGTTAAATAAATTAGTAGGTGAATATAGTTGTATGACTGCTTCAACAGTCGGCGAAGATATAAAAATAATCATGTGGAAATCATTAATGAGTTATATAAACACAGGAAAATTTTAAACAAAGAAATGATGTATCTTTTGGTATAGATGATTTATGCCAAGCAGATCTTCTCAAAATGCGTTCACATAACCTGAAATGAATTCCATAAATAAATAATGGACATAAATATTCATTAACTGTTGTACATGTTTTTTTTCAAAATTCTGTTTAATGAGGAAAAAAGGTAAGAATGTAATTGATGCATTTGATCAAATATTTAGAGATGGACATAAGCAAAAATGTTTGCAAACAGTTAATGAATAAGGAGTCTATGACAAAAACTTTAAAAATTGATGAAAAAATAGAACTTAAATAACTATGCCACTTTGACAGAATTAAAGCATTTGTTGTCAATAGGTTTATCAGAACATTAAAAACAGACATAGAAGAAATTTGCTCTTCACGGAAATTACAAATGGGTTGACTTAGTTTCAAAAATAGTAGGTGAATACAATGAGCCAAAACGTTCAACTATTAAAATGAAACCGATCGAAGTTAATGAGAAAAATTTAAACATAGCATCATTGTAGCTAATAAAAAGTCTTAATTTAATGGAGGAGATCAAGTGATAATTAGTACACTAAATGGACTTTTTCAAAAAGGATATACTATTAAGTAGTCAACAGAAATATTTTAAACTGAATCAGTTATCTCTAATAAGAGTTGGGGCAGTGGCATAATTATTAAGAATATCGTTTTTCGCTTGATTTATTCATCTAGCAGCATTGAATATAATTCTATTACTGTTTTTCATACTTTCAACTTTATTTTCTGAATCATTAACTTTGTTTTAAAAAAATATTTAATTTTATTCTGTAATTTATACTCACTGGTTCTGAAAATAAAAAAAAATATTCAACATAGATGTACTTGTGATAGGTGCCATTTATTAGTACTAATTTCTATTTATTTTGAAAAAAAGAAAGAAATAAAAAGTAACTGAAAGTAATCAAAATTGATTTTTTATCAATATGAAATCATAACTAATCATTGAAACTCTGTTCTGTGATTAAAACATTTTTTTACATCAATATTACAGGCGTCACTCCAAACAACACCTAAAAGATCTCTGGATCTTCACCTAACTTCCATATCAACACCTCTGGACTGCTTCAGCTGTTATTGGTTCATTAATAAATATTGGCTTAAATCTTCAAATTTTTTATGATCATCTACGTCTACATTAATTCTAATTGCTTGGTTTGTGTCTTTATGTTCTAAAATCAGAGTGTCTTTTGCTTTAAGCAATGGAACATTATTTCTGTCAATAATCACAAGTTCTTCTTGATTGAAAACTTGAAAATTTTGAATTACCTACAGTGCTTTATCATATTCCAAAAACTGAGAGTGGAATTAATGTATCTATTAATGTTTTATACTTTTGATGAAAAATATGTAGTATGCTTTACTTTTTACATAATTTATCTGGATATGATTCCACTTTATTTATGATAATAAAGACATACATTTATTACCAGAAAATGAAGATAGATATATTAATTTTGGAAATAAGTCACAATCATTGAAGATGAGATTTACTGACATATTTAAATAGATGGCTTCTTCAGCTGACAAACTTTTATCAAATGAATAATATTAGAAAATTTTACACAAACAATTTATTGCATCTAGTGATCATCAATGGTTTTTATCTATGTGATTACATGGATTCTTGGGAAAAATTTGAAGAAAACTATTACCAGCAAAAGAATAATTTTACAATAAACTGAATGACAGCAAAATAAGTAATAAAAATTATAAAATTGCAAAATGAGTTTGGAAAAAATGTAATATGTAAAATATTGGTGAATATCACGTTTTATATCTGAAAACTTATGTAATGTTGATGTCTGATGTGTTTGAAAATTTTAGAAAAACTTGTATGAAAGCATATGGTTTAGATCCATCTTGGTATTATATTGTACCTGGTTTACCTCTGATGCAATATTGAAAATGACTAAGCCACCATTTGATTTATTATGTGATTATGATACAGTTCTTATAGTGGAAAAAAGAATAAGAGAAGGAATATCTTATTGATGTAAAAGATATGTAAAAGCAAATAATAAATAGTTGAAAGACTATGATGACAAAAAATATTGAATTTTTAGCATATTTATGTGCTATGAGACTATTTGTCATTTAATGGACTTGAATGGGATGAACGAAGTAATTTTGATTGGTCCAAAGACCTGATCATCTCGTGCAATTTTACAAACATAAATGAAATATCAGATACGATTAAAACTAGATATATTTTCGAGGTAGAGTTACAATACCAGAAAGAGTTACATGATTTACATAAAGATTTACCACTCGCTCCTGAAAGTAAAGTTTTTGTGGGAACTCAAGAAAGCAAATTCAGATAACAAAAATAATAATGTAGTTCACGACACAAATGTTAAAAATTATCTGTCTCTTGGAATGAAAATAACAAATAAAGATAGAGTTTTAAAATGAAATCCACCAGATTGGCTGAAGAAGTATATAGATTTCAGTACAGAAATAAGAACAAAAGCCAAACCTGATTTTGAAAAAGATTTTAATTAACTGATGAGTAATTGAATGTTTGGAAAATTAATGGAAAAAATTAGAAACAGAGTGGATATAAAATTATTTTCAGATGGGGAAAAATCTGATAAATTAATAGCAAAGCCAAACTTAAAAGAAGTACAATATGTAATGAAAATCTTGTTGCCATTAATGTGCATAAGACAAAAATCACACTTAATATGCCTATCTATGTTGAAATCAGCATACTGTATTTATCCAAAGATTTGATAGATGATTTTCACTATACAATAATAAATCGAAAATAATGGGAAAATACTTAAATTACATTTACAGATACCGATGCTTTCATACACAATATAGAAACTGAAGATTTGTATAAAGACTTAAAATGGATGATTAATTACTTTCATACAAGTGATTATCCAGTAAAAAGTATTTATGAAATTTCACAAGTAAATAAGAAAGTTCTACAAAAAATGAAAGACGAGTGTAATGACAAACTAATGGAAGAATTCTGCGGTTTAAGAGAAAAGAAAGAGAACTAACTCGTGAGTCAGCTAGTGAGTCAAAACTGAGCCAGAACATACAGAATGTAACTACTGAATATAATAAACCTTCTTGATACTCATAAGCTTATGTCCACAAATCAGCATGGTTTTATAAAAAGTATAGCTTGTGAGAAACTCAAATTGCTTTTTCTGACGTGATATACTGAGAACAATAGACGAAGGGCAACAGGCAGATTCCATATTTCTAGATTTCAGGAATGCATTTGACACATGACTCATTGCAACTTGTTAACGAAGATATGAACAAATGGAAAAAGTTTTCAGGTTCGTGAGTGGCTCGAAGACGCCTTAGATAATAGAACCCAGTATGCTTTCCTCAGTGGCGAGTGTTCATCAGAGACAACGGCATCATCAGGAATGCCACAGGAATGTGTGATAGTCCTGCTGTTGTTCTATATACACATAGATGATTTGGTGGAGAGGGATGGACAGCAATTTGCGGTAGTTTGATGATGATACTGTGGTGTACTGTAAGGTGCCGAAGTTGAGTGACTGTGGGAAGATACAGCACGAATAAGACAAAATTACCAATTGGCGCGATGAATGACAGCTCGCTCTAGATGGGTAAAAATGTAAGTTAAAGCGGATGGGTAGGAAGAACAAACCTGTAATGTTCGGATACAGTATTAGTAGTGTCCTGCTTGACACAGTCAAGTCGTCTAAATATTTTAGCGTAACATTGCAGAGTGATATGAGGTGGAACGACATGTGAGAACTGTAGCAGGAAAGGCGAATAGTCGACTTCGGTTTATTGGCAGAACTTTAGGAGAGAGTCGTTTACCTGTCAAGGAGAGTGTCAGTTCCGCTAGAGTGTATCGGATCCGTACCAGGTCGGATTGAAGGAAGCTATCGAAGCAATTCAGAGGCGAGCTGCTACATTTGTTACCGTTTGGTTTAAACAACACGTAAGAGTTAGGCCAAGTTTCGGGAACTGAAATGGGAACCCCGGGGGGATGGCGACGTTCTTCTCGAGAAATATTATCGAGAAAATTTAGAGAACTGGCATTTGAAGCTGACTGCCGGACGATTGTGCTGCCGCCAACATATGTCTGCTGCCGCCAACATACATCAGGACAGCAATCTTTCATTTTATTCGTGATGGAGACGTCTGACCTTTTAAAGTGCATTATTGTGCATAACAATCACTTAAATGCTTAGGATCGAAACCTGTCGTTTCGTTTGAACTTATTTGCTTTTTTGCGTTAAGTATGCTGTGGATCATTTATGTTACATCACAGGTGTTTCACTTTTATTTTCAAGGAATCTTTGGTGTTGGTTCTATGAAAACAGTGACGGAAAGAAATGGCAACACCAAGAAGGATTTGTATGACAGAAACGAAAGTTGGCAGGTGTCTTTCTATATTTTAAAGACGACGTCTGCTTATGTTTCGCGCCAGTCTCATAAGAGTGGCAGAGCAGCGCTGCTATGAGAGTGCAAATCTGGTTTGCTTTAAATATCACATTTGCTGTAAATAGACGCTTTATTGGTCGTGTGCATTAGTTACCTTTGAGATTGGAAATGGTTTGATGATGCTGGCCAAGAATGCTTTTAAGGCGACAACCACGCCATTATCGACACTTCACCGAGTTTGGACCAGATAGTGTAATAGGTCTACGGGAACTTGGATATTCTTTCTGCAATACTGCTGAAACACTTGAGAGGAATGTAGCCACTGTACAAGATTGACGGCTGCGGTTGTCACCAGAATGTACGGCCGCAGGAAGATGGCCACGTGGCACTACCGAGAGGAGTCCATCGTGCTCGGCGTATGGCTCTGGCGTATCGTACTGCATCTGCAGCGTTAATTGAGCTGCACAGTGCCACAACGAACTGTAACAAATCAGTTATTTTAAGGACAGCTCTGTTGCATCTTGTAGGGTTCAGTACACTGAACTCAAACAATCGCCATTTGCAACTTCGGTGGTGTCGAGCGAGTTCTCATTGGCGTGCGGGATGGAGGTCTGTTGCGTTTCCTGATAGAAGCTGATTCTGCCTCTGTAGCAGTGCTGGCAGTGTGGTGGTTAAAGGGACAGCAGTTGAGGCCTGCAACGAACCCGTCTGTGTGCTTAACACGCTGGACCTACACCTGTAGTTACGTTCACGGGTGCGATTTTGTATGACACCAGAACCACTCTCGTTGTTATCCCACTGCAAATTTGTCCGTCAATCTGGTGATTCGACCTATTGTGCTGCCTTTCATGGGCAGCATTCCAAGGGGTGTTTTCCCACAAGATAAAGCTCGCCCATAAACCGCTGTTGTAACCCATCGTGCTCTATAGTGTCAACATGTTGCCTTGGTCTGCTTGATCACCAGATCTGTCTCCCACAAAGCACGTGTGAGACATTATCGGACGACAACTCCAGCGTCATCCACAATCAGCATTAACTGCCCCTTTATTTGAGTGACCAAGGGCAACAGGCATGAAACTCTATCCCACAAACTGATATCCGGAAACCGCACTACACAGTAAATGCACGTGTTCACGTTTGGCATCAAAATTTTGGCGGCTACCATCTCACTTTTCCAACGCCTTATCTCGTGCTTAAATTAACCTGTGATATTGCAATGTTAAGCACTCACATTTGTTACCTACACAAGTGTATTCCCGAAATTTGATTACTGTACATTATTTTTCGATGTAGCCATGTATTTCCATTAGTGCAACAAATGAGTGCGTGCTGACCTCCGAATTTTTTGTATAAAACTCCTTGTAGCTTTTTAAAAATAAAACTGACGTTATTGATATATTGCCACTTTATTCTTCATGTCTACGTATTTATTTCGCAAAGTAGTTACCATGGCGACGAACACATTTCTCCAAAAGAGAGGCCATCTTGTTGGTACCGTCTCTGTGCAATGTTTGACTTCGTGCATGGAAACACACTCTCAGCTCTGCCTACACCGCTTCATCACTATTAAGGTTGAGTCCTCGAAGGCGTTCCTAAGTTTCGGAAATATATGAAAATCAGGTAGGACCTTAAGTTGAGACTTTATGGGAGACGAACGATGTCAGTGAACCCAAAGGATCGGATTGTTCCAGATGACGTAGCGCTCGTGTGTGGTCTGGTATTGTCTTGTTCAACGGGAGGCTACTCCAAGTGTGGACGAACTCTTCGATTTCGAAACTCGATTACAGCACGCTGTTTCTCACACACCGACATAGGTACGTTACACACCACGATGTTAAATGCTACAATTGGGAGGCTTTCAACGGCATGGGGTTGCAGATAAGAACACATGAAGAACGATGATGTAAAATGTTAATAATGTTTGTCCTATTTTAAAAAACGTTAATAGTTTTCATATAAAAAATTCGGAGGCATTACTTTTCAGCAAGCTCCCGTAAACAATAATTTACTACATTATCATTTAGATTAAAGAAAAGATTTTCCTTAAAAATTTGCTATACTCTACTTGTAACGTTCATTATAACTTCTTACATGCTTTGAAGAAGAAAGTATTGTCCCTCATTGTTAGCAAATTAACTCACTTGCAGAATAAACCTTCATAATTTTTCTGTGTTGAAATAGTAAACTGGAGAGCAACGAGGATCCATCTATACAATTCTAAACATGTAGGACAAACAGCGGGCGTCAGGGTGTAGAAATATACCTCCAACAGTGACCATAGGATCTGTTGAGGGAACAGTGAAAAGAGCAGGACGTATCAAAACCTCTTTACAGCGATTACGTTGCCATGATTTGTTGGTCAGGGGGTTATGATCCTCTGGCAAAGAATGTTGTTGTTGCGAGACTTTTCCTACCGTACTAACTCTTCTAGATATTCACCAGATCTCTTTGTAGCACGATTAACTTTTCTCTCACGTTACCTCACGAAGCAATTCTTTATACGCCAATTATTCATCCCTCTAAGTGGTAACGTCATATTAAATTGAATAATCAAGCTATCAGTTTTTAAATTATTGCAACCGTTTAAGAATCGCAGTACTACACGACGTCTGACGTCACTGTCACTTAAAAGTGTCATCACTCAGGTGTAGAGCTGACAGATTGCTGCTACCATCATTGTTATCTCAACCAATTTATTAACATAAAATGTCAGTTTACTAATGTAATTTGCATTTTTTGAGCTTTTATAAGCGTTTGGTATTTATGGCATACTAACAGATATGATTCCTGAAGCAGAGATGTTTGTTTCCTTTCTTTAAGTGTATTTGAAAGTAATATTTTTTGCTAGCTAATGTAGCGTCTCCTGGCCAGTCGTCATAAAAAGCGTGTGATTTTATCCGTGTGTAAGACCAGTTAACATATATCGTTATAGTGCCTCGCATAAGGCGAAAGTGAAATAATTTAAACACGACCAATTGAAGTAATAAAGCAAGACTGTGTAGACATTTCACGAATGTACTATGTATGTACGTAGAACATTAGTAATTATTTGACGTTTAATGCATTTGTTAACTTTGAATTCATGACATATTATTATATTCGAAAATCTTGTTATATGAATTAATGATTATGATCTGTGCCTCAGATAAAAGAACAATTCAGTACATGTAAAAATAGTAAAAAGCATTGTAATAATCTCTTTCATCTCTTTTGGGTTCGCTACCAGTAACACTCGCGTGTTAAGCAAATCTATATGCTAGCTGTGAGTCTTTAGTTCATGAACCTTGAGATCCGCCACTAGGTGAGTTGTTGTAAATAGGTGTCTAAAATTAATGCATTTTTGTTTGAATATATAGAGTTTGAGCAAATATGTTTTTAAAATAATTTGTAAAGTTGCCAGCAATTCGTCCCGGAAATAATTTAGACATTTTCAGCATTTAATTTAGCGGAAGCCGCTGTACGAATCTGCGAGGGCAGCGGCCGCAGACGCGGCACATTTAAAAGATATTTATTTCAGGCATCGCAGTCGCCTAGCCGGTAAAGCGAGGTAACATAATAATATTCAACATTTTCTTACAGCTTCCAGCAGTGTCAGCAGGCTAGATCTTAGATATTATTTATGGAAGGTGCTGTGCGACATGTTCCACGCGGCCGCAAAATATAAAACGAATAACTGTGTTATGACTTTATCGTTTTCACATTCTGTGGCAAGGTCTGCTCTGCGAAACTAAAGCAATATTTTACATTTTTTCCCTGAGATTAAGAGAACTCGGGCTAGCCGCACGCCTATTCTAATTAACAGTAATAAAAAATCCACTGCATAACGTAAACAACAATCAGTACTGTAACGATCATTTGAATTTCAGTACTAACTTTTCTGAATATTATGCAAGGTAGTGAGTTCAGATACAGTTCTCTTTCTTTCTTGATTACGTTACAGCAGCAAGTGAATGTTCCCTACATAATTATCCAGAGCAGATGTGGAAAAGCAATAATTTGATGCACGGTGTGCCACACTTATTATAAAAGTGTTTATTCCCTCTCCCACTCCATAACCACAAGCCGAATAAAATTATCTCCAGTAGTAAAAAAGTGAGAGGTGGAGTAAGGGAGACGGAATACTAAAAATGATCGAGCATGTTCTCTGTAGATTCTGTAACTAACACAAATGAGATATATACACTCCTGGAAATGGAAAAAAGAAGACATTGACACCGGTGTGTCAGACCCACCATACTTGCTCCGGATACTGCGAGACGGCTGTACAAGCAATGATCACACGCGCAGCACAGCGGACACACCAGGAACCGAGGTGTTGGCCGTCGAATGGCGCTAGCTGCGCAGCATTTGTGCACCGCCGCCGTCAGTGTCAGCCAGTTTGCCGTGGCATACGGAGCTCCACCGCAGTATTTAACATTGGTAGCATGCCGCGACAGCGTGGAGGTGAACCGTATGTGCAGTTGACGGACTTTGAGCGAGGGCGTATAATGGGCATGCGGGAGGCCGGGTGGACGTACTGCCGAATTGCTCAACACGTGGGGCGTGAGGTCTCCACAGTACATCGATGTTGTCGCCAGTGGTCGGCGGAAGCTGCACGTGCCCGTCGACCTGGGACCGGACCGCAGCGACGCACGGATGCACGCCAAGACCGTAGGATATTATGTAGTGCCTTAGGGGACTTCACCGCCACTTCCCAGCAAATTAGGGACACTGTTGCTCCTGGGGTATCGGCGAGGACCATTCGCAACCTTCTCCATGAAGCTGGGCTACGGTCCCGCACACCGTTAGGCCGTCTTCCACTCACGCCCCAACATCGTGCAGCCCGCCTCCAGTGGTGTCGCGACAGGCGTGAATGGAGGGACAAATGGAGACGTGTCGTCTTCAGCGATGAGAGTCGCTTCTGCCTTGGTGCCAATGATGGTCGTATGCGTGTTTGGCGCCGTGCAATCAGGACTGCATACGACCGAGGCACACAGGGCCAACACCCGGCATCGTGGTGTGGGAGCGATCTCCTACACTGGCCGTACACCTCTGGTGATCGTCGAGGGGACACTGAATAGTGCACGGTACATCCAAACCGTCATCGAACCCATCGTTCTACCATTCCTAGACCGGCAAGGGAACTTGCTGTTCCAACAGGACAATGCACGTCCGCATGTATCCCGTGCCATCCAACGAGCTCTAGAAGGTGTAAGTCAACTACCCTGGCCAGCAAGATCTCCGGATCTGTCCCCCATTGAGCATGTTTGGGACTGGATGAAGCGTCGTCTCACGCGGTCTGCATGTCCAGCACGAACGCTGGTCCAACTGAGGCGCCAGGTGGAAATGGCATGGCAAGCCGTTCCACAGGACTACATCCAGCATCTCTACGATCGTCTCCATGGGAGAATAGCAGCGTGCATTGCTGCGAAAGGTGGATATACACTGTACTAGTGCCGACATTGTGCATGCTCTGTTGCCTGTGTCTATGTGCCTGTGGTTCTGTCAGTGTGATCATGTGATGTATCTGACCCCAGGAATGTGTCAATAAAGTTTCCCCTTCCTCGGACAATGAATTCACGGTGTTCTTATTTCAATTTCCAGGAGTGTAGATTATGCACAACTATCGTACATTTGCATCATTATTTAACTTGCGAGAATCTCACAGGTTGTTTTTCAACTATTAATAACTCGTTTTGAGCGACATGTAAAGTCAACTGCCCTAATCTTTTTTGCATCTTGTGACTAGGACTGATGACATAAATGCACAATATCCCTGAAGAAAACATTGTTACCAGTCACATTCTTTGAATGATGGATTTTTTTCGTCCTAACTACACTGCGCAACAGAATTAAAGAATCACTTTGTCGTAACGCCGTAAATGTATCCCACTGCGACGGAGGAGTTCGAAATTTGTGTCAAACTTGTCTACAGTCTTCCTCTATAAGGACTGAAAAGCGTGGCGCTGTGCGACGTCACCCTCGAGCCCGGAGTCGCTTCAAACAATAAGGCATCGATACACTCGAAAAAACGTCAGAGCTCAGTAGTTCATGTCAGGTGCAATGTGGGTTAATTATGGCATTATTGCCACCAAATTTCACCAAATTCTGTCTAACGCCGCAGTGAATGAATCACATGATAGAAACGTCTTTCCTCTACCTCTTACTCACATTTCACATTTCACCCTTCTTTTGACGCCTTTGCGATGGAGGTCATGGTTGAAATCAGGCAGATTTCTTACGGGTGACTAAGAAAAACATATCAGACACACCGACGCTCACAATCGACTTGCAAAGGCGTTAGGCCGCATTCTACGTAAGCGAGAGAAGCGACCAATGGCGCGCGACAGCTTCAGGTGACAAAACACAAACTCAGGTATAGTTAAGGAAGTGTCCTAATGTAAGCGACATCTGTGTCGCTGCCTGTATCCCTCTGCAACAGGCGACGTTTGAATTCAGACGTTTGAATCTTGTCAGTGCAGCACGCGCGACAGAGAGCGATAGCCACGTGTGTTCTAGGAAAATCAGTGGAGCGGACGCGACGGCAGCTATGAATTACTTAACATCCGATTTTAAGAAAACTGTTCGGTGATAAAATTTGATTTTTTCGAGTCTAATAGCATGATATGTTTGAACGATAGAGGACTGATTTTTTTTCCTTATTCGTCATAGTTACTCTGCTGCACGAAATTGGGTACATGGCTGCACGAATTTTTTAAGAATTCGCAGAGGGAAAACCACATTGCGTAAACTTTCCGTATTAATTTATGGCCATAAATTATTGCGTATGAAATGTATCCAATATATGTAAATTGTATTTAAAGTTGAGACCGAAATGATTTCTCTTTTCATTCTTGAGATATTGGTTGTTATATCAGCGGCGCGTCCGAAACTTTCCTGCGCTTCGGGAATCAAGTGGTAGTAAAAATCGTCGGAACTCAGAAACGATTCAATATATCGAAACGAAGATTTTTGGAAATAGGAGCATGCAGAAAGGACTATTTTGTCGTATGATTAACACTAGATACGTTTTTGTAAACATGTGAGCAGAGCGAAAACAAGACTCCCTGTAAATTACACCATGAGGTTTTGTCCAAATTTTCAGAACCAAACAAGGCAGAGAAACAGGTAAACGCGGTATCAAAGCGACCATCATGAAGTCTAATTTGGCATGAAAATATTTAACTGCTTGAAAAGAATCAGGGTAACTAACTAAAACTTAATTAATAAGCTGAGGAAAAACTGAAATATTCCACGATAAGCTGCTGCCAGGCTATGTAAATGAAATGTCAAAAGTTTTATCTGTTCAAGACCTAGCTATTTTTCACGTAAAAAGATACACTAGTGTGGTATTTAAATGTCAAAAAGGCTTCCTTCCCAATAAGTACGTTTAGAAGGCAAACCAGAAGGCAGTAATATCATGCTTTCTGAATAACAATTGAAATTAAAAAATTATAGAAACCAGTCCAATATTTTATGAAATTATTTGTGTAAAACATATATGTAGATCAGAGAAATGATCTACGTGCCTTTGAATGATGCTCGAAATCATGAACAGAACATGAGTAGCACCAAACATTTTCCTAATATTTTTTATTTTATTCTTTTAGACAAATCAATTTTTTCTTTTTAAAAAAAATTGTATGCTTTACTTTTACATACTATTTAGAGTAATTGAAACGCTTGGCCTTAACATTAACTTTGTCTGTTAACTTTGACTCCTAACCCCAACTCCCACAAAAAAATTAAAAATATTGTGTGTCATGTAATATTTTGCGTAATGTAATATCTTGTATAGGCACCTTTTACTAACCTGACACGTTCCACATCATTACGCAGTGTCTTATTCATGATCTACGGAACAAGTACTAATCACAATCTAATCTAATCTAATCTCTAATATCTGTAAAATTTCATGGTTCATTGTAATTGATTAGGAATTAAATGTGAGAGATATACTGGGATAGGTGTGAAGATCAAATTCTTTGCAAGACCTTATAAATATACTTAGCGACACAGTGTAAGCAGTATACATGAACTTAGTATACAGAATTATAACTGAGCCACTAAAACAATAAAAACGACCCGATATCGAACCCAGGACATTTTCGTAACACGTAATCAAAAAATGTAACGCCCCCCCTTTTTTTATACAAATGGATAAAGGAAAGCCGTTCCTCTTCGGATACATAAACATAATAATAGGAAGTCGTCCCGTTGCTGTGTTGTTTCCGTTGTTTGTTCAATCTCATAAAAAAAGGAACTGGAAAGAGGTGCTACGGTTATCTTCTCACGTCATCGATAATCCAGCTGCGAGGCGGATTATGGTATGCGCTCCAAAGAAAATTTGAAAAATAGTGCCTGTATTTAGGGTTCTTGATGATCGCACAGTGTCGTTCGTTGAGGTAATACCAAAAATCGGGTACTGTCTTTTCGCCATTGCCGAATAGGTAGTGAACAGTGTGGCCGCTAATCCACGTCACAGAGTTGTGTTTTTGCTATAGGGAAATACATCTCATCGGGGAAAAGAAGTGATCGGGTAGTTACCCTGTCGGGAGTCGTGCGTGTGAGAAAATACATTATCTGGCGCACCAAATACCAAACGTCCTGTGCCGACCCGCATTCGAAACGATGTGCATTCAAGGGAGGTGGCATTCACTGCCTGCCACCGAGGCACGTCACTTTGTAGTGGGGTGTTTGCTTTCAATCACATTCGGCGTCCTGTTCGTTTGCATGGCAGCATACATCGCCCGCGTTATCTTCAAGCGTGTGGGTGGTAGTGCGGTACGGATGTAGCTTAATTCAAGGAAGAATTATCTAATGCAGAGGAAAGGTCCTGGGATGTCTGATATCATCACAGGGGATGCGAGTGAGGTCGGTCGTAAGGCCTCCAGTAAGAGGCTTGTGAGGCACGTCGGGCTACAGTGCCACAGTTGCAGGTGACAGCTGACGAACAGGGCCTTCGCTCTGTTCTGAACATGACAATGGCCTAAACCCCCTCTGCTCCTCTGGAGGATTAGGGACTCGTGACGAATCTTAAATAACACGCCCGTATTAACAAAGAATCCTAAAACGGCCAACATGCGGTGAGGCAGATTAGGTGGTATCGGGAGTATGTGTGCAAAATGGGGGATACGTGACGCCAAACAGATGTTAGCATATTGCGTCCGTTGCAAGAGGTTTAGATGTCTAAGACGGTGGTCACTTATTCCTGCTCTCATCTGATTCAATAAAGGCTGGTAGTTAAGGCTGTTGAGCGCTTCATGTCAGATATGAATTCAATGCCAAGACAGCGAATTGTGTACTGATTCGTAGCTGTGCTACGCTCTCGTCGGGTAAACATCTGCCTACAGACAGGGCGTGCTATTTGTGGAGATTGAGATTGCTCCTCGATGCCGCGCCGTAGGTCGCCATCCACGCCAGTGCTGCACAAACATCGTCATTACTGCTAAAAAGGAGTACCACATCATCTGCATAGGCAGTGCAGCAAAAAGTGTGTCCATCAGGGGACATCCCAGTCAGGCGTTGTCGGAGGCCACAGAGGAGTGGTTCCAAGACGAGGGCGTACTTATCACCGAAAGAGGGCAGCCTTCACGCACCGATCGTTGGATCTGTATTGGCGGCGTGCAACGGCCACTATATAACATCTTAGACGTCGCGCAGCGTAGGAGACGCATCAGCACATTAACTATGTTGTCCGTATACCCCATGTGTCCCAGTGCCTCCATCAAAAATGTGTGGTCGACTCTATCAAAAGCCTGGCTAAAGTCGAGTGAGAACAAAATTCCAGGCAGTTGGCGAGCTTTGGCTAGCGTGATCGTATCTCGATATCGGTACAGTGCAGTGAAAATATTATGGTCACCACCTAATGATGCCTGGTCCTGCGACAGAACACATTGTACTGATGCTTGCCGCCTGAAGCCGGGTGAAAATCCTTAAGTCAATGTTGAGTACGGTCAAGGGACGATACTCACTGACCCTGGATCCGCCTCGTGGTTTGTGTGTTAGCACAATCAGTCCTTGTAGGAACACCCCAGGGATCTGTGTCGTGGGAGACATAAGATCGCGAAAATATCAGTCCATGCTGGTGCCATCAATTGTTGATATGTCCGGTAAAATTCCAGAGGATGGCCACCAAGTCCTGGGGACTAATGAGCAGCCCCCGCCTGTATTGCTTCAATGGTTTCCTCTTCCGTTATATCTGCAGTCAAATCCGCCGACGCTGTCGGAGAGATCGTGCCATAAGTGAGATAACTGACTTCGGCGATCCAGGGGGATATCGGTGTTCCGAGTACACCCTAGTGTAGTGAGCATGAAGGGCGTTTCCTATATCACGCTGGGTATCAAGGCGTCGTCCGTCTTCCGTCGTCATAGCATGGATCAGTGTCCTGCAGTGACGTGGTACATGGACGGTTCCTCCTGGGCCATTCTGTCTTGAGTGCGCGCTCTGACGAACACACCCTCAAGGTGGCAACGTCTTAATCTGTTGGTATGTGCCTTGGCACGTTTCACAGTCACCTGCCTTGCAGGTCATTACGGCAATGTCGTACAGTCCCTTAATATGTTGTAGTAAAAGTCAATGGTATGTCTCTCCCATACTGCAACATCTCGTGCGTAGCCTATCAAGTACTTCCGGAGAACTGGCTTGGCGCAGAGTAACTACAACGACAGTGTAGAGCGGTAGGTGCCACGCAGGTGGCTACAAGAATTTGATTACTGTACATTATTTTTCGATGTAGCCATCTATTTCCAAAAGTGCAACAAATGAGTGCGTGCTCAGCACCGAATTTTTTTTTATGAAACTCCTTATAGTTTTTAAAAATAAAACTGACGTTATTGATATATTGCCACGTTATTCTTCATGTCTACGTATTTATTTCGCAAAGTAGTTACCATGGCGACGAACACATTTCTCCAAAAGAGAGGCCATCTTGTTGGTACCGTCTCTGTGCAATGTTTGACTTCGTGCACGGAAGCACACTCTCAGCTCTGCCTACACCGCTTCATCACTATTAAGGTTGAGTCCTCGAAGGCGCTCCTAAGTTTCGAAAATATATGAAAATCAGGTAGGCGCTTAAGTTGAGACTTTATGAGAGACGAGCGATGTCAGTGAACCCAAAGAGTCGGATTGTTGCAGATGACGTAGCGCTCGTGTGTGGTCTGGTATTGTCTTGTTCAACGGGAGGCTACTCCACGTGCGGATGAACTCTTCGAATTCGAAACTCGGTTACAGCACGCTGTTTTTCACACACCGACATAGGTACGTTACACACCACGATGTTACATGCTACAGTTGGGAGACTTTCAGCGGCATGGGGTTGCAGATAAGAACACATGAAGAACGAAGATGTAAAATGTTAATAATGTTTGTCCTATTTTAAAAACGTTAATAGTTTTCATATAAAAATTCGGAGGCATTACGTTTCAGCAAGCTCCCGTAAACAATAATTTCCTACATTATCATTTAGATTAAGAAAAGATTTTCCTTAAAAATTAGCTATACTCTACTTGTAACGTTCATTAGACCTTCTTACATGATTTGAAGAAGATAGTATTGTCCCTCATTGTTAGGAAATTAACTCACTTGCAGAATAAACCTTCATAATTTTTCTGTGTTGAAATAGCTGGTGTAGTGAGTAAATCCGGGCCGATCGCCACAGCAATGTTCCCACGAGTCCATCAATTGAACGTTATTTATAACTGTCGAAAGTTCTGTGCAGGGAGAATGATGAGGAAACTCATCCTTAGGTGCTTGGCTACAGTTGAAGTCCCGTCCGAACATCAGGGCGTCTTGACGGCCCATAAAGAGGCGCGTTATTGTATGAGCGAGAAAGGTGGATCGTTTGGACGCCGACTATATCCTAACGGCGCATAGGTATTAATAAGTTTGACTCCTTGCACAGTAAGAGCCATGCCTCTAGCGTCAGGGAGATACTCGACGTCTTCTGCGGGAATCCCTTCGCTGAGGAGGATCGCCACACCACTGCCATTGGCCGACGCATGTGAGCCCCAAGTCTTGTAGCCATAGGGTTCCTTGAAGTCTGCGACATACACCTCTTGAAGGGGGGCAATGTCCATGTCTGCTGCTTTGAGTAGATCCTGTAGCATCACTATGTTATGTCGGGCACGTACGTTGTTGATGTTAATCGTTGCTAGACGTTATGTATGGTTAGCCAGGTCGGCAACTGGGTTGTTTAGGAGGCCAGGTGTGGGCTGTAGGGACGGCCCCACATAGGTTGACGATACAGCCTTAGTCACTGTGGTTAGTCGGGGCTGAGTACAGCCGAGGGAGCATCTCTGCCCTCGGCATCCTGCTGATGCTGTGGCTCATCCTCGATATCATCCGCCCACGAATCAGATGTAGAAATTGATAACTGTTGATTAGTGCTGTCAGTAGAGCGCTCGCGCGCCTGTTCAGTAGTAGAAGTGGTATTGTCAGACCGAGGCTCAGAAACGGTATTCTCCGTAATATCGTGACAGAAATGGTCAGTCGTGGCGGTAGAGTCCTGAGTGTCGTCCGACGCCAGATGTTCGTTCGGCTCACACATCCGAGGCAAGCAATCATCGGATGGCGTATGGCGCCGTTTCTTGCGTTTTTGAGGGGACCGTTGTTTACGGACATGTTGTTCTGTGTCAGAGTGCGGGCGACAATCGTCTGATGCGGTCTCCATTGGCAGGAAGGCAGAAGGCGGCACAGTTTCTGTTTCTACTTCCATCTTCTCTTTAGGCTCGTCTTGGTGGCACAATTGGTCACCGTCTTGAGGCAAGTCTGCCGATGACGTCATGGAGGAGGATATGCTGACCGCCACACTGTCATCGACCATTGACTGCAATATGGTGTTTCAATCTTGGGCAGGAACAGCTGTTACGGTTGTAGCCGCTGCATTCGTAATGGGGAGTGAAGTAGGCGACGCCGTGGATGAAACTTCACCAACCGGTGTCTGAGTCAGTCGGCGTTGAAATCTGGCCGATCGGACATGTCCTTCCTGGCCGCAGCCGGCGCAAGTACGCGGTTGTCCGTTGTACATGACAATGGCTCTAAAACCGCCAATTACTAAGTAGGATGGCACATGCTTCGTCAGTTCAATCTTAATTTGTCTCAAACGTTTGCCATTTTTCAGCTAGGTGGCTTAGCACGTTGACGAACGGTTTGTAAGCTGTCATCACAAGATCTGGTGGGACTTCAAACGGCTGCTCGGTGACCCTCAGAGTGCGAAGGTCTAATCCAGTGTGGTCGATCGTTACAGTTCCTATGTGGCCTTCGGAGATGCTTAAATTTAAGTCTATGAGTGTGTCGACACACAAGATCACTGCACGCCTCTTCATTGATCTGTTTTATGTATACGACACTTTGTGCTATAGAAAACTGGATCCCAATGATGTCTTGAGGTGCAATATGAAGTTCTTCCCGGATGAATCGTTCAATGTCAAGTGCTCGAGGTCTAGCGTAGTCGTTTGGAAAGTGATCTTAATTGTGGACTTGCAGTACGAGTGCGCCATGGCACTACACAGACACGGACGCGTAAGACTCGTCGCAGCGGAACAGTAAACAATCGCGCGCGGTGCGCAATCAGGCGGGACACAGGCACGACGACCTTGCCCCACCGCTGCTAACAGCGGACTGACCACTACGCTACAACTAGCTGTCTTTTTCTGCTTTTGATCTGTGTACTTACGTTTGCATTTAGCATAGTTAGTCATGAAGAGTCATTCTTCCGCATTTATTGCCTGTTAAAAGTTCTTGATCATGTAAAATACCTTTGTATTTAATTTACTGATGAGATAGTCGAATGCTCCTCTGCTCATTCGTGTGTATTTCTCCATGGAGATTCCTTCCTTTGTAAATTTCATTCCTTTTCGCTCTATTTTCTTAAGTAAACCTAATTTTGTAGGCTTTCTCTCCATCTACAGTATTCTTTAGGTTAGGGACGCCGTTTTATAAAAACAGCTGGTTGGCTCTAAGGAGCCATCTTGTGGGGCGACATGGTCTCTCACGCGCACAACACCCGAGCTTTTCGCCCGATGCTGTCGCTTGTCGCTAGAGTGTCGCGCATCCAGAAATCGCTCGCTGTCGGTTACTTCTGTCGCTCACGTAGGACACGGCCTTAGGGAATGGCATAGATGACGTCATTGAACATGATCACACTCGTTTGAAGTCAGGATCGACTACAGTTTTTGTTCCATTGAGCACTCATTCATTGCAGTCAGCAGTGTCAAAGGTTATGAAGAACTCCGTGATGCTGCTCATCGCACTGCGAACTATCATTTTCGGTAGCGAAATGTGTGGGATTTAGCGATCCAAAGGTTGTACTGGCGTCATTGACGTCCTTATGATACTCTCTAACGTCTTTGAATCTCAGTGGCTGTTTGTCTGAACGGTTGTCCTCGGCCATCCACAAGAAAACCGAATGATTTCAACTCTGGGTGTCCTGGTGCTAATATACATTGCTGAGGCGTCAAAAGAAGGGATGAAATCTGAGTAAGAAGAGGGATGAAGTCCTTTCCATGGTGCAACATGTCCACAGTGGCGTTCGGCTAATTGTGGTGAAATTTTGTGCCAGTGTGACCCAATGAAGCAACCTCACACCTCACATGAATTAAGTTCTGCTTTTCTCTTCACATGTGTCGATACCTAGCTGTTTGAAGCGTCGCCAACTTTCGTGTTGACGTCTCTCACGCCGTGGCTTTGCACCTTCACAGAGGAGCGTTCTGTGAGCCTTTGAGCCCAATTTCGAACTCCCACATGGAAATTGGGCACAGTTACAGAGTTACGAAAAACTGATTCTTTGGTTGTGATGCACAGTGTAGTTTCTGGCTTCGGCACAGCATGGGACGGCAGCGAGGATTTACTTTAAGCATTACACCATAGACGTCTACTTTGCTGATATGCCACACACGCAGTCTTGAGTTCCGTCACATTAGTTTCACACGTTAATACAAACCAAAACTATATTTTCTTAGCTGTAAACCATTGTATTTCACTACTTACGGAATAGCACTAAAATTCGAATCAGTTTCATGTAATCAGTATCTTTGGCGACTTTGTGCCCATCGGCGATTTAGATACTAACGTCAACACGTACACAAAGCGGTATATTTACTTGAGAGAGTGTTACGTTGCAATAGTGAAGGAGAAATTCGTTTGCACTTTTATGGCGACGATCTAGTTGAGGCCATTTTGAGGATATCGAATAACGCCTTCAGAGTCGCAGAGCTCCGTTGCGACGACTTTGCCGGCTGAGAGCGCTGCTTTGAGCCTTTTCTTTGGAGAAGAGGTGGCGTTGCACCACTCCATGGATCATAGTTTTGTTTCCGATTCGAAGTGGTGAAATATCGTTGCATCGTCTGTGACAATGTTCGACAAACAATTGTCACCATCAGCGTCGTAACATGCAAGCAGTTCCTCACAAGAAAAAAGAAAACAAATGGCTCTTAGCACTTTGGGACTTAACTGCTGAATTCATCAGGCCCCTAGAACTTAGAACTAATTAAACCTAACTAACCTAAGGACATCACACACATCCATGCCCGAGGCAGGATTCGAACCTGCGACCGTAGCGCAGTTCCTCACAGATTGTCCTTTGTTGCTCTTTATGCTCTTCTGTTAGGAGGCGAGAAACACAGTGTGTAAAAACCTTTGAGTACCATAACTGATGGACGAGTGTGTCAGCACTACCAACAGAGGCATCAAGTTGTGCAGCGAAGCGTTTGATTGTGATTCGTCGATTATCTTGAATGAGAGTATCCGCACGTTACAGCGTTGCAGGAATCACAGCTGTGTGTAGCTGGCTTGCAGGCTAGAGATCCGGCAGGTTTGCGTGACGTGGCTGTGATGACAACAGACGCCTCGCCTAACGGCTCACCGCGCTTTTGTTGACTTCCACTACTCCTTAGGCACTCTGCAAGCGGCAATGAATACCTGCGATGCTCTGAAAATCCATCAAAAGAAACTCAATGACAGCTCTCTGCTTGGAACTCATCTACGTGACAAACGCCATTTTGAAGGCTACGTGTAGCGCCGCTGCCTATAGGAAATTAATGAAACTAAAGAAAATGAAACGGAAATGTACCACTATGTCCCACAACAAATCCCGAACTTTTTTTTCTACAGAAACTGGCAGAGAAAAAAAAGGTGTTGATTACTTACTGAATGTTCACATGCATTCCTGACATCTACGAACAGAACTTTCTACTGGTGTTGAGGGCAGTGCAATATATTCAGTCTAACGTGTTTGTGTGTTTTGCACTCTGCGGTCGTAGTCTGGGTGGACCATGAGTGCAGAGCGCCGGCCAGCATTGTGTGGGGTGTCAAAGGCAGATAATCCCCCCTCTTCCGGCGTAGCGCGGAGTAAACGCCTGCAGTGCGGGTTGCAGACCTTCGGGGCCAGCTGCCGCGCGTTTCTGCACCCACGAAATCCACCCAAGTTTCAGGACCGTGTTGTCCCTACACCCTCCACATCTGGAAAATGCGCTGCCTCTGACCGGCGCCAAATCTGGCAAGTTTATAGCCTTTTATTTTATCCTTTGTTTTTCTCTTTCTGACGCTGCTCCGGACTCCATTGTCCATTCGTGGTGAAATACAAAGGGCACAGTGAGTCGTCTCAGAACAGTACGTGTTTAATCTGTGCGTCCGGTGAAAACAAGTGTGAGGGTTGTTTCCCGGCGAAATGTTAGATACTTAGTTCCAACACGGAAAATTGTTTTCAATATCTTTCATGCCCCAGGTTCACAGTATTCCTGAAACGAATATTAATGTTTTACGGTTCCAAACAACCACTGCCACAATCAACATATCTTTCATTTTAAAGTGAGAATGTGGGTTACCTCTTCCGTATACAGACAACAATGGCCGCATTAGAGTTACGAATTTTTTATTTGTTACAAAATAATTGACTAGTGCCAAGGAGATTTCAGTGGATATAATTAAAATGGAGTTGATTGAGCTATGTTTTGTGTTTTGTTTTTATTGATCATAAAGTGAGTCCATGAACTTTGTTTAGCAGATTCCAAGTGTGTGGGTAGGAACCGTGCCAATCAAAACTTTTCGACTGGCTGAAACTGCAAACTATAACTTGGCGTTTCACCGGTAAAGCTATTATATGGAACAAATTTCCTTGTAGCCTCTCCTGTTACAACACATTTTATGTTATATGCCTTGCATCACTAATATAATAGATATTGTCCACTTCGTTTGCAGTGTGTGTCTTAAGAAATTGATTGACTTCATCTTTTGTAACTATTTATATGAAACTGACATTTTACAAGTAATTTAGGTCATTTAAATGCAGTGATCTTAGTCTTAGCTTGTAATACGTTATTCTCTGGAAGAAGTCTAGCGGACGTCATCAGCAACTCTTTCTAAAAGTTTCTGAATGCCAGTAAGTATCCCAGTAGGGCTAAGAAATGTGAAAATAACCGTTTCATTAAAAACTGTTTATTCTAATACCAGTCTGTGGTCCAACCTCAGTTGTAAACTTTCCCAAAAGAATTGCACTGTGCAGAAGTGCCTAAGAAAACAATTTTTTTCTATGTGAGGACATTATGAATTAAATCAATGAATTAGTGTTCAGTTTTAAATGTGTTATCAGACCATAGTGACCTCCTCAGGATAGCAACCGACATGACTCTCTGACGTTTTATTGACAAAGACCATTATGATATTTCTTAAAAGACATCATGGTCGTCGTTGACAGTATGAAATATGTTTTATTATGATTGCAATTTCGCCCTTAGGGCCATTTTCAAGTAACACTGCCAAAGTTACATTCTGTCAGAATGTAAGACTATCTGACATTAGTAAATATTCTATTCTGACAGAATGTATCTTTTGAAGTGTTACTTGAAAATGGCGCAAGGCCGAAATTATTATCATAATAATAAATATTTCATACAGTCAATGGCGACTATGATGTCTTTTAAGAAATATTATATGGCTGTCAATCCCAACCAAGAGAAATTAACCAGTACGATAGTTAATACACTGTGGCAGAATCCTTTGGAAGGAACATGAAAAGCATCAATGGAAATGGTTGTGAATTCATAACGTCATGTATTTCTATGTAAATGTTTAACGTCATGCATTTCCATCTAAATTTCTCTCCAACTTTAACATGTGTTTCTCTAACGAAAACTTAGAAATATGACACCAGTAGTCAATTAAACAAACCTTGGAAAACAAAAGTAATTAAAATAACTTGCAATGTAGAGAGACAACTGCAAGAATTATTAGTATACAAAATACGTGCAACTATGTTAATATTATAGAAGTGTATTGTGTTTTATTCGGAAGAGTTATAAGGAAATAAAGCTGCACGTTACGTCAAGGGTTAATGTTCCCGAAAATAAAACTAAAATGTTAAGGGGCACAGTTATAAGAGGCTACTTTGGAACGAGAACTTACAGGAATTTAAAAAAGTGACCAAATGATAAGTGACACCAAACTTTTAGAAAGGCTCTGTAATAGTAAAGTTCTAAATGTACCCAAGGATTCTGTGTAGTCAGTTTTTCTATGTATTATTAAGTAGTCAATAAATTGTAGACCACTCCACCATCGTCCAAGAAAGTAAGAAAAATAACGAACTCCTCAAAATCAAAGTTACTCCTGGAGGTAATAAAATTTGAGATAAAGTATTAAAATCATGTTCTCCTGAAACAATTACGATATTCAGCAATATTTTTACTGCACCAGTTGCAGGATGTACAATCTTACACAGACTAAACTAAGCCATTGCTGTACTTTTCTTCAACAAAGTTATTGGGATAGATATTAGTAACCAAGGTCGTATTTCAATAGTAACTTACTTTTGAGCAGTTTTCGAAAAAAAAACAATGTTGTAAGAACTATTGAGCGTCTTTCTTGGAGGTCTTCTCCACTGGACATGCCATCAATGGTTTCACTCGATGTGCTCAAAATATCTAAATGACTAATGTGTTCTAACTGGGATCGCTTGTTTCTGCCTAAGGCATTTCACTTTGCAAGTCTCAACATTATATAAGAGAAAGTTAATGATTGTTGGCTACTGTGGAGCAATGTGTATTGGTCCACTTGATATTTAATTTGTAGGAGAAAAAGATCGTATTATATAGCTCATGTAGCGTTCATGATGAATCTTCATCAAAGTGGGAACAAAAGTACTGGCGTTGCACATGTTTCCGCTCTAAGGCTATTCTTGTTCGTGCTATATGCAAATCAGATTTCTATGTAATACCCATTGCCGAGGATGCAAGAACACGGTTAAGCCCAACAGAGCTTTAAGCAGACAATGACCAAAAATTAAAATAAAGTAATATTTTTGGGCTCTTGGTAAATGATTTATCACTTAATCTCCAAAAAAGTTCAGTTTATTCAATTCTGTACAACTCTGGTTACATCATCAATAACTATAGAACTGAGGAAAAGGAAATATACGAACATGATTGTTCAAAACTGCTAAGCGTACTGATTGATCAGAACTTGAACTGCAAATCACGTATTTTAGATTCTCACAATTGCCTGAGTTCTGCAACATTTTCTCTAGGAATTGTTGCCAATTTTGGTCATGAAAGTACTAGAAAGTTGTTTTTCTTTTGATAAAAATTTTAAAAACGTTTACTTACTATCATCGAAAGTAAACGACTGTTGTCATTGTCACGATCGCTTTAACATACACTCCTGGAAATTGAAATAAGAACACCGTGGATTCATTGTCCCAGGAAGGGGAAACTTTATTGACACATTCCTGGGGTCAGATACATCACATGATCACACTGACAGAACCACAGGCACATAGACAAAGGCAACAGAGCATGCACAATGTCGGCACTAGTACAGTGTATATCCACCTTTCGCAGCAATGCAGGCTGCTATTCTCCCATGGAGACGATCGTAGAGATGCTGGATGTAGTCCTGTGGAACGGCTTGCCATGCCATTTCCACCTGGCGCCTCAGTTGGACCAGCGTTCGTGCTGGACGTGCCGACCGCGTGAGACGACGTTTCATCCAGTCCCAAACATGCTCAATGGGGGACAGATCCGGAGATCTTGCTGGCCAGGGTAGTTGACTTACACCTTCTAGAGCACGTTGGGTGGCACGGGATACATGCGGAAGTGCATTGTCCTGTAGGAACAGCAAGTTCCCTTGCCGGTCTAGGAATGGTAGAACGATGGGTTCGATGACGGTTTGGATGTACCGTGCACTATTCAGTGTCCCCTCGACGATCACCAGAGGTGTACGGCCAGTGTAGGAGATCGCTCCCCACACCATGATGCCGGGTTTTGGCCCTGTGTGCCTCGGTTGTATGCAGTCCTGATTGTGGCGCTCACCTGCACGGCGCCAAACACGCATACGACCATCATTTGCACCAAGGCAGAAGCGACTCTCATCGCTGAAGACGACACGTCTCCATTCGTCCCTCCATTCACGCCTGTCGCGACACCACTGGAAGCGGGCTGCACGATGTTGGGGAGTGAGCGGAAGACGGCCTAACGGTGTGCGGGAATGTAGCCCAGCTTCATGGAGACGGTTGCGAATGGTCCTCGCCGATACCCCAGGAGCAACAGTGTCCCTAATTTGCTGGGAAGTGGCGGTGCGGTCCCCTACGGCACTGCGTAGGTTCCTACGGTCTTGGCGTGCATCCGTGCGTCGCTGCAGTCCGGTCCCAGGTCGACGGGCACGTGCACCTTCCGCCGACCACTGGCGACAACATCGATGTACTGTGGAGACCTCACGCCCCACGTGTTGAGCAATTCGGCGGTATGTCCACCCGGCCTCCCGCATGCCCATTATACGCCCTCGCTCAAAGTCCGTCAACTGCACATACGGTTCACGTCCACGCTGTCGCGGCATGCTACCAGTGTTAAAGACTGCGATGGAGCTCCGTATGCCACGGCAAACTGGCTGACACTGACGGCGGCGGTGCACAAATGCTGCGCAGCTAGCGCCATTCGACCTGCCAACACCATGGTTCCTGGTGTGTCCGCTGTGCCGTGCGTGTGATCATTGCTAGTAGAGCCCTCTCGCAGTATCCGGAGCAAGTATGGTGGGTCTGACACACCGGTGTCAATGTGTTCTTTTTTACATTTCCAGGAGTGTATATAAAATATTCACGTTGTTGGTTTAAGCAAGTAGTTGCCATTTTCAGATGAGTTTAATCCAATAAAAAGATTTGTGCAGGTAAGTTAATAATACATGAAGACACATAAACATCATGAAGTCATCTCACGTTCCTAGAAACTTTGTTCTGAGAGATCAGGCACAATTTGAAAGTAATCGTAGCATTCATAGCAAAAACTTAGAAACAATACTAGCCTCCACAGCAGCAGTTCCTATTGAATTTGAAACCAGTTGTATTTGAAAAGCAGTGACATTCATTCCGGTACCTGTGTGTGAGGTTTTCTTAAGCTTGTCTTACATCTTGCTACATAGCTACTGGTGTTACAGCATTGCTTGCAGACACATTGGTCAACCCGCGTTGATATATCAACAAATGGGGCAGCTTTATTCATGGTGTGGTCACAGGCACAGCTCATTGCTGCCATTTTGACTTGTCTTCTCGTCAGCCGGTATTACTGAACTGATTCCATTCAACGGACTACCACGTCCACACCTCTTCCTATATCAAGACTTACTGCGTCCACGGTAGAGTGTCACATGGCTGCCTTCTATTAGCGGTGGTCAAATGCAAATGATCAGTGCCTTAATGGAAAAATACTTAGGTTGCCTATGGAACAGTGATTGTACCCATGAGTGCACCCCTTCCTCCGAATGAAATCGACGGCCTAGAATGGTATACAGTTGGATAAATGTATTAACAGTTATGGCAATTAGTTTTGAAATAACGAAAAGCTTACTTCCTTTTCTTCCATCTGTCTGCCAATCATAGAAGTTCTACACCAGTTCGGAGTACTCACTAAAATAGTGAAAACTTTGACACTAGCGTGTAACAATTCATGGAACTTGATCGCCTTATGTCACGTTTCGTAACAAAGTTTTTAAAACAGCAATAACGAGGAATACGTTTTGTGTCTTGTTTGACCTAAATGTTGTTCAATAATGTAGGTAAGTCAAAAAGTGACCTGTATTAAATTCCTCCCTTCGTCATGCGAGACAGATTTGTTTGGCACCTTGCACTACTATCCACAGAAATATATGAGAAACCGAACCATCTTAACTGCATATTACGAATAAGTGAAGCACCGACAGTAGTTTTATCTGAAAGCTTATTCGTATTTAATTTCGGACGTCTATGGTTACGTGAAGCTAAATCTTTACAATATGACATATGTGTGTGTATGTGAAAGGTGCAAGATATGTTCTGTTACCGCCTTCTTTGATGGTCCAGAAGTTATAACACAACAACGCCATAAGTGCGGCACTGGACGGCTCAAATCAGTGGTTGCGTGTATCTGCGCTTATCCCCCATTACGGAAGCTCAATGGAAGGTCTGTCAGAATAGTGAGTGGTATTGGATGACGCCGAAGTTGATACAAAGTTTGGCTGTTGGTAGAATTGCTTGAGGCGATCCAACGCCTTGACACACAATCTGCTTATTAGGAGGCGTCGCTGATAACCGTATTGTCAGTTTATCTTACTCTGTCGGCGGCAAGAATTGCAACACGAGCAATGAAATTTTACTTATTGGGTCTATACAATACAGTAGGAAGAATGAATGATTCAATAATTTTTAAGTGATTAACTATTTTTAAGCTGATACGATGTAAATATTTGTCGTGCGTAACTCTTCTCGAATGGAACTGAATATAAAAGCAATTTATGGGGCCGTTGCTGACTGACCCACAAAAACTGCGCTGGCGGAGGGGCGCTGATTTCCCTTGCGAGTTAACTCAAAATACAATATCTCAACATCCGAACGTTTTTTATGAGAGTCGATCGTTAGGCAACGGCTAAAACCATAATTTTTTTCTGACATAGATAGCAGCATCTTACTTTTAAGTTTACCACAGGTCGACTCTGGTATTCCAGACGATGGACGACGTAATGTATCAATCTATAAAATGCCAAATGTCGCTTGCCGCATTGAATTTCACTGTCTTATACATTATTCATTGTTTAACGAGTAGAAGTAAAAATGCCCCTACTGGGTGTACAAATAAAGTTGCAGTTGGTGTCAGGCTACGGACGTTAGATGAAGGAAAATGGGCCACTTGCGTAGTAGCATGTTGTTCATCCCTTACTTCGCGTTCTGCTAAATGTGTATGCCACTTGTACCAACTTCACAGACACCACGGACACTACATGTAACCTTCACATATGTACTTTCGACGCTCTAGAAACAATTCTCAAGGCAAGAAAATTTCGAGCAGTGTCGTTAAAGAATTAACTCCCAAAATTGCGACTATGTTGTCGCCTCAGCTGTACTGTTAAAAGAAAACTAGTTGCTCAATTTTATTTCATAAACGAATGTCTATTTTCATTTCATACACTGTCTCCAGAAAATGTTTTAGATCCACAGGACTTTTTTTTTTTTGAAATTAGTAACGAGTAAACAAACGTTGTCATTTCGATATAAGCTTAAAGAGCATTCGATAAGTGTACTGAAAGGAAAATGAATCTATGTTTTACCAGTATTTGTTATGCCAAGAAAATATGGGTGTAACAATCACCATAAATTTTCAATACATTCTCAATAATTTTGTTCCTCACCGGTACAACCTACGTCTTTTCATTCTCTTTTTAATAATACACGTAGAGTTCCTCATGTCATAGATATAATTTTATCTAATCTTCAGATGTTCAAATGATATACGTAAATCCATGGAAAATTGTTTTTTCTTATTCACTGAACGGAATTCATAAATTACTTACCAGTGACAAAGTAAATTTTTTGGGGAGACTTCGATTACAGGAATTGCATTCCAAGAAAACAGATGTATATTATAAGAATAATATATCGTGTTAGATGTAGAGACCTCATGAATTAACCATGCTATTTCGATGAATATATTTAGAAGAATATGAGTCCCTTAACGTCTTCTCTCATTACAAATTGCTTTATTTACTCGTAATAAGATAATGAAAGTATTTATAGTGCTACGACAGAAAGAAATCTTTCGAAATACTTCACAGGTTTAATGTTAGCGCAGAAATCAGTTGATATGTGTCCTGCAGCACGTGATTGATCATGTCTTGTCCGTAATATAGTAGAATTGTAAGAGCTTATCACAATGTAATGTGCTGACGAAGTTTTAGGTCTTAATTAACAAGTATCCTTACAGATATTCTAAACTTCAATATGTTTAACTGTTATACAGTTCGTGATAGTACTTTAAAACACTCCATTTTATAACTAACTCACTTAATTGTTTTGCTTTCTTGCAAAGAACCATTCTGCCACATATGTGTAGAGATCTTTGCAAGCTATAGAGGATACAGTTTAAAATTTGTGAACAATAATTACCAGCGGAAAAATGCTCTTGTCGTCGAATATCTTCCTGTTTCGAAGACACTTATGGAAAAGTGGTTAACCAGCTTCCTAATTACTCATTTCGTCTTCCTCACATGCGAACATCTTAGCTCTCTTTTAACGCAGAACATTATATATCCATTTACCCAATCTCTCTTTGTATTTAGCATCACCCTCTCATTGCCACTGCCACTGTCTCCTTTTCTGTCATTGGTATTTTCACTTGTCTGTCTCTCTCATTGGCACTGTCTTCATCTCTTTCTATTGCTCTTCCTTAGCACTGTCTCTTCTCTTCGAGTTGTACTGTCTCTCTCTCACTGTAATTGTCTTTGTCCCTTTCTATTTCACTCCCATTGCTACTCTCTCCTTCTTTCCCACTTACAGTCTTTATCTTCAGTCAACACTCTCTCCTCTTCACACGTGTCCTAGGGTGGGGTTCCTCGAGCTTCTCAAGCCTAAACCAAGAACTTTAACATGTGGATATTCTCTCTTGCATCCATTGTCTCTTACTGATCATTAGTACATCCTCTCTCTCTCTTTGTATATCACTGCTATTGTCTTCATAGATCTCTCTCTTCCCTTTTCACTTACACCTTTTCTCTTCCACCATTACTGTTTCTTCTCTGTTTCTCTCATAGCGACATTCTCTGCTTTATCGTCCACTGTCGTTGTTTCTCTGCTCCTCTCCTGTAGCACAAGTTTTGGTGAGGAAGGCGGAATGAGGACTGAAGCAGCTGGTTCCGTACTTTTCTGTCGGTGGCTTTTAAAACGGAATATTTCACCTTTTTTTGTGATCCGACGAGAGCACTTTTTCGTGTTTCTGATTTTTCCCTGCTACAGCAGGGTGTGGTGCTCTGTTAAACAAATTTCATAGCTCAGTAAACTTTTTGCAGTTTCTTTCTGTACTATAACACATAGTCTTTCACACATAGAAACATCATATACGAATGCTTACCATAAGATTAACACACAAGGCAGAACAGTCGCTCTTTTCGTCCAAATGGGAATCGATTTTTTGTTAGTTCAAACACAAAACATCGAGATCTACTTTAAATTGAACTAAATTTTAAAACAGCCACATGAAGAATAAAGCAAGTAGGTTTTAAATCGATACTACAAATATACCGTGTAAAGTGACCCCACCACAAAACTGATGCTTTTTCAAGTTTAAGTGAGCGAAGGGCTCTCACTTAACGCAAATTCAGTTTACACTACTCTGCATGAAAACATTTTTAGGCTACACCTGCAGCATACCAAAAGTGTGGCTTTTTATTTGAAATGGCAAAGAATTTCGTATGAGAAAATAAATATTTGTGAGGTATTTACGAAGCCGGATGGCGCCATAAAATAATTACAGGTCAAGAAAGCCTTTATTGATGTGAGGGGCCCATTATAGCAGAGACAGCGAGCAACGAAGTTTTACTGGTGAAGAAATACTGACAAAAAACTTGGTTCAGATCTTTTTTATTTAATTTCATTTTATGTTATTTATTTATTTTAATGATTTTGTGATACCTCCATCTGCCATTCTCTTTGCTCTACGTAGGATTACACAATTTCGGCCTTAGGCTATTTTCAGTTACCTGAAACGGACATTATAAACTGGATAGATTAGTGTCACTCATGATTTTAATGTAGGAACAAGGCACATCTTAGATATACTAGCCGCATTATAATTTAATTTGTGGACGATTCTTTTGTGGTTTATTATGACATGTTCCCTTGAATGAATGTAATTTTCATAAAATAAACTGGAACATGCTTTTTGAAATTTTACGAGCACTTCACTTTCGAACAGTTGTCGTAAAGTCCCTATTGATGATAATGATGTTTGGTTTGTGGGGCACTCAACTGCGCAGTCATCAGCGCCCATACAGAGTCCCAATTTTTTCACAGTCCAATTTTTTTTCGCTGTCCAATCTAACCGATCCCGAAGGATGAGAATGATAATGAAATGATGAGGACAACACAAACACCCAGTCCCTCTCTTAATGTAAAGAGCGTAAACGTTGGATGATTGAACAGTGGATAAACGTTATGCAGAGTGACGAATCACGGTACACAATATGGCGATCCGATGGCAGGGTGTGGGTATGATGAATGCCCAGTGAACATCATCTGCTAGTATGTGTAGTGCCAACTGTAAAATTCGGAGGCGGTGGTGTTATGGTGTAGTTGTGTTTTCATGGAGGGAGCTTGCACGCCTGGTTCTTTTGTGTGGCACTATCACAGCACAGGCCTACATTGATGTTTCAAGCAGCCTCTTGCTTCCCACTGTTGATGATCAGTTTGGGGATGGCGATTGCATCTTTCAGCATGGTCGACAACCTGTTCATAATGCACGGCCTGTGGCGGAGTCATGTCACGACGATAACATACCTGTAATTAACTGACCTGCACAGAGTCCTGACCTGAATCCAATAGAACACCTTTGGGATGTTTTGGACGCCGTGCCACCCCTCACCGACCCACATCGATATCTTTCCTCAGTGTGGCACTCCGTGACGAATGGGCTGCTATTCCTAAAGTATTTTCCAGCACCTGATTTAATGTATGCCTGCGAGAGTGGAAGGCTAACGGTGGGCCAAAACCATAGTGAATTCCAAAATTACCGATGGAGGGCGCCACGAACTTCTAAGTCATTTTCAACCAGGGGTCCGAATACTTTTGATCACATAGAGTGAAAGGTCGATTTTTTAACGTATGATGACCCCAGTACACTTGTCAAGTATTCACTACGTCAATTAAAACTGTATTGATACCTTAGACCAGATATAACATGCATATTTTAGGTGCAAAAGGAATGCTACTACGAACCCCTGGATCTCGCTAATGGATAATGATAGGGAAAGTTGTTCCGAAGTTCCCTGAATATTTTATCTTGAGAATATATGGTAAAATTTAGATTGGGATGAATAGGAATTATAGAAGTGGTCATCCCAACAACACGTATGTTTGGTAGCCTAAAGTCATAGTCTTTCGGCGTATTCTCAAGAACCTCCGATGAACCAATTGTGTTTTTATAAACTGCCTAAGATTCACACTAAACAAAACTAGATGAAAAATAACCGACCGATTTCCTCAGTTTCCATTGCCTGCAGGAAGTCGATGTTGGTGCAGTTTTAGGCCTGTACTGAAGCATAGATGCAGCATACATGTTAATCCTAGATGTATACAAATTATCGCTAAGCCAAGGATTATCGAATAGATATGATGCCTTACCTTTGTGACCAATAGAACCCCAGATATGACCCCAGAAGAATCGTATATTAACGCGCGGATTTTTCTAAGGCATTTCTGCCTATAACATAACGATCTTATGATACGATTTATATGAATGAGTGTATTTCAAATATGGCTAGCTTAAACTATTGTAGCGGCACCACCATTTAGGACAGGCAAAGTTAGTTTTGTGCAATATTCGGAGCACGAGTTACAGCCAGGTATGGGACAGATTGCAGTAAGTTACGCATAAGAGCGGTTGCAAATTCAAGTAGACGCCACAGGGGCGCAGAACTGCCGGGGAAGGCACACACAGCAGTTTGCATGGCGCAAGTCGTAGGCAGAAGGGGCCTGCTGGCCAGCCTAGTGTGTTATGCGTACGTGACTCGGAGCGGCGAGTTAACGAAACAGAGGCGCGCAGCTAAGTATAAATAGGTACTCTTTTCTAACAACATTTTTTCAAGTGTGACAGCTCTCCAGGATGGCGAGGCGTGTCACACCGCCGGCTACACGGAGCAACAGATGGGGCGTTAGTTCAACCCTCTGAGGCCGACGCGGCCGACACATGCTGGAGACTTCTGAGGCGAGGGCCGCAGTTAAGGCGCCGGATCGTGGGTGGACGTTGCCGCCGACGCTCTTTAATGGTTGGCAATCGAGAAACGCGGTCGGCCTGTACTCTTTTGTGCTGTACGTCTCCGGTTTCGGCTTCACTATCACATCGGAAGCAGTGGACCTCGGGATGTTTAGGAATGTGGAAATCTCCCGTACAGACGTATGACCAACTGACACAAAATCACCTGACGACGTTCGAAGTCAATGAGTCCCTCGGAGGGCTCCATACTGCTCTCTCACGATGTCTCATGACTACTGAGGTCACTGATATGGAGTACCCGGCAGTAGGTGACAGCACAATGCACCTAATATGGAAAACGGAAGGTTTTGGCGGTGCCCGGATACTTTTGATCACTAGTGTATGTCTAGGCTCGTACTGCAACACTAGAAAGGGGAGGCGGAATTGTTACTATCAGTTCGAGGATGTCTCCGTATCAGTACTGACGACTCAGTTCCGTTAACGACGTGTGTAACACAATAATTAAGGTCTGTCGAACTTTGTCTAGTATTTAAATATTAGCAAATCAACCCTCATTTTACTTCTTTGACAAGATTTTAAACAGATGTGATTGTGCACAAACGGAAAAGTAATCAGACTTTGTTTCCACATAAGTATGAGGTAGCTATTGAAAGGATGAAGAGAAAATCTTTTGGGAATCAAATCAACGGTCTGTAGCCCTAGCCCAAAAACGTACAAATGTGTAGAAATGAAAATTAAAGACGGTAGACAGCCAAGACTCGACAAAGCTAATTTCAACAAACTTTGTAGCCAACGTTTCCCGATCTAAGTTAGCTGTCAAATTACATCTTACTGCAGCAATAAAATTTTAGGAACCAGAGACGGATGGCAGGCAGTAGCAACGCAGACAGTTGTGAATTGTCGATTATCAAGCAAACTTAATGCAACAGACTGCTTTATACTAATGTATATTAGTAATGAAAAATAATGACTGCACTGTGTCACGTAACTGGGGAAAGCATTAATAACTGAAACATGGTGGATGGCCGTGAAACATTTCATATGATACTCTGCACTTTAGAAATATTTACCATGCAGTTGTATTACTTATATGAACACTAGTTATAATTGTTGCCTACTGATGAGCTTTTTCGTGGCACAGGTCGCGATTTGCTCATAGGGACCAGAAGCTGTTATTGCTAAGATTGGACGTTTCCAGCCAAACTAAGCCAGAAGTGTACACAATTCTCAAGAACAAAACGAACTTTTAATAAACTTCCACTTAACCGTAGCAATCACTATTACTTGGGGGGGGGGGGCTTTAAATGTCATGTACCATACGTTTCCTTCTAACCAATAAGGACAAGAAGAAACAATAGCAATACGTGTACATAAACACAAACAATTTTCACTAGTACACACGTTTTACGTATGTATATTTGGCATTTGCGTTGCATCTGCTGTAGCAAGTAACCTATCTTGTCAGCACTCTCTCTACTCAAAACTTAATGTTCCGTGAAATGTTTGAACTTATCTCCTTGTGTTAAACCTTAAGGAAATAGTTTTTTACTGATATGAGCTCTTTGACACAAGGATCCACTGTCAAGTTTAAAATAAATACGCAAATGAATTTAACACTTTTTCAATGATTTTCGTTATTCATGTCAACACTTTCATTTTGTTTTGAAGCTCTGGCTATTCTTGGAATATGAGCCTAAGAAGGTAGTAAAGCAAGGTATGCGACACACAACACTTGAAAGATTGGTTCATGCGTAAAAGTACAAAACTAAACATTACTTTGCATCAAATTACATATGGACATATGGAGGTAGTCTTCCGTGGCGATGAAACAACTCAGTATGATTCACTCATGGCTCTTGATGCGATTTGCTCTATGTATTCTACTTAGCACCGTAATTGTAAATTTTAGAGCAAACCAATAAATGTCGTAATATTAATACTGATAACAACTTCCACTCGAGGCGTTTTAAGTCACTTATCTAGTAACTTTACCCTCAATGAACTCTCTATATGCTCACAGAGTCCTTGCAACACTAAGCCTAGTCGCCCTAACTCCATCCCATCCACGTTTCTCTTGGCGCATAAACCTTTGCAATCTGCAGGGAATTACCTCCATCTTTTACTACTACATACAACAATGAAGTTGACTTGAATGCCTGGATGAACAGACATTACTACTTCGGATGGTTGTATATCGTCAACAATATTTCTTCATCCAGACATGCAAGTAAATATTACACGCCGAAACGGTCAAAACGACAATAATGTCCTAGGTTGTAAAACGATAGCTCTTTGGATTACAAACTTTTTCCTTTCCACTTTCCTGCTACTAAGTGTTTTCTGTGAAACAGATACTGCCAATAATTGCACTTAATTTTTCCTATGAAATGTTTAATCTTCAATTGCTATACTATTCTACATTATAAAACTGGAAGAATAGTAAATGTAATCTAGTTGTGCGTGGACAAGCAGGTTTAGTCAGAGTTATACGTTATTGTCAAAGAGTGTATTGAAGTTGCAATAGCAGTTTCACTGGGAGTGCGAGCTTGCTGTTGTACGATATAGAACGGTGTTGAGGTGCGGAGAGTCGAGTCGAGTTGCGTACAGAGGACGGTGGAGAGAGTAGCGACGCGACTTGTGTGTGGAGCTAGGGCAGCCGTGCTAAAATGTGCAATGGCTCTGTGGAAGTTTGATGTGGCCAGCCAGAAACAGTATAAGGCATTTAGAGGGCACAGCGCAATCACTGCAAGAGGATACCAATTAACATGAAGAGTATGTGGATCCAATTTTCCATACTGCGGAGGTGCAAGAAGAAGAGTCGGTGCCACATATCATCGAAGAACAATGCCTTATATGCACCGACGAGGACTCAACACGAAGTAAGATCTTACCAATTATTTTATAAGGCTTCTATACACATAGCAAGCATCGTAGTTAATTTTGCGACTTCATAATAGCAGGACATTTAAAAATGTTGATTATCAGTTCAACCTGAAACAGTTTTCAAGAGTAGGTTCCAACCTACCCTTTGATACTTAGCTGAGAACTTCATAAAGAATGAGAAGAACTTGTAAAGATTTCTTGTAAAAGAATTTAGTCAAATAAAGTAATTACGCAGTGAGTAACGTTTTTCTATGCTGAAAAAAGCACTAGTAATTAAATTTTCAATTGTTTGCAACACACAAATTCATTACGCGTAGTAATTTAAACAGTAATTTCAAAAGCAGTTCTTAATAAAGTAAAATTTAGTAACAAATACTTTGTTGTGTGTTTCTCAATAGCCAACGGCCTTGCCGCAGTGGTAACACCGGTTCCCGTCAGGTCACCGAATTTAATCGCTGTCGGGCAGGGCTAGCACTTGGATGGGTGACCATCCTGCCTGCCGAGCGCTGTTGTCAAGCGAGTGCACTCAGCCTTTGTGAGGCAAACTGACGAGCTACTTGATAGAGAAGTAGCGGCTCCGGTCTCAGAAACTGACATACGGCCAGAAGCGCGGTGTGTTGACCTCATGCCCCTCCATATTAGCATCCAGTTACGCTTGTGGGCTGAGGATGACACGGTGGCCGGTCGGTACCGGTGGACCTTCATGGCCTGTTCGGATGGAATTTAGTTTAGTTTTAGTATTTTTCAATGATAAATAAGTTTTCATTTTACGCTAGTGCGTCCGGTCAGAAATGTTTAAGTATTCCAGTAAAATTGGGGTAGTAATTGTAAAAACTGATTTTGAGTGCCTGTTCATGATAATTGTGAAAGCTGAAGTTGTTTGAGGTCAATAAGTGAGTACAATCATTTTTCCATTTTCGACATACTTTTCTAATTGAAACTTTTGTTTTGCAGATTATGGAGCTGTGAATTACATGAAAGTTATAACTGAGCATGGCTCTCATCATTACGATGTTTCCAATTTAGTGATGAATAATTATAAATGCCTATTTGCACAAAACTATCGCCAGTTTCATCAAAATGAGTGACGTCCCGGATTTTGCATTTTACAAAAATATTCACAACTAATGAAAATTTGTTGTTCTCCGTTCATTACTAAATTCTTTCCATGCTTTACATTTTAACTGAAAGTATTTGACCTTTGTGACACAACCATTTCAAAACATGTTAATGTAATACTTAATAATTTCGTGCTACATGCGCCTGCCAAAAAATCAAGTATTCTTACATAAATTTACCAGTAGTATGAATCAGTAATTACAGAAAGAATAATTTTTCTCACATGGTGAGCTAGAAATTGTTAATTTTCCTTATTCGTTAACTAAATTCGTAACACTTTTTTCCAAATTTTAGTAACTATTTTGACACCTTTTCTTTCATTATTTTCATTTTACTGCAACCAAAGTTCATTTTATTAACGTTATTGCTGAGAGCACTGAGCATTGGCATTTCGCTTGCACTAACACTTATTTTTCGCGGGTTTCATTTATTCTTCGGAGTAGAGGCCTTTCCCGCACAACAGATAACTTTAGTAATGCGGTTCATTTAAATCCCAACTAAGAGAAAGTGTTAAGGGTTGTTATAAGGTCTCAATTGTTCATATTCTCATTCTGATTGGTGCAATAAATGAGTATAGCTGAGAGCATTTAGTGACGAATGTAGGTGGCTATGTAGATAGTGTGATATGCGGAAGTTTAAATAGGTCCAGGGGGCGTGCACGGATATCCTATTGCTTAAAGCAGCTGCTCGCTTTGACCAGTCCCCTGTTCGGCACAAATTTGCATATGTAACCAGTAAATAATACATCTATCACTAATGCAGCTGAAAGCAAGTTATTTCTCAATAATAAAGTCTTTGCAAATTATCCACATTAATTAACAATTGGTAATTACTTATTACGTAAGGACGTAGATTTTAAAATGATATTTACAAAACTGAGACAAATATTGGTACCCATCATTAAATCAAAGAACTTGACACTTATAGACGTTACATAATAGATATCTTACCTAAGTGTCGCAGACCCTATACCTGTTACAGGAAGAAACTGTTAATTTTCTGTTTATCTTTGACATTCTCAGTGGAGAGGTAAGCAACCTGTTGCTTTGAAACATGTTTGGCTAGGAAGTCTAGTTCAAGATCGCAAATTTCTGTATTGATTACCGGTTTAGGCTGGTTACTAAGCCATCTTGAGATCAATCTAAGATGTTGTTAAGGGTGTGAGACTCATTACATATCGTCGTATTTTTTAAAGTCACCCTGAAGTGAATGCATTGGTTTCGTAATTAGTGATTAACGTTTTTAATTTACAAACTCAACTACGATTCTCACTTTAGAGGGGATTAGCTCCAAAAATACGACGATATGTAACCAGTGCCACATAGTGAACAATATTTCAGATTGATTGAATGTGGCTCAGTAGTGAAATGAAACAGGTAATCAGTAAGGAAACTGCGATATTCACGTTGGATTTTTTCGACGTATGTTTAAACTTTTGTCCATTTCCTCCATGTGAGAATTTGGCAATTATTAGATTTGATATAAAATTAATGATTGTGTTAACTTTAACACCACTAAGGGAGAAATGAAATGTACCATATTTACGTGTCATCTTACAAACCCAACATCTTGTATGTTACTGATGATCTACATCCCTTTTCAGTAGCCCAACAACGGACACAGTGATGTAGTTAGGGTAACTAGCATAGGCAATGGCAAATGTAGACATTCCACCTTCGTTCTCCCCTGCACTCTCCCCCACACTCCCTAAGTTTTCGTTTAATTCTCATAGCAGTTTTACCTCTTTATTGGTTTATTGAGATCGGTATGTTTACACAGTGACTGTATCAACAATTTTGCTGTGTATGATACCATTTCAGATGTGAAACTAACAGTAAAATGTTGAATACCCAGCTACAATAACGTGATATAGCCATCTGACTGTGTCGTTAAAGCTCAATACAAAATAACAACAATATACAAATGCAGACAACAATATTTACCCTTTTTTTGAGATGGCTCATCCGACATAACAAGACTGGCACCATCTTCATCTACATCTACATGACCATTCTGCAATTCACACTTAAGTGCCTGGCAGACGGTTCTTCGAACCACTTTCCGACTCTTTTTCTATCGTTCCAAAAGCCTGAGGGAGAAACGAACACTCAGATCTTTCACTACGGGCTCTGATGTCTCTTATTTTATCACCACGACCATTCCTTCGTGTATAGGTTGGCGACAGTAAAATTTTTTAGCATTAACAGGTAAAAGCTGATGACAGAAATGACATGAAAAGATCTCGTCGAAACTAAAAGTCTATGTTTTAGTGGTTGCCACCCGAGTACGCTTTCCATAACCATGGTACTCTCTCCCCTATTTCAGAGTAACACAAGACGAGTTGCCCTTCTTTGAGCTTTTCCGTTGTCCTCCGTCAACCTTATGTCGTAAGGATACCATACCGCACAGGAATTATCTAGCAGATGACAAATAAGCCTCATGTACTTAGCCCTTCAGCAGACCTGTTGCATTCTTTAATTGTTCTGAGAGTAAGAAGAGGTCTTTTGTTTGCCTTCCCACTACATTTCCTATTTGACCGTTCTCATTCCCGTTTTTCGTACTTGGAATTCCTAGGTGTTTAGTTGAACTGTCCAACTTTAGATTTGTATGATTTATCATGTACCCAAAATATATCAGATTTCTTTTTGCACTAATGTGGATGACCTCACAAGTTAGTCACAACGATTTCCACTTTTAGCATCATACAGATATCATTTCTGTTTTATTCGATGACTTTCCGTCAGTTATTACAAACTGTGACCTTTCTGACAGGAAACCACGAATCCAGTTAAGCACCTGAAGAAATACTCCGTAAGTACGCAAATTGATTAGAAGTCTCTTGTGAGGAAGAGTGTAAAAATCAAGACCCTGTAGAAATCCTTGAATAACTGATGAAAGGAGAAAATCTAAAAATCCAGCTAATTAATCAGGCGAAAGGGAATACAAACTTTTAAGAAATGACGTTGATAGGAAGTGCAAAATAGCTAATCAGGACTAGTTAGAGGACAAATGTAACGATTTAGAAGTGTATTTCATTAGGGGAAAGGTAGATACCAACTACAGAAAAGAGAAGCAGTTGTATGAATACCAAGAGCTCAGATGGAAAACCAGTCCTGAGCAAAGAAGGCAAATCTGAAAGGTGGAAGGAGTATATAGAGGGTATATACAAAGGAGACGAACAAAAAGGCAGTGTTATAGATACGGAACTGGACGTAGATGTAGAAGAGATGGGAGATATAATACCGCTTTAAGAATTTGATAAAGCTCTGAGAGATCTAAGACGATGAGGTCCCGGAGATAGACGAAATTCCGTCAGAACTATTGAGAGCCTTGTGAGAACCAGCCGTGACAAAACTCTTCTATCTGGCGTGGGATGTGTTTCAGATAGAGGAATACCCTTGAATTCAAAAAGAAAATAGTAATTCCAATTCCAAAGAAGACAGTCGCTGACAGGCGTGAAAATTACTGAACTGTCAGTTTAATAAGTCGTGGTTGCAAAATACTAAGACGAATTCTTTACAAAGAAATGGAAAAATTGGTAGAAACCGACCTCAGGGAGGTCAATTTGGATTCCAGATAAATATGGGATGAAGAGCTGCAATCTTAGATGACAGGTTAAGAAATGCCAAATCAATGTTTGTGGCATTTGTAAACTTAGATAAAGCTTGTGACAGTGCTGACTGGAATACTCTCTTTGAAATTCTGAAGGTAGCAGAAGTAAGCTACAGTGAACGAAAGGCTACTTACAACTAGTACAGAAAACAGACGGCAGTTTAAAGAGACGAGGGGCATGGAAGAGAAACAATGGGTGAGAAGAGAGTGAGAAAGGGTTGTAGCCTATCTCCAGGGTAATTCGACCTACACATTGAACAAGCAGTAAAGGAAATCAAAGACAAAATTGGAGTAGGAATTTAAGTTCGCTAATGACATTGTAATTCTGTCAGAGACAGCAAAGAACTCGGAAGAGCAGCTGAACGGAAAGGACAGTGTCTTCAAAGGGGTTTATAAGATGATCATCAAGAAAAGCAACACGAGAATAATAGCACTTAGTAGAATTAAATTAGGTGATGCTGAGAAAATTAGATCATGAAACGAGACACTTGAAGTAGTAGATGAGTTTTGATATTTGGGCTAAAGGGTATATCAAATGTAGAATCGCAATGGCAAGAACAGCATTTCTGAAGAATATAAATTTGTTAACATGTAATATAGATGCAAGTGTTAGGAAGTCTTTTCTGGAAGTATTTGTCTGGAGTGCAATCATTTATGGAAGTGAAACAATGACGGCAAACGGTTTAGACTAAAAGAGAACAGAAACTTTAGAAATGAAGTGCTACAGAAGAATGTTGAAGTGTAGATGGGTGGATCAAGGTATTAAAGAAGAGATACTGAATACAATTGGGGAGACGAGAAATTTGTAGCACAGCTTAATCAAAAAAAGGAATCGCTGATAGTACTTGTTCTGAGACATAAACGAATCAGGAATTTAGTACTGCAGAAAAATTTAGGGGTGCAAATCGTAGAGGGAATCAGAGATGAATACGGCAAGCAGATTCTGAAGGATGTAGGCTGCAGTAGTTATAATTAATACAGACTTGTGTGTTGCGGATTCATGGTTATTTGTGAATTCCTACCCTCTAAAACCCCTGAAGTACTACCAAAACGCGTAAACATAAAGTAGGGCAAAACATTTTTTTTTAAAAAAAAGTGTGATAATACTCCCTGAGAGGGGGAGGGGAGGGGGTCACTTTAGAATACTAGCTTCAGTTCGTTTAAGTTAAAAACCTAGAAACATCGTGAAGACAAAATTCGAATATTTATAGAACAGCATTTTCATTTGTCAATCAGTTGTAAAAATTATATTTATTCGACAGGTTTGGGGTGTTTGATCCATCTTCAACCGGAGGAAAGAATTATAACATCCGTTGGTTAAAATGCATACTCCTCATAGAAGACACTTTCATATACCAAATGGAGCAATGGTAAAATGTAGCATAATCGGAGTCTGAGAAAGCTTAGATAAATTACACATGCACACCTGACAGTTAACAGTCAGTCATAAAGATGTTTTTCTTTTAAATATCTTGCGGCTGTGGGCAGTTACCTACATAAATTCTTAAAGAAAAAATATGAGATATGGAGAGTAGTATCAAATTAGTTTCAAATAAATTCAACAATACATACTCTTTCTACTCTGCTTCTGAAAATAATCTTCTTGCTAAACGAATGCAACAAAGAAGGTTCGTCAACACACCCCATCAGTTCAAAACGCCAGTTTGTAGAATAGATTGGTACATGTTAACTCACAATATTAAAGCATACTTCAGAACGAAGACAGATCCAACTCTCTGAATAATAATAATTATGAATAGCGTTAGCAAAGCTATAGGACACAGATAATATCCGGAATGTTATAGGAAACTCAAGATTCCTAGGAAGAAGAAGAAAAAACATAACAACATATTTCATCAGATAAAAAAAAAACAGCGCACGAAATATTGTAGCCGGCCGGTATGAGCGAACGGTTCTAAGTGCTTCAGTCTGGAACCGCGCGACCGCTACGGTCGCAGGTTCGAATCCTGCCTCGCGCATCGATGTCTGTCATTTCCTTAGGTATGTTAGGTTTAAGTGGTTCTAAGTTCTGTGGAAATGATGAACTCAGATGTTAAGTCCCATAGTGCTCAGAGCCATTTGAACCATTTTTGAAATATTGTTGGGCCATGAAGGAAGGTCTACAGATGACGATTTTGCGTGGTCCCTGATCAATAAAAGGGGAATAAGATGAGACTAATGTATCAACAACGCTCCTATTAATACATGTGACGTGTAATGTATTAAGCTGATTCCACGTCTCTGAGACTACATAGGGGTACACGGCTACATAGCATAGGTTAAGAAGTTGCGAATAAGCTCGGAAAAGCAAAACCACAAGTTAAATGCAGACTTCCCTCTGTTGTCATCGGAGAAGCATTCGAGGCGAGGAAATTTCTTGCAATAACCTGCCTCTGACTAGTTTCCTAACAGTTTTTCAGATATCTCAAACAAATCTGAAGAGATTGTCCGCCGTTTTTGAGAGGGAGTTTACATTGTTCGTCTGAGGTAATCTTACGGCACGAGAGTCTTTTGTCAAACCAGTATACTTTATGATAGAGACATCACCAAATCATAATCGTACAAACAGGCGCTCTATTCCCAATAACGAACGTTGCAGAACAGAAATGTCAGCCGAAGGTCACCTCATAAGCACCTTTTGATGGTGTGTTATCGATCTAGGATGACATCACAGTTGGCACAAATAAATGTATAGAGGACGATGCCGATCCACTCCAAAGAGAACATTACTACTGGTCGTAAAATCTTGATTGAAAACTGTTAATTTAACTTTTGTTCCATGATTATCAGTATCCGAAAATGAGTAAGAGACCTCGTTAGCATAATCGTACGAAATATGCAAATACTACTAATGCAGTAAGTTTCCGGTTTAGAAAAATTAAACAAAAATAATAATATTAGTATCATTGGTCGAAAGACATCTTCAATTATTTGTGTTGAAAAGCTAAGTAAAGATTAAGATTGAGAATGTGTTTCTGATATAACATGTGTATTCTGCATGCCTAAGTATCGGGCTGTATGAAGGGCATGGTTCTTGGTTGGCATGCAGCACGAGCTCTCGGAAAAATGGATTTCGGTGGCATGCAGAATACGTAAACTGATATCCAGAATTTCATTTCTCCTGACGTGGACGAATGTATCAGACAGCAACAAAATGTAGTGTTGCTGATAAGGGACAAAGTTTTTAATTTACGGGATGTACGCGATGCCGCGGATTTTTATGGTAAAACGATTTTCATAATGCTCCATTTCAAATAATGACTGTAGTAAGACTGGACAACGGTTTCTTTATATGGTTTGGAGTCACTCCCGGCTAACATAAAAAGAGGAGAAGACATAGTAGAGCGCAGTTGGTCTATGATACTACAGACTCTAAAGTGATATGAAGTTGTGAACTAATGTATGTACGTTACACGCTAGGAACCACTGCAAGATCGTCAACAATGCAGCAGTGATTTACTTATTTATTTATTCTTTCTACAGTGTGATATAAGGCTCAGTAAATAGCATATACGACGCAACCCTGCATCCGTAAACGAAATGTCGGAAACTGTTTCGTAAGTCAGTACGACGGCATCTTGAATGATTGAAGTACGTTAACATGGTGGCAATGCCTGGATAGATGTAGACTGCCAGGAAACCAAGCAGTAAACACACAGGTTTAACTTATAAAGCATATAGATGACCATACTCTGTAGTACGTTAATAGGAAACAGTTTTTGCCGATGGTATAAGTTATGGCTATATTTTAATGGTCTGAGTGAATTAATGAGCATAAAGATTAATGGTGTCACTTAAAGGAATGAAAAGAATGAACATGAATTAGGGACCATTTACGAATGTCAGCCAACAGCATCAGTACTATACAGCTGTGGTAGAAAATTTGATAAGGTTAGCCTGCCTTCCTAGCGTTAATTTGTGTCACTTCCTTAGGCAGTAGTTCGATGATCATTGCGGAGGCGTGGTTCAGAAAGAGAGAACAAGTCTACAGGAGACTCTCGCCAGAGAAAGGAAAAGTTTTGAGGGTTATGTTCCAAGCCAGCTGAACTAAACATAAAAGTTATAAAACTAGGAAGAATTGGCACTTCTAGAGTTCCAAGTTTTATTGTGTATTCCAGTGTAAGACAGATACCGCGATGAAGAATTAATGGAGTTATGTGAAGCATGAACTATACAGAACAACACATTGATTCGTATTCATTAAATCAGCGTCATCCAAACCCTCTAAAATACCGGTACAAAATATTATTGAGCTTTAAGAGTTGTATGATGGGATACTGACTTCAGATTTTGGTGAAACGTACTCTTCAAGGTAATTTCTTCTCCAAAAGGTGTCAGACTCGCAGCGTCGTTGGAGAGACTGCAAAACCGCTAGGGCAGTGAGGGATGCGTTGGGATGTGTAACGATTCCATAACATGAACCGATATTGTTGGAGAACTAGCCTGGCATGAATATATAATTTTAGAATACTGTTCAAAATTCCCTTCACATACCCAGAGACTCGATGTTTTTCACCTGTCCTGCTTGATTCCTTAGCTGCTGTTCGACTACGAAATCGAAAGAACGTAGCGTTTTTATGGCATGGCATTACGGCACAGGAGATCCTGGCTCTGGTCGTTCAGCTGCCTGGTGCAAATCTTTCTATTCGACGTCACTTCGATGTCCTGTGCGTCTTTGTGAAGCAGATGAAATTAAATGATTTAACAATACAAATGCCCAGACCCTGAGAGAGGAAAATCTCTGACCGTACAATCCAGAGGCAGCACCGCTAATCACAAAGCCAGTTGAGTCGCAGGCGTGACAGAATGGCAGAAAGAAGCTATCGTATCTGGACATGTCTGTGACGAAAAAGCAAATTAAGGGGAGTATCAGAGTGGTATCAACGTAGACAGCCCAATTTGTCTACAAGATATAGAGTACGATTCATTGCTACTTCACGCAGCGTAAGAACAATAGCCACCGAAAGACGCTAATCTACAGGTACCTTGTAAAAGGCAAGATGTTTCACATCCTACGTGAATTGCTGTTGAGAGTGCATGTAATGCCATCCCAAGGAAACTACATGAGACGGACATGCCGTGTCGCATATCCCATAAAGGGTCAATGTAAACATTGGCCAATTAATCTAAGCATCTTGAATTCAGCCGACGGTTCAGTAACCATGCAATGGTGTGCAGTGTGATATGACATATCGCGAGTTTGCTTCTTTTCAATTCATACAAGGTGACGAGTGCATAGACGGTCGAATCAAGAGTTAAAGCTGCAGTTTGTGGAGGGTGTATCTCGAACCAGAGATCGATCTGTGATGTTTTGGGTGCGTTTTCCCTAACACGCCTTGGGTTCACTCGCTCAGCTTACCATAAACATGAAATAGAGTATTGAGCCGTGCGAGGCTCGCGGTCATGCCGTTTGTTGCTCGTCATCTTGTCTTATAGTTCTTTCGCTTCTGTTTTTTTTTTTAATTCGATTTACTGGCGTCACTAAGTTGCTGGTTTGCTTGCCCATGACTGGCAGCATCAGCGCTTGACGATAAGTGCACTGTCGTACTATTTCTGGAGCGACCGATAGTATTTCCGGGTTGTGGTCTGTCCGAGTCAAGTCTGGACTCAGCAGCACTGAAGTTCTTTGGAGGCGCAGCAGGAGTGAAGTCGGGGACGGAGCGCCAGTGAGGTGCGGACAGCTAGTGCTCGCCGACCGCTGGCGACACAAATGAACTGTTCGACGGAAGGAGATTGGATCGGGATGACCGATGGTTGGTCGTTCGGTTGGTCGTCTCATCGGGTGACGTGTATTTGGTCCTTTGACCGTTTCTGGGCCTCGTTAGTTGGTCATCTTGCCGGACGTGGGTCAGTTCCTTCCTTGTGCAGAGATGTCTTGGCCAATGGGCAAGAGTTACCTCTGCATGGTTGGGTCAGATCCAGTGTGGCCGGTTAGCCGTGTCTCAGAATTCCGAACGGACATCGAGTTAAGTTGGGTTGGAGCTGTAGTCAGCTTCGGACAACCAAGACTCACCCGACCGTTGTCGACAGGTGTAATTTCAGTGGGAACGACTTTGTTTGGTGGTCCTTCGGTCGGGTGTCTCATCGGACGACCTGTATTTGGTCGCCGACTCTCTGCGAGTCGAATTCATTAGTCCTTGTTGTTCCACAGTGATTGATTTTACGAATGTTCGAATTCTTGTGCAAGTCTGTGAAACGGTGTGTAGCTTCTGTAATTTCCACTGAGCAGATGAATGCTGTCTGCGTACTGGAGTAGTCAGTCCGTCGGTTGAAATAAAACAGCGAGTGTGTCGGGTGGAACGGAGCTGATTAGGCTGTTGGCTGGTTCTTCAGCCGTCCCTAGCTCGAGTTGCCACACGATTGTTTAGTGATACCCTTGGCTGCCTGTCTCACCTAGACTGTGGTTAGAGATTTCTCCCCAGGCCCACCCTTGCAACGTTTCTGAGCACCTCTGTTTGTTGTTTGTGACTGTCATTTTATTTGGTCGTAGGTACTGTGCCAGGCCTTCAGCCATGTATTAATATTGCCTGCTTTGTGTTTAGTATATGGGCTTCAGCAGAACGTTTAACAACTTTAAGATTAGGCCTTCAGCCGTGTTTCATTTAAAATTCATGTTGCTCTGTATTTAGACCTTCAGTCGCGTTTGTTTCTGAATTTGTGGCTTTAATATCTAAATCCTTGTCTGTAAGGTTTCCCTTAAGGTTGTCTTTAATTATTCTTCAGTAATTGTTTGGGCCTTCAGCCAACAAGATACTTCAAGTTTTCTTAAGATGTTTTTCTTTTGTACTGTGTCAAATCTTATTTTTAAAGTCTGTCTTTTATTATGTAAAGAAAATTTTTCTTCGTCGAAGAATTATCTTGCATTTTCCTTAATATGGCCTTTAGCCGGAATTTGTAAATTCTTGGCTTTTAAAGAATTCCTTAGCTAATCAGAAATATTATTTCGGCCTTTAGCCGAGAAGATATTGTAATTTTGCTTCAGCAAGGCCTTCAGCTGTTACTTTAAATCCTGGTGTTGTAAAAGCAGTCATTCAAACTTATTCTGGAGAAGTTACTTGGGCCCTCAGTCGTATATTGATCTTTGTTGTTTTAAAGAGAAAACTGTTCATTGGTTTTATCAGTAAGGTTGTGGGTGTTCTTGTATAACTAACAGTAATTCACCTTGTCCCCTTTCCACAACGTGATCCGCTTTGTCCTGCGAAACCAGATTTCAAGTGTTTATACGAATAGTCTGGGTGACCAAGTACTGACCTTGCTTCTACATTTTCATGATGAGTCTGCTGTGGAGAGTTCCGTCTTTTAAGAAAACAGCAGCCACGTTCAAAAGACAGCACACACAAACACACATTTCTCGTTTGGCGAAAACTCAGGCAACCTATCGCACTTCGTCTGGTTGGTTAATCATGCGACATATTTTAATCAGGTATTGCTTCCCACGGTTCTATGTTGTGCAATCAGTTCGGAGCCACCATCAGATATTATAAAATACACTGTAAGAAGGAAAATAAAATCTCACAACTTTTCAGTCAGTCATCCCTTACCTGCCCCTGTAAATGAGCCATAGCTTTTGATTATATTCACTCTATTTTAACTGATTTTATTGTTGTATTTGTTAATTTTACTCTGAGATCCATTATAACATCAGTGACTCCAACAGCTATAATTACAGCGACAGCAACAACTACTACTGGTATCAAAAAATTTCAATACCATCTACATCTAGTAACACTAATTATATATATTCCTGCTACGGTACTTTTTGATAATGTTTGAGTCGCTCACCCGACAGAGCACAGTTAAGTGGTATATTGCGTTGTATCACAACACTCAGTTTTTCTTTATAGTGGTCTAACAAATACCTAAATCCACTTTACAGTTACGGGATTGTAACTCGTGTTTGTGGTTTCTGTGAAATTTCTTTATGATCACATGTAAAATCATTCAGATGGCGTCAGCATGTTTGCACAATTAGGGCACGTCGTATTCTACATCCACAGTCCGAATCGCCAAATATTTCATAGGGTATTGTAGACAAGGATGAAACTAAAACAGATCAATTATTTTTTCTCATCCACGACCATTGCAAGTGAGAGAACCATCTGTAACGGTCTCGCTGTCGGCGTTCGTTACGCAATGTCCTGCCTAACGATATTGCAGTTTTAAGAGGCGACCATCTCTTCTTCCATCGTACATGCGCACGCTACATGCGAACCATTGATCGGGCACAGAGCCAAAGGTTAAATTGAATTTTGTTCTCTTTTACGGTAGATCCATTCTCGCTTTCAGGATTACTCACGATCAAAAGCAAGGGCGATCGCAATTTCTAGCGACACACACAGATGAGATCTAATTACAGTACTCTGCTTAATGGCAGTGAGCACAAAAGAGTTCAGCACTAGAGTCATCGACGTGTAAAAGGATTCCCTCATACTCTTTTATCGTATTCTGCTTCAGTTAGCTATATCCGTGGTGTAGTCTGTGGCTTTGAAAAAATGTGACGGGAATCAGCACACCGGGCCAAAAAATTGGTCGCATCCGGGAGATAAAGAGCTAATAACGTTTAACACCGCCTCTAGCCCTGATAATTACTCCAGTTCGGCGAAGACGTATGTTCAAGCCACTAACTGACGTCCAGATTCCACGGAATTTCAAAATTGCAGTGATATTGATCGTTTCGTTTTACCCACTGTTACAGATAGAAATTTTCTAGCGTTTAAAGTCGAGTGGTTTCATATTTACTGATACCACTGCTCTTATAACGCCCTGTAAGCTGTAGCAAATATCTAATAAGACAGGAAAATGACGCATCACAAAGGAACTATCCGAATGGGACGGAAATGCAATCCGAAAACAAAGGAAGTAGGTTACAGTACGCTTGTTCGCCCACTGCTTGAATACTGCTCAGTAGTGTGGGATCCGTACCAGATAGGGTTGATAGAAGAAATAAGATCCAACGGAGAACAGAGCGCTTCGTTACAGCATCATTTAGTAATCGCGAAAGCGTTAAGGAGATGATAGATTAACTCCTGTGGCAGACTCTGCAGGAGAGACGCTCAGTAGCTCGGTACGGGCTTTTGTTAAAGTTTCGAGAACATACCTTCACCGAGGAGTCAAGTAGTATATTTCTCCCTCCTACATATATATCGCGAAGTGACCGTGGGGATAAAATCAGAGAGATTATAGCCCCCACAGAGGCATACCGACAATACTTCTTTCCACGAACAATACGAGACTGGAATAGAAGGGGGAACGTATAGAGGTACTCAAGGTACCCTGAGCCACACACCGTCAGATGGCTTGCGGAGTATGGACGTAGATATAGATGTAGATGTGATGTAGATATACAGACTGCATGACATTGACAGAGATATTGAACGTCCTCCTGATAGATACCGCACCAGATTCTGTCCAATTGGCGTATTATATCTCAAAATCCCGAGATCGATGGAGGGCACTACCCATAATGCATCAAATTTTCTCAGTTGGGAGATATTCGTAGACCTCACTTCCGAATGTAGCGTTTTACGTGCGCGAAGTCAAGCAGTAGAAACCCTCTGCGTGTGCGGGCGGGCACTATGTTACTCAAATGTAAGTCCAGGATCAATTGGCATTAAGGGCAGGAAAACGGTGAGTAGAATATCGTCTTCCGTTATGCTCTATGGGTGCCGCGGATGACAACATCATGGCTCCTCCTACAAAAAGAAATGGTATTACAGGACCAATCAATGATGGTTGTCTTCGTATGGTGGGCAACAGTCAGGTTGGTATCCCTCTGCTATCTCCACGTGCCTGGAAAGGCCTCAGACAGCGATACTGTGGCGAAGTAACCGTCGCCCGCCATACGGCACCACATCCGGGACTGATGGGCTGCGATGACAGCCTTCCCACAGCAGGATGCCACGGCACCATTACAGCGATTACCATACACTCAGTTTACTTGCCCTTCATGGCAATCTAGACTGGGCTTACATTTTAGCCATATAATGCCCGCCCGTCCAAGAGTTTCTACTGCTTGCCTTCATGCTTGCCAAATCCTAGCTTGGCCATAAGGATCGCCGTATCTCTCTTAACTGAGCAAATTTTGTGTATTACGGGTAGCGCCCTCCAACCACCTCGGGAATTTGACGATGTGCGTCAATTGCACATAAATTGGTTCGCTGTCCCTCAGGAGAACATCCAAAACTCTGTCAGACAGTGCCAAACCGAAGAACTGTTTGCATAAGTGGATCAACTCGTCATTGACTTGCTCAGTTTGTGAAGCTCTTTCTCTTTAATAAATCACTCAATTTTTCTGAAATAATTGCTCTGTGTACATTCATCACATTTACTGATTAGCGTTCCATTCGATAATTCCTTCGTAGTCAGATTTTTTTCCTTCGTATCTCATATAGCCTGATGCAGAATTAAGCAAGGACGATTTTGGTATAACGATCTATGATAATCCTATTTCCTCGTTTGTAACTAAAGAATATACTCAATTCACTAAAAAAAAATTTGACAATAAGATTCTACCCGCTTCCTGCTCCCTATTTTGTCTTTCCGTTCGTCACGTTCGGTCCGATTCAGTTTTATTGTTCCCCACCCTCATTCTTTACCTATGGTATGGAGTGGAAACGTTTTCTTTACTTTCTCCTTTTCTTCTTTTTATTTTCCTATTCTTGAAACATATATACATACTTACTGAAATCACCGAGTATTTCTGTAATGTGTGATAATTTTGAAAACATAGCACCACGCAAAATACAACATCACACTTTTTGCATCTTATGCATATCATCTTTGGTTGTTAATTAGCAGCACATAATACATGGCGTCTCTGATGAATCTCCTTTTTCTCCGTTTTTCCAAGGAATCCTGAGTGATGTCCTTATCTGTTTTGTGGTCGAAATGGATTTTCTTGCTTTACTGTCTGTGGGATCTGAGTTTTACATGTTTCCCCTTGAAATTCATCCAGCAACTGACGGATTACATACAAATGCAATTTCGTCAGAGGCATTTTCTGTTTCTTTTTTATTTCAAAAATGATTTTTACATTCATCTCACAAAAGTGAGTCAACTGGAAGAATGCCCTCTTGTACCGGTTCATTGTCTACTGAGTGCTTTGTACAGACTCTAAAATTTGGTCGTCTAATCAAGAGCGCCCACAGACTTACTATAACCAACCATCCACGTCCCTTTCAACTTATTTTGGCATGTTTTAAGTTCTTTCTTTCCAGATTCAACCAAATCTGGTAGATATACGTTTCACAGCATCTAGACTTTATTGTGGTCCATCCATTTTGGAGTCAACAGCATTCCACTCGACTTAAATTGCATTTCCTGTTTTTTTCAGTTTGTCAGGTAACAGTGGAAAATATTTCTTGTTTTGCGCGTTGTTCCACTGGAATTGGTACATTTCTCATGGAATAATAGGAATAATGTCGAGCTCGAATACCACTTGTCTAAATAGATGGAATGACCTTAGATGAGATATGGCATTAACAAACTCACAACAACATCACCTGATTTTCCCCGGTTACCATATCTGGATTCTATTTCCGTGGTTGTACGAGTGTAGACGATATAATGTAGAATATAATTACTTTGCACATTACAAACAACGGAAATGTTAATTCCGAAACGTTTACATTTTCTGACGGTACGTCACATAAATGGAGAATTGGAGAAAGGAAAGGAAGTTTTTGTGTGAATTATAAATTATTTCAAGACTGTGTACGTGTGCGCGATGTATAACAAATAGTAAAAAAATGTAAGTCATTATTATCAAAACACAAGTATCGATGAAATTAACAAAAGAGTTTTGTTTGGTATAATTTCTGTGTAACATGGGCCATGAAGATCAGAGACAATGCTTTGATTGAACCAGCTCTCCTGTTTTGTTTCGTCTAGCGGTAGGCCGCCATTGTAGTGCTGTCTGATAATTAACGTAAGTTCCATCTGTGTTTTCAAAAATATAGTTGAAATTGTCATTAGAAAGTGTGTATTATTGACTTAGTTGTCACCTCTCATGGCTGCAACCGTTAATTATAATTAACAAAATTTTTACAGAACTTCGTAGTGCCGGGAGTTCATCTCCCCTAGCAGGATTTAGTTGACCTTTACGCTGACTGTTTTATTTCATTAAAATATCAACTCACAGTATTAAATGTAAATGCGAGAGACTTCTCAGTTTTGATCTTCCATTAATTTCAAAGTTAAAAAGAGTCAGAATAGATTTGTTTTATTAATATTTAGAATACTGAGTGAGTTCAGTATGTTTCATTTTGGCCGCTTGACGGCGGACGAAATTCTCTCTAGTTTTGCCTTGCAAATAATGAAAAAGAAATATTGAAGAGCATTACATTCCGCAATATCTCAGTTCATCTTTGTGTAATTTGGTACATGAGTAACCAGTAACCCCTGAGACCGATATTAATAATTACAGTTTGAGCAAGAACACGTATATTTTCGAAATAGCACCGCTCACGCAAACTATTTATTAGAAGGCGGTGAGTCACGCGCTGTGTTTAAAAAATATTATATAGTGCATACTTCGGGGCAGCCGATGTCCGTACGAGTGTTATCGCGGTATAAGTTAATTAAAAGTCTCATGCTAGTCCATAATATTTAAAGCCACCCCAACCAAAATTATAACATGTATAATTATAAAAATAAAAAATATACACTTATACTGTGATAATTACTTTGGTGTATAGTGCTTAAATCACAGACTTTTTATGAACTGTAGCAGACTTTCATCTATTACTAAATTTTCAAAGGGGTATGGCTCGGAATTTTTTCCTTGTGTGCTCTAAAATGAGCCATACATTCACAAGAATAACTTGAGATACTGCTGAATTTTCACTAAACTGCATTAGATGTAGAATCAGGATATACCAGTCCCTGGCTATTAAGTGTGAAAATAATGGTGTTTCAAACAAAGGATATGTTTGAGCAACATTCATTCACCTCTAATTTTTTAGCTCTTGGCATGAGCATGGAACACAAAACAAAGCAATAAAATTTTACATGCCCTAAATGCTCCCATATTGCTAACGTGCTATTTACTGTCGTCCTTTATAGGTAAGAAATGTATAGCAATGATTTTTTCCTTTACAAACGCCAGAAACAAATTCATATGACAAAAGTATAAAAACAAGTGTAAATGACTTGCTGAATCGCCGCCGTCTGTTTTTATATTGCTAAAAATATTCTCGTAAAGGTGAAATTTCACCACAGGATGATTATCTAACTAGTCATAAGTTCTTTTTTGTGAAAAGGTTGCGCTTACCGCTTCAGCTTCTCTTCCTTCTTCAGACGAAGACGCTTCTGACAATGTTGAAGATTCAGCAGTATACCCAGACACATTGGGAACTTCGTCCAAAGAAAGATTTACAAATTTCACTACCATCTTCGTCACAGCTATTCATGAGGATTTGCATCATTTTCTTATCCAATAAATTATGTCTCGATATAGCAAAGGCAATACAGGCAAACGTCGCCTCACCAAAGGAGAAAAACGAGTGGTCCAGTGCACGACTCGTAAGTTCTGGGAGAAGGTAAAAGCTGTTACCAAGAAGACCAGATAATGACTGCTCTGGCAGAAATGTTGTAATGCGGACAACAGTGAATCACCATCCTACTGTGCTTGTTTACCTGCTCCAACACCTAAGCATACAGTAATGCCTTTAGACATCAGGTCTCTACCTGCATAGCATAAGTGAATGCCCATAGCCATCAGAACATTTTACCAGCTGGGTATACAGGTACACCCTTGGTCATTTGGGTTTTCTGCCTGCAGGACATACATGTATGCCTGTAGCAGTGAGAAGGTTAAATGGACGCGGTACATCAATATGTATCATTTGAAAAGGTTTTTCATACTTCAGTAATCTCTGAAGATGTATATTTCGGCTACTCATATCTGCTCCTCGAAGAAATCAAATGCAGTTTCTTTACATGTTGCTTCACATCATAATATCATGTTCTCCACCAAAAACTTTCACTCAGTTCGTGTGTCAGTAGCTCTTCCACCTTCATGTCCTGATACTGTACGCTCATGTGCTTGTCATAACACTTTGGTTTGTAGTGCAGGAGTAAAGACGATGTGTGGTCTGCACTTAGTTGCCTTCTTGCTTAAGAAACTATGGTTATTTGCTGTGTACTTGGCATTCGTTAGCCGCTCCTTATGACTATTACAAATCTTCTAGTTGCAGTCTTGATAATTGCAATATTCACAGTTTTCTTACTGGGCGTATCAATATTTATGTGCTTGACATCGGGCTTGTGGAAATTCACACAGTTTCAGTACCCATCTTGTTTGTGGACTTGAAGGCTCTTTTAGTCCTAATAACTTCTTCAAGGATGCATGAGCAACAATTTAAATTTACAGCCATATAGGTAGTAACGGACATGCAAAATAGCGTATATCAAAGCTAACATCTCCTCTGCTATGGTAGAACACCTATTATCAGCCTTATTCGGCTGGTGAGATGTATAAGCTACCAGGTGCTCTTGTCCAGATGCAGTTTGACTTAAAAGAACCCCTAAAGCTGTATTACTTGCATCACACGTAATGTAAAACCAAGAAAAATTAATACTTGACCCGAAGTCAATATCTGTATGAAAGATTGCTTGACATTCTGGTGTCCACCAAAATGTCAACCCTTTCTTTAAGAATCTAGTCAATGGTTGCACGATTACTGAAAAGCCTTTGACAAAATTTTGGTAATAATTTGCCATTCCAAGAAATGACTCTCATTGCTCAGCCGTTTGTGGAAGCGAAAAGTCAAGTACAGCTGAAGTGAGATAGGAATTCGTTCTCACTCCATCTTGCCTAATCATAAGCCGCACGTAAGAAATGTGTGACTGGATAAATGGCACTTGTCAATGTTTATTGCGAGACCGGCTGTTTTTTCAGTCTCACTCAGGCACTCTGCATGTTCATCTAGAGCTTTTGAAATAACAACTGTATCTTCCAAATAGAGCACTCCATCTAACAAACGTTGAAATGTTTCACGTGTGATTTTTGACACTAAAGGCACTCTGTGCTACTAATAGTGACTGGCAACTGTAAAATATGTTTTCAGCTTACCTTCTGGAAATACATCAATCTGATGATAACAGCTCCTTAAATCTATCATAGACAACAAGTTACACTCTCCCACGTTATTTAAAGTATCAGTCATATTTAGAATCGGATTTGAATCGATTGCTGTCAGTTCGTCTATAAAACAAATAATACAACGGAATATATATTTTCTGATTTTGTCAGATGATTCCTTTGGCATACTATACTGGGTGACATAAAGCTAATGTTGCGCTCTATTATGCCTTCTTTAAGCTGTTTTTCTATAAACTGCTCTATTATTGACTGGTGCTTTCCTACCCATTGGAATATGATGCTCTGTTATGGGTGTGACAGATGAAGGATCCTCTGAACTAAACAAACACCTGTACTGAACTAACAACGACGTTTTTAGTCACTAACCTTGTTACGCAATACCTATGTGTTGACAGTTTACGTGACACGGTGTCTTCTTGAAGATGTTCCTGCAGTGTAACTTACACCAATCCCTTTCGAAGACCCACTTTGTTCATTCCAAAACCATCCACCATAATCTGGCCATTTAGTTCCCTAAAATGTGCTACATTTCTTAACATAAAACAATACTCCTGGTACAGTGATATGTGCCGTCTGGGGTAGCCGTGCAGTCTAAGGCGTCTTGTCACTGTTCGCGCTGCCCCCGCCCCTCCCCCCCCCCCCCCCCTCCGTCGGAGGTTCGAGTCCTCCCTCGGGCATGGGTGTGTTGTCCTTAGCGTAAGTTACTTTGAATTAGATTAAGGTAGATGATGTGCGTAAGCCTAGGGACCGATGACCCACCAGTTTGGTCCCATAGCCATAAACACAAATTTACAGTTTTCTGTTATTCAAAATAACCTTGCACAGAGTTCACCGCTGAGTTCAATTGTTACTTGCCAAAGGTCGATTTCAGCGCAATAGCGAACCAGAAAGTCGTATCCAATTATTGTGGAAAGTCGTTGACCCACAATTGGCACCACTTCCTTTTGCTCCTGAAACGGCGTGTTTTCTACCCTAAATCGAAGATGTGTTGTTCTCACTGAATAGTGCAGTCGATACTTCGATGTTTTCAATCACCTCATGTCGACAAGGTCCAGACTCCTAACTAGTACGTGTACCCCAGCATCTACTAAAACTTATTTTTATTTCTCCAAGTTATCAAGCAACACTCATGTCTGCCTAGGTTTTTACAGTACTGCTATTTACACGGAACGCTTTCCAACGGAAGGGACATTGCTATTCATGTTTAACTGTTTCTATTTTCCAATGTACTTGCCCTGTTTTTTAAATTAGCAATCCCGAGCGTTATAGCTGAATTGTTGCTGCTTATAGCATTGTGATTAGCGACAGTGTGTCTTTTTTATGACCACAGTGGCAATATTCTCTACTAGATCTGTATATCTTCCGTTAACTACGTATCCTATCTGCACTATCTACTTCATGTAAATGTGTAGAACACGAAGTGCTGTTGCTAAATCCTCTGGGTTTTCCATTTCTGCCCGTTATGAGTATCTGGATAAATTCCTCTGAGAACCATGTGGAAAACTATTTTCCGCTTCTTTGAGCAATACTGTCCTCATCTAGTCGTGCGTCAGCAGTGATTTTGTGTAGTATGACAGAAAATTATTCAACTGTTTCAGTCGCGTTCTTTGCTAAACTACTAAGTTTATCCCTAAGAAACTGTGTTCTGTTCCGTTTTCTACACCTCTGCCGCAAATCTTCCGCTAACTCACTGAATATGGATGGATACCTTATTAAGCACCTCATGATGCAAGACAGTGACACATAAAGTTACCATCCGCAATCGTGTTTTATCAGACTAACTATTTAACGTGGTCGTGGCTAAAACATCATCCATAAACATCCTGTGCCCTTTTCCTGGCGAAAGGGGCTGCAAGATCCATCTTTGAAGGATCAGCGGATGAAGGGAGGACATTTACTATAGTTCTCACATCATTCAGCCCTGACTGTGGCTGCTGTTCTGCCAATAAAACTGGAAGTGCTGACTTAGCTTTCTGTTGTCGGTTGTGAACTAACAGTTTGAATACTTTCTCCATAAAAGCGTCCATCGCCTTGCTGGTACTAGCTGGCCGCATTTGTCATTTTTGTTCAATTTGGCTCTCTCTCTTTTACAAGAATGAAACTCTGACGATAACTTAATAGCCACAGTTGCAAAAATAGAAACATTACATCTAACTCCTGCCTTTAAGCATTAACCAACGAGACTCCGAAGAATCGTCTGCTACATGAAAGTATTTTCTACGCTTAGTACATGTTGTTGGTAGAAAATATGTCACATGGCGCATTTCGTCCCATTAAATTAGAATTTTCTCAAAGGGTCGAAACAAGATATTCTTGCCGACTATTGATATTGAACTGTGATAAACATCTTTAAGTCTTAAACTGGACGTAGCAGACAACACAATTTTGTCCTTTCAGAACAAATTACAATGTCTTCTCTTTGACTCATCCTCTGTGCCTGTTACTGATTTTGGTGCGTCGGATCGTTGCCCTCCAGCCCTTACTGCTGCTAGACTGGAGCACTTTTGATCACCAATTTGTAGCAAGCAGCAACTGCTGGGCTTTAAAGCCCTACTGCTTTATTAGTGTGCAGACCGAGGTCCTGTTTGGCGTCGTTAGATGCGATAACAGCATTCATAATTGTTCCACTTATTACTCGGAATACAAATCGTTGCCATGTCTTATGCAATGGCTGGTGGCTGTGTAATCCGGTGAGGAATCCGCTAAATCCAACAGCCGACTCCAGGCTGCTGGAGACACTGCATCAGTTCAGAGTGGAAGTCAGTATCATCCTGATTCGGCGGCTTGCTACCCGCTGGCGATATAGGCACGTCATGTCGACAGCCCGGCTTGGAGGTGTCGGTGACTGCGACATGTGTGTTTGTAGCACACGCCATTTCGGGGGGTACTCAGATCGTCCCAGATGACGTTCCGAGTTGTCCCCTCAGGTTGACCGCGATGCCAGATGCAGTGACGTGCCGAATGTCGAACATGACGAGCAGGTATGGTAGGCCGTCAGACTCGTGCGACACTGAAGTTTTAGGACAGCTTCTGCCTTGGACGGAGCCTTGTTGGTAGACATCTGGATCAGTGCTGGCTGCTGTGCTGACTTCAGTAGTGGATGCTGCACTTCATTATCCGTGGCTACGGATCATTGACCTTTCCTGCCCAAAGCTAGAACAATTTGACACACAAGATTGTACCGTATTGCAAACAGAGAATCTAGTGCAAACGATATGAATGCCATCGATTCTGCTTACAGAGTTCTCTAGGCTAGTGGGAGTAAGCTATTCATGTCGTCAAGGAGAGGCTCCACCGTACAACGTCATTCGTAATGCTGAATTCTGGAAAGATCCCCCAAGCTGTGGCTAAGCCATGTGTCCGCAATATCTTTTATTTCAGGAGTGCTAGTTCTGCAAGGTTCGCAGGAGAGCTTCTGTAAAGTTAGGAAGGTAGGAGACGAGGTACTGGCAGAAGTAAAACTGTGAGGACCGGGCGTGAGTCGTGCTTCGGTAGCTCTGATGGTTGAGCACTTGCCCACGAAAGGCAAAGGTCCCGAGTTCGAGTCTCGGTAGGGAACACAGTTTTAATCTGCCAGGAAGTTTCGTCATTCGTAATGACCGAAGTAATTTTGCTCTTCTCGAGCCAACAGCAGTTTCCCTACATTTACTTGACGAATAAGCTATAGTGTCTTCATATCTAAGTCAAACATCACCTAATGGGCCTTACATAACGATTTTCTTCTAACGATTTTCTGATGAGCTCGCTATCCGTCTCGCTCGGGAGTATCGAGGTTGTTGTCTTCCTGACCGAATAATAGTGTTGAAATTTTTACACTTTCTGGCTGGTGGCTTTGATACTTCCGCGTGGTTGAGTAACGCCAAAAAATGTTTCAAATGGCTCTGAGTACTATGGGACTTAGTATCTGAGGTCATCAATCCCCTAGAACGTAGAACTACTTAAACCTAACTAACCTAATGACATCACACACAGCCATGCCCGAGGCAGGATTCGAACCTGCGACCTTAGCGGTCGCGCGGCTCCGCACGGAAGCGCCTAGAACCGCTTGACCGCAACGGCCGGCTGAGTAACCCCGCTTGTTTAAATTTTACTTCCTACTAATTTTTCATGTAACATAGCTTATAATTACACTTAGCTTAGCTTAGCTTAGCTTAAACCCAAAGATAAATACCTACCATGGTAAAGCAAGAAGAATTTCAAGTACGAGTGTTTCAATTTAGCATACAAATTTCATTAAGAAACACGATTCCTTGGGCATAAAGATCAGTTTATAGCAACACTGACCAGGAAACAGAATTTCACTACAAAGATCTTTAAGAGCGTGTAAGACAGAAACGTAACTGAATTACAGGCCGGTGGCTATGCAGATAAGCTTTGTTATTGTTGAATGTAATTTAAGACTTAAATGATGTTTAGATAAAGTACAAGAAATCCATGAATAAATATTTTGAGGGACCTTAGGCTTATATTTGTATTCGCATTCGGGAGTACAAAATAATTGCTCTGAGCACTATGGGACTTCTGAGGTCATCACTCCCATAGAACTTAGAACTACTTAAACCTAACTAACCTAAGCACAGCACACACATCAATGACCGAGGCAGGATTCGAGCCTGCGACCGTAGCGGTCGCGTGGCTCAGGGCTGAAGCGCCTAGAACCGCTCGGCCACCCCGGCCAGCCAGAGTACATAGGTTATCAGGTTTACAAAGACAGAGAGCTTTTCGACACATTAGTCGGTCCAAAAATGAGACGGTGCTGTTTAGACTTTCTTATGTACGAATTAGAAAAAATAAGTTGCATTAAATCATAAGGAAAATTTATTATTGTTACAAATGTTCCCTTTTATAAAATATAAACAATTAAAATGCAGGGCGTAAAAAATTTACTGCACATATTACGTCACACATTCCTCTCACGTAGATGAAGAAATAATGTTATATGAACGTGGGTCTGGGAACGCTTTGTTTCCATGTCACAACTCATTTTCTCCAACTCATTAATCATGGAAAACACACAACAACAGAACGTTAGAATCATGGGGAACATTCACTCTTGGAGACGCCTGATTGCGTCTTCCACCGTCAGGATTTTGTTATAAATGTACCTGTTGTCACTCGACGTACGTAACTGCTTGTTTACAGTTCACGTGAACTTCTCCAGCAATCTGTACTACCGCTGCAAGCACACGGGTTACTACGTAATTACACACTTGGCTCGTGCAATTTGCAGTGTACATAAATGGAGAGATGGCAGATGCCCATCTGATTTATGGACTAGTTGGCGCCCGCTCTCAACGTTTGTAACGGGAGAGATTTCCTGGACGAAGGTACCCCGATACAGAACTTGGAGTAAATAAAACTGGTACTCGAGAATGGGGGAGGCCTAGACTAAAACACTGCAACAGAACGTGACAATTATTCTTCATGCAGTTGACGACGACCCTAGTGTAAGTACAAGACATGTAGGTGCAATACTGATGGTTTATCACTTGACTGTCCAGTGAGTGTTGCACGAGGACCATCTGTATCCATACCATTCACAGCGAATGCAGGCACTATCAGCAGCTGATTTCCCTCTCAGGTATTCGTCTGGGAATGGTTTATTCAACAAAGTATCAACTCTAATTTTAGTGCAACTGTGCTCTTCACAGATGATGCACCGTTTCAACGAAATCACATTGGAAAGTTCCACAATCGGCATGTATGGTCAGACGTCAGTCCTCACGCAACTGTTGAAGTAAGTCATCAGCAAAAATTTTCTGTCAATGTTTGGGCAGGCGTTGTTGGTGACTGTTTTGTAGGACCTCACTTTCTTCCACTCAGGCTCAACAGACAAGTTACCATACTTTCGCAGACAATGTTCTACCTGACCTGTTGGCAAATGTACCTTTACCTGTGTGACAAAACATGCACTTCATACACGATGGAGCACCTCTTCATTTCAGTGCTAATGCCCGTCAGCTTTTAAGTAACAGATATGGTGACAAACGGATAGGTAGGGCTGGATCAATTGCCTGGCCTCCATGCTCTCCGGACCTAAATCCACTGGACTTTTATTTGTGGGTGTATTTGAAAGATCTGGCGATTAGACATCTTGTAAAAGACGTCCAGAATCTCCGTCCTCGTATTATGGAAGGCTGCGAAAAGATACACAGTACTCCAGGGATGCGTCAGTGCCTCAGAGAGTCTGCGGGTTGATGCCTGTATCAAGACCCACGGGGGGCATGTTGAACATCTGGTGTGAGAGAGGGTTGCATATGGTATGTTTGTGCGTTTCGTCCGTATGTATTTCTCATGATTAATGAGTTGGAGAAAATGAACTGTAACATGGAAACAAAGCATTTCCAGATCCATGTTCATACAATATAATAGCTTCGTCTACGCGTGAGATTGTGTCCTGTAATTTTTGCTGTACATTTTTGTTAACCTTCAAGGCGAAAGCTTAATCTCAAGGGTTACAGGTAAGCAAACATCGGCAGTAGCCAACCAAAAATACAGAAAGAATCAACTAAGGCTTGTGGGCAGAAACGGCAAACAAATAAATATTAATATAAGTGTCAAACATTCAGGTAATTCGAAAAACAGCTAATAACAAGTAATGTGCATTTCTAGAATTATCTGGACAGTTGTCCCATCAAAACACAGACCTTTGCCACAAATTTACATTACAAAATGATTTGGTGAAAGCAACAATACCAAACAAAGCACACAGTGTGGCCCCTTTCCAGGTTTCCTCCTGAATTCAAAAAATAAAGCTTTAAATAATAGTCAGTCTGGCCTGTAAGGTACACACATAACCAGTATTGAACACTTCGTTAATAAAATACAAAAGACTATTGACTAAAACAGTTTATATAAGCAGTTAAAGTGGTGAACACTGTTCTAATAAAATACAAAACAGCAATTTATACAACAAATTTGGCTAACATTGGATACGTTAAGGACTATTCTAATAAAATACAAAAAACAACAATGAATACAAATGAATAAAACAAGTCCGGGTAAAACTGAGTATTCATTGTGGCTGACAAGTGGTTCACAGTTAAGATTACAGACAAATTTAACAGAAAGTGCAGGACTGCTTAGAGAAATAACCGGGCCATGCCACCCAATAACATGGGAAGAAAGAAACAAAAATCATATTATAATGCACGTTCGCAACAAACCTTGGATACGCGTGAACCAAATCGGCTAAACACTGCCTGGTAGAAAAATACAAACAAGCACTTGCACTCAGAACACAAACGACTACAAATGCCACTTTGACCCAAACGGAATTAGGATGTAGTATTTCACACATCAGTTAAGAACAAAATTACACCTTTTACAAAAGGCCACATCATATAGTTCACGATATTGGCACGCTAAAGCTACCCAAACAGTCTCCTTCTTCCAACAGTTGAGTAACTGACAATTAAACTCCAACTGGCGTGATGGCGGAAATAGCACTTCACAGGCCAGGCCACCGCCTTCCATTCGCGTTTGCCCGAACGGAGCGCTCACATGTCCTCGGGAAACTCACACCTCAAACGGTCCATACCAATGCCAGCAAGTCACTCCCCTCGTACTTACCAGACACGCCTCTCTGTTGTTGGGCACCGCTACTCACGTGCCCCCTTCGGGTAGGCATCGTCTGGTAACACAGCAACCGCTCTGAGTGCAAAGAATGTCGCTCACTCACCGACCAATACTATTTGTCCACATTCATACACCCACACACAAGCATTAACATAGCATATCACAACAGAGGGACTAATATGAATGTAGTATGCCACCCTACACAGAAAATACGTATACTCGTATTTAAATCTCCAAGGTGCGCGAGCCCCCCTATAGCCACACAACTGGATACTGGTTGAAACTCTAGGTAAAAACAAAATACAGACAGTCTATACAAATAAGCAGAGACTTAATTGAAAATTGGCTGCAGCAATTGGAATTCCATACCTTGTAAACCTCGCCTGCTTAAATCACAGACAAACGTTAATGTACTCTCCTTTTTTTGACTAACTTTTAATTAAAAATTGACCTCAATGTTTTATGTTAGTAGGAGTGCCCATGCGGTTAGAACAACCAGCTAGAAACATGTCACAAAAAATCGCAATGAGGCAGACTTTCAGGTTTGTGTTGACGGTACGCAGTGGATACATGCAAGTAAACATGTTTCATTTGCTTGATGACTTTCGCCAAATAGCGCTGCCATACAAGCTCAGAGAAAGAGCATTTCTGGAGTTGTGATCCTCTGTCATTTGATTCACAGTGGAAACATTTAGTACATTTTCTAACCAAAGAATAACCTAAGAATCTCCACGAAACATTTATAAGGTCCTCATTTGATGTCTTAAGGGCGTCTTTGTTCTTCCAACATATGTTTATGGCCGACAGAAATTCAGCCAAAGCTCCATAAATATTTGTTGATGTGAAAGTTGATGCAAAACATTTATGTTCTTTCATCAGTACCATCTAATCATTTGATTTTCATAACGTATCAAAAACTAATCACGTTTAAATAAAACGTTTAGGTGGTGCATTACACAGATGTAATACAACTGAATTGTAATTAATTTTGTTTCCCGTATAACATTTACTATAGACCACAACCAAATTTTGCTATGGTTATCGATCTCAGAATGGGATGATGGCACCGAAACTACATTTGCAGTAATTATGAATTAAGTTTCTCTTGGTTCTTTAGTATTTAGTCTTATCATTAACCCTGCTGTTTATCATTTCATGGGTACTTTCCTATGTGAACATTTGCAGCTTTGAGACGAACTTAGAAAAATAGCACAAAGGCTCACAATAATGTGTGTTAAAGGTTGTCTTACTTCTGATAAAATCAGGTGACAGAAGATGTACTTGGACCTAGTAGAGTCTTGCCCACCATCAGTGGTGTGTTTTCGCAGACCCTTGCTCGTTGCACGAAGTTAGTAGTTTGAGCTAAGCTGTGTTAAATCCAAAGGCAAAGATAGAAATTTGTTTATAATTTCATATATTCCATTGCCTAGGTTTTGTCCTCATCCCGTCAATATCAATAATTTTGAAACAGAATCGCGACATTCGACAGTGAGAGTGTGTGGAAGGTGTTCTTTTCTACCGGGAATTTTTCGTTTCATGGATTACCACTGGGATCAGAAGACCTCAAGTACTTTAATCAGATGTACTGGCAATATTTTAAAGAAATAACACAAATACAGCTATTACAGTTATTCAGAGTCATAGTAACGAATCTATTTTCAATAAATATTATGTTAAAGAAATAGAAAAAAAATTATATTAGTGTCGTATCGACGCCTGTGACATTCACTGTCAGTGCAAGAAACCATGAATTAAATTTAATGAGTTGTAAATAGCAAACAGAACAAACATCACTGGATACAGTTGTCTCAGAGAGAGAAAGTCATATATTTAGAAAAAGAAAATGCTTTAAAAAAAGGGGAGATACGAATTTCCAATGTTTTTATGGGGTCATATTGATCCGATCGTTACTAAGAAGGGTACTACAGTAGCTGACAATGGGTACAAGCGGGAAATAATATTTTAATTCTTGCTGGTTTGATATAACTCCTGTTCAGAATTATATCGATCATATACTTTCGTGAATGTTACATTCAAGAAAAAAAAGAAAAAGTTTGAGTTCACATCCACCCCAGTAGTAGTACTTAGTGCAAAAATGATCAATAAATTTTAATATGTTGTAAATCCCCCCCCATGAACCATGGACCTTGCCGTTGGCGGAGAGGCTTGGGTGCCTCAGCGATACAGATAGCCGTGCCGTAGGTTCAACCACAACGGAGGGGTATCTGTTGAGAGGCCAGACAAACGTGTGGTTCCTGAAGAGGGGCAGCAGCCTTTTCAGTAGTTGCAGGGGCAACAGTCTGGATGATTGACTGATCTGGCCATGTAACATTAAGCAAAAAGGCCTTGCTGTTCTGGTACTGCGAACGTCTGAAAGCAAGGGGAAACTACAGCCGTAATTTTTCGCGAGTGCATGCAGCATTACTGTATGATTAAATTATGATGGGGTCCTCTTGGGTAAAATATTCCGGAGGTAAAATAGTCCCCCATAAGTATCTCCGGGCGGGGACTACTCAAGAGGACGTTGTTATCAGGAGAAAGAAAACTGGCGTTCTACGGGTCGGAGCGTGGAATGTCCGATCCCTTAATCGGGCAGGTAGGTTAGAAAATTTAAAAAGGGAAATGGATAGGTTAAAGTCAGGTACAGTGGGAATAAGTGAAGTTCGGTGGCAAGAGAAACAAGACTTCTGGTCAGGTGAATACAGGTTTATAAATACAAAATCAAATAGGGGTAGTGGAGGAGTAGGTTTAATAATGAAAAAAAAATAGGTGTATGGGTAAGCTACTACAAACTGCATAGTGAACGCATTATTGTGGCCAAGATAGATACGAAGCCCACACCTACTACAGTAGTACAAGTTTATATGCCAACTAGCTCTGCAGATGAACAAGAAATTGATGAAATCTATGATGAGATAAAAGAAATTATTCGGATAGTGAAGGGAGACGAAAATTTAATAGTCATGGGTGAGTGGAATTCATCAGTAGGAAAAAGGAGAGAAGGAAACGTAGTAGGTGAATATGGATTGGGGCTACGAAATGAAAGAGGAAGCCCCTGTTAGAATTTTGCGCAGAGCATAACTTAATCATATCTAATACTTGGTTTCAGAATCATAAAAGAGGGCTGTATACATAGAAGAACCCTGGAGATACTAAAAGTTATCGGATAGATTATATAATGTTAAGACAGAGATTTAAGAACAAGGTTTTAAATTGTAAGACATATCCAGGGGCAGATGTGGACTCTGACCACAATTTATTGGTTATGAACTGTATATCAAAACTGAAGAAAGTGCAAAAAGGTGGGAATTTAAGGAGAAGGGACCTGGATAAACTGACTAAACAAGAGGTTGTACAGAGTTTCAGGGAGAGCATAAGGGAACAATTGACAGGAATGAAGGAAAGAAATACAGTAGAAGAAGAAAGCGTAGCTTTGAGGGATGAAAAATAGTAAAGGCGGCAGAGGATCAAATAGGTAAAATGACGAGGGCTAGTAGAAACACTTGGGTAACAGAAGAAATATTGAATTTAATTGATGAAAGGAGAAAATATAAAAATGCTGTGAATGAAGCAGGCAAAAAGGAATACAAACGTCTCAAAAAATATATCGACAGGAAGTGCAAAATGGCTAAGCAGGGATGGCTAGAGGACAAATGTAATGGTGTAGAGGCTTATCTCACTAGGGGTAAGATAGATACTGACTACAGGAAAATTAAAGAGACCTTTGGAGAAAAGAGAACCACTTGTATGAATATCAAGAGCTTTGATGGAAATCCTGTTCTAAGCAAAGAAGGGAAAGCATAAAGGTGGAAAGAGTATATAGAATGTCTATACAAGGGCGATGTACTTGAGGACAATATTATGGAAATGAAAGAGGATGTAGATGAAGATGAAATGGGAGATACTGCGTGAAGAATTTGACACGGCCCTGAAAGACCCGAGTCGAAACAAGGCCCCCGGAGTAGACAACATTCCATTAGAACTATTGATGGTCTTGGGAGAGCCAGTCTTGACAAAACTCTACCATCTGGTGAGCAAGATGTATGAGACTGGCGAAATACCCTCAGACATAAAGAAGAATACAATAATCCCAATCCAAAAGAAAGCAGGTGCTGACAGATGTGAAAATTACCAAACTATCAGTTTAATAAGTCACAGCTGCAAAATACTAACGCGAATTATTTACAGACGAATGGAAAAACTGATAGAAGCCAACCTCGGGGAAGATCAGTTTGGATTCCGTAGAAATGTTGGAACACGTGAGGCAATACTGACCCTACGACTTAACTTAGAAGAAAGATTAAGGAAAGGCAAACCTACGTTTCTAGTATTTGTAGACTTAGAGAAAGCTTTTGACAATATTGATTGGAATACTCTCTTTCAAATTCTGAAGATGGCAGGGATAAAATACAGAGAGCGAAAGGCTATTTACATTTTGTACAGAAATCAATGGCAGTTATAAGAGTCCAGAAGTATGAAAGGGTAGCAGTGGTTGGGAAGGGAGTGAGACGGGGTTGTAGTCTATCCCCGATGTTTTTCAAACTGTATATGGAGCAAGCAGTAAAGGAAACAAAAGAAAAGTTTGGAGTAGGTATTAAAATCCATGGAGAAGAAATAAAAACTTTGAGGTTCACCGATGACATTGTAATTCTGTCAGAGACAGCAAAGGACCTGGAAGAGCAGTTGAACGGAATAGACAGTGTCTTGAAAGGAGGGTATAAGATGAACATCAACAAAAGCAAAACGAGGATAATGGAATGTAGTCGAATTAAGTCACGTGATGCTGAGGGAATTAGATTAGGAGATGAGGCACTTAAAGTAGTAAAGGAGTTTTGCTATTTGGGGAGCAAAATAACTGATGATGGTCGCAGTAGAGAGGATGTAAAATGTAGGCCGGCAGTGGCAAGGAAAGCGTTTCTTAAGAAGAGAAATTTGTTAACATGGAGTATTGATGTAAGTGTCAGGAAGTCGTTTCTGAAAGTATTTGTATGGAGTGCAGCCATGTATGGGAGTGAAACGTGGACGATAAATAGCTTAGACAAGAAGAGAATAGAAGCTTTCTAAATGTGGTGCTACAGAAGAATGCTGAAGATTAGATGGGTTGATCACATAACTAATGAGGAAGTATTGAATAGAAGTGGGGAGAAGAGGAGCTTGTGGCACAACTTGGCTAGAAGAAGGGATCGGTTGGTAGGACATGTTCTGGGTCAACGAGGGATCACTAATTTACTATTGGAGGGCAGCGTGGAGGGTAAAAATCTTAGAGGGAGGCCAATAGATGAATACACTAAACATATTCAGCAGGATGTAGGTTGTAGCAGGTACTGGGAGATGAAGAAGCTTGCACAAGATAGAGTAGCATGGAGAGCTGCATCAAACGAGTCTCAGGACTGAAGACCACAACAACAACATGTTGTAAATATGAAAATGAACGAAACATTAATGGATACAATTCGGTTTGTCAATAACAGTTGTGCAAACAGAAGGAGACAGTTTCCAATGTGCTTATGGAATCATACTGACTCTAGTGATGGTAGGAGGGTTAACCAATTTCTTATACAGAAATCAATATAGTATCAACTCTGGTACCAGGCTTATGGGCACAGAGTTAGGAACTGTGTATTTTAGCGGAGAGCAACTAACCTGAGATGTCTACTGTACTCTGTGCCCCGTCTAAATTAACGGCATCAACTGTCTAGTCTTCCCAATGTCACTAATGAGCTCTTTAGGCAAATACAATATAAACACAAATTGTGGTTTAAGTACTTTCTGATAAATGTGTTCTTCCTCCCTACCTAGAAAGTCTTCCCATATAGACAGTGTATAATTCAGAAATGACAAACCCACATTGTAGTTTAATTGACTCTAATGTAACATCTTTTATGCCATTAAATTGACACAAAATGTAAACGACTTCGAACTAAGAATGAAATACTTGAAAATAATTTAATTGAAAAATTCACAGATAAAAACGTAACAAAGTATTTATTGTAAAAGAGATCTAATCGTGTGACACATTAATTACACTTGTATGTAACATTGCTACAGTCATTCACATTAACTACATAATTGAATTAACACTGAAAAAAAACCTTAAATGAGTGTGGAACGTAAGAAGGAAATCCATACGAGAGCAATATTAAAAAAAAAATGTTTTCCAGTATAGAAGTATTTCCCAAAATTCGTCAGGTTGCCCTAATGAGATATAATCGACCATACACGCTTTGACTGTCATTTACCATAATTTCACGACAGGATGCTCCTCTTGTAGACACCTTCGTCAGTTGTCCTAATGGAGTAATCTTGTCTGAGCCAATTACATGTAAATTGTGTGAATTTAGCTATGTTTGTTTTAGTAACATAACAGTTTTTACATTTTGGTCCTGGACACACTTGCTATACAGGTATGGCTGAGCATCTACCCTGAGATGAACTGGTTTATCTGATCGGCTTGCCTCAATTCAATGTGTGAATTTGATTCGGGCTAGGTTCACTGATGACGGAAACTAATGTGATGCCTGTTAAGTTATACGAACAAGTCATAAAAGTTAATTCTGGATTTCCAACAAACATCAGAAGGACGATATATAAGATTTCTAAAATAAAAGCATTGAATATATGAGACAAATAAAAATAGAATTATATCGGAGAAGAGAAGATCATCTAAAATCAAACAAAATATTTCAGGAAACTATAAGAGGTAACAAAGGGTCGTTTTTCTTGTGCCTTTGTTCCACATGGGCGCAGGGTCGGCTTTGTTATTAGCGGATTTGGTTAATTTACGGGGTGGCCGGATGCTCGTCCTTTTGCCACCGCGTTACCCCCCCCCCCCCCCTCCCAGGGTAGAATACGTGTACCTCAACTGTATGAATATAGTGTGAGCGAAAGCTGTGCTAATGTTTGTGCATCGTGTAACTGAGGCACGACTTGGATACCAGCCCCATGTTCACCTATTGGAATGTGGGAAACCGTGTAAAAACCACTACCACATTGAGCGGCACAATGACCATCGTCATTAAGTCTCTCTATCTTTATACAGATTCGATCTCCCCTATCGGAACAACCGCTTTAACACGCGCGGGTGACCGGGCTGCTAAGAAATACTAAAGGGGTAGTTACAACCACAACGCCTAAAGGAAGCGGGCGTATAAAGGGTGTTACAAAAAGTTACGACCAAACTTTCAGGAAACATTCCTCACACAAAGAAAGAAAATATGTTATGCGGACAAGTGTCCGGAAACGCTTACTCTCTATGTTAGAGCTCATTTTATTACTTCTCTTCAAATTACATTAATCATGGAATGGAAACACACATCAACAGAACGTACCAGCGTGACTGCAAACACTTTGTTGCAGGACATGTTCAAAACGTCCTCGGTTAGCGAGGATACATGCATCCACCCTCCGTCACATGGAATCCCTGATGCTCTGATGGAGAATGGCGTATTGTATCACAGCCGTCCACAGTACAAGGACGAAGAGTATCTACATTTGGTACCGGGGTTGCGTAGACAAGAGCTGTCAAATGCCCCCATAAATGAAAGTGAAGAGGGTTGAGCTCAGGAGAGCGTGGAGGCCATGGAATTGGTCCGCCTCTAGCAATCCATCGGTCACCAAATCTGTTGTTGAGAAGCGTACGAACACTTTGACTGAAATGTGCAGGAGCTCCATCGTACATGAATCACATGTTGTTGTGTCGTACTTGTAAAGGAAAATGTTCTAGCAGCACAGGTTGAGTATCCCGTATGAAATCATAATAACGTGCTACATGGAGCGTAGGTGGAAGAAATTAAAATGAGCTCTAACGTGGAAATTAAGCGTTTCCGGACACATGTCCACATAACATCTTTTCTTTATTTGTTTGTGAGGAATGTTTCCTGAAAGTTTGGCCGTAGCTTTTTGTAACACCCTGCATGTTTTGAGGCATCGAGGCAGTGATAGATGCAGCTGGAAGTTTAGATTGATTGTGATAGCTACAATCCTTGGCCACGTTAAGGTATAATTCAGTAGCAGTACGCCAACATTGGAGCTCTGCAACATAAACTGAATACGTAATGTTTTCCACCAAATTCTAAAACAGGTTTTGCGTACAGATGTCAGTTACAGGCACCTGCTGCAGAGTGCATGTGTATTTTCCTCTTTACAGCATCTACTGACGTTTTTCCGACAACGCTTACGCTACAGCAGCTCTTACAGGCAGACAGGCGCCTAGCTGCGCTCGCTGATAATGACGCGGGAGGGCTGCAGCCGCCGCTGACGCCGCTGTCGTGACTGCTAGCAGCAGCCCGGCGAATCATAACGGGCTGCGCTGCCGCGCGGCGGCTGACGACGGCGCCACATGGCAGCCACCCGCTGACGTCACATTACTGCATCCCACCTCCACCTGAGCCAATAAAGCGTACAAACGGCTCGCTTCTGCTAAGGAGCATCGGTGAAGCACAGCAGGAAGCTGCGTCTGAATACACGTCAAGCAAAGGTAGGAACAGAATGTCTGTTTCATTCGTCATTGGTGCATATCTCGATACGTGAAAAAAAAAAAAAGAAGCACTGAAGGAACTTACGATCACACTTTTGTGTTCCAGTTATTAGTTCTATACATGTCGTGCCCCAACAGAATAAATGAGGCAACTCAAAATGTTTAAAGAACTCTATACGACTTCTATTGAAATAGTATGTAACGCCGGAAATGCATACCCTCCTATTTCCATCTATTGTACTATAATTTTTTTCCTTATTTTGTTTCCTGAAGATATGACATTTCTGTGTCTTTATATATTGTAACTGTTCTACTATTTGTATATATATTTATGCACTTATGTCGATGTATAATTGGTTTGTTTACTAATATTGTTTGTATTTTTACGCTGGGTCTGGCCTAGGGAAAACTATGCTATCGAACAATTACATCGATAGGTCGTGTGGAGAACCAAAGTGTTTACGATCTTTGGTAGTGTTAACTCTGCCGCATGGAGCGCGGGCAGAGGAGTCTGGCGGGAGTAGGGCGGTGGAGCAGGTAGTTGTGTGACGCTCCCGCGAGTTGCCGCGCTTTCGGGGTTTGGCAGCATGTAATTGCGCTCGACTTGCTATGTTAGTTTCTGACACGGTGTCGCGGACGGGAAGCATTAGCTGGAGCGCATCAAGAGCCCGTTTCGCCTGGTGACCGTGTCGAGAGGAAGGTGCGCCAACATCCAGCTTCTGCAACAGCGACGGCCGACAATGAGTGACTGTCGTCGCCACCTCCCCGATCGACGACTGCAAACCTTCAATCAACCAACAAGGAAGACTAAAAGCACGTAAAGTATTAGAGCTGTACGGCAGACCTCAGCTTATCAAACTGGTGCATGACAAAAGTACAGCAACTTAGTATGAACCTTTGTTGTTCATTGTCCCAATTGCATTACCAAGCAGGGTTCCTTCCTTTTCTGGAATGAACCCGAGTGTCGTTGAAATTCATGCACCAGCATTAAAGTAATATCAATCCATTTCACTGCCTTAATTTCAAAGTTCAGTTGAAGTATTCATAGCTGGCTACAATATTTAGATTACACAAACAGAAATTAAGAGTGCGAGTTTTTTTACCATATTTTAGCTTACCTGTGACTGCAGCTCAGCTTGGTACGTACTAAATTTCACTATTGTTAATTGTTCAGAATCATTTAACTCAAGTTCAAAGTTAAATCTCTTATTTCTAAATTGGGTAGATTCAAGTAGCTTTTGAAATGATTGTTGTGGAAGCCCAAGACTAACCTTAATTCATTCAATTTCGTAGTGCTTCAGAAACAAAGTTCACTATTAATTTCAGTCACTAAATTAACTTTCAATTTTCTGGTTTTATTAATTCTTTTGCAGAATTAAGTCAGAGTGCAGCGAAATTTATTACTTCTGACAGACATTTAGTTTTCACACAACACGTGTCAACCATCAGTTGCCACGCTTTTGAGTGCTAATTACATGTGCATTAATCTTTAATTTTCAGTTATTATAGTAGACGTCCATAGGACAGGCGACCGAAATTTTCTCCAAATCTCAAATAACTAACTAACGAAAATTAATTGTTAACGTAACGACCGCACATTTTTACTTTCTTTATTAATTTTACCCTTTTCTCAAAATTAATTTCCACCAATTACATTTGCATTTTTCCTTTCAATTAGATGTAACCCTTACCTCCCTCTTTACCGACAAATCAACTTCGGTGACGATTGTTCTTCCCAAATTTCCATTAGGTGCACGCGGTTTAATTTTTACTGTCAATAAGGTCGATAAGTGACGGGGAGGTTACAAGTATAAGCTTCTTTTAAATTTCAGGTAAATATTTTGGCAGTAAATTTCATTGCATTCTACATAACAGTGCCATGGACACGTAGTTCCGCTCTCATAATTGATTTTTCTCAAACATTGCACTTCCGAGTAGTATCACTCTTCTTGCCAGTGTGCGATAGATCTACACCACTGTTTCAGTGGAATTACTCCTTGACATATTTTTCAGCCAACATGTATCATCCAAATTCGATGTTGTTGTCTTCAGTCGTAGGACTGATGTGATGTAGCTCTACGCTGTAGTTTACACTTTTTAAGTTGTTCATCTCTGAATAACTACTGCAGCCTATAGTCGTTTGAATCTGCTTATTGTATTCATTCTTTGGTCTCCCGCTACCGTTTTTATCCCTCGTCTCAATTAAATATCTAGTGGTTATACTGAAAATGACGGCATTCAGAGTGCAGCAATGCGGGCTGTATACGTTGCAGGCACTAAAACATCGTAGGTATGTTCATTAATCGGTGCGCTCGCGTTGTGTGCGGTTAAGAAGCAGTAAACATAATAGTTCCAGTTTCTGACACCAGGTGAAGATATGGCGCTGTAAGCATTTATTTCATAAGCTTCATTTGGGGCACATTCAGAATCTTGTTGGGATACTGGTGTAAAAAGCGCTGCAAAATATTTTGAACTATTGACCAGGGAAGAGGCAATTCTCGTGACACAGCTCGTGAACAGGCCGCCGAATTTAAGGCACGTGCTGCACTGTACGCTATGGTTATAGCAGCTCCATCAACTATTGCAGTGGGAATGGGCCGCCTCCCTCTTCCAGCTGCACCACCTACTTCTCCTGTTTCGTCAAATTTCTCGGTCTTATTCTGTAGCCAATTTATTGATAAGGGGTCTCATCGCGCCTGCTTCTGACGACGATATCCCTGCTATTGCACTCAGTCTGATAAAACAACTTTACCACAGTGCACAGTCTATCTCCTTAATGGTCATTATATTTCGTGTGGAAAACTGCCGCTCTGATAAAATAACTTTACTAGCATTGCACGATCTTTCTCCCAAATAGTTACTGCGTTTTGTACGGAAAACATCAACATCCTTATCCGTTACACTATGTTGTTGTTGTCTTCAGTCCTGAGACTGGTTTGATGCAGCTCTCCATGCTACTCTATCCTGTGCAAGCTGCTTCATCTCCCAGTACCTACTGCAACCTACATCCTTTCTGAATCTGCTTGGTGTACTCATCTCTCGGTCTCCCTCTACGACTTTTACCCTCCACGCTGCCCTCCAATGCTAAATTTGTGATCCCTTGATGCCTCAAAACATGTCCTACCAACCGATCCCTTCTTCTAGTCAAGTTGTGCCACAAACTTCTCTTCTCCCCAATCCTATTCAATACCTCCTCATTAGTTACGTGATCTATCCACCTTATCTTCAGTATTCTTCTGTAGCACCACATTTCGAAAGCTTCTATTCTCTTCTTGTCCAAACTAGTTATCGTCCATGTTTCACTTCCATACATGGCTACACTCCAAACAAATACTTTCAGAAACGACTTCCTGATACATAAATCTATATTCGATGTTAACAAATTTCTCTTCTTCAGAAACGCTTTCCTTGCCATTGCCAGTCTACATTTTATATCCTCTCTACTTCGACCATCATCAGTTATTTTACTTCCTAAATAGCAAAACTCCTTTACTACTTTAAGTGCCTCATTTCCTAATCTAATTCCCTCAGCATCACCCGATTTAATTTGACTACATTCCATTATCCTCGTTTTGCTTTTGTTAATGTTCATCTTATATCCTTCTTTCAAGACACTGTCCATTCCGTTCAACTGCTGTTCCAAGTCCTTTGCCGTCTCTGACAGAATTACAATGTCATCGGCGAACCTCAAAGTTTTTACTTCGTCTCCATGAATTTTAATACCTACTCCAAATTTTTCTTTTGTTTCCTTTACTGCTTGCTCAATATACAGATTGAATAACATCGGGGAGAGGCTACAACCCTGTCTCACTCCTTTCCCAACCACTGCTTCCCTTTCATGCCCCTCGACTCTTATTACTGCCATCTGGTTTCTGTACAAATTATAAATAGCCTTTCGCTCCCTGTATTTTACCCCTGCCACCTTTAGAATTTGAAAAAGAGTATTCCAGTCAACATTGTCAAAAGCTTTCTCTAAGTCTACAAATGCTAGAAACGTAGGTTTGCCTTTTCTTAATCTTTCTTCTAAGATAAGTCGTAAGGTCAGTATTGCCTCACGTGTTCCAACATTTCTACGGAATCCAAACTGATCTTCCCCGAGGTCTGCATCTCTCAGTTTTTCCATTCGTCTGTAAAGAATTCGCGTTAGTATTTTGCAGCCGTGGCTTATTAAACTGATAGTTCGGTAATTTTCACATCTGTCAGTACCTGCTTTCTTTGGGATTGGAATTATTATATTCTTCTTGAAGTCTGAGGGTATTTCGCCTGTCTCATACATCTTGCTCACCAGCTGGTAGAGTTTTGTCATTACTGGCTCTCCCAAGGCCGTCAGTAGTTCTAATGGAATGTTGTCTACTCCGGGGGCCTTGTTTCGACTCAGGTCTTTCAGTGCTCTGTCAAACTCTTCACGCAGTATCGTATCTCCCATTTCGTCTTCATCTACATCCTCTTCTATTTCCATAATATTGTCCTCAAGTACATCGCTCTTGTATAAACCTTCTATATACTCCTTCCACCTTTCTGCCTTCCCTTCTTTGCTTAGAACTGGGCTGCCATCTGAGCTCTTGATATTCATACACGTGGTTCTCTTCTCTCCAAAGGTCTCTTTAATTTTCCTGTAGGCAATATCTATCTTACCCCTAGTGAGATAAGCTTCTACATCCTTACATTTGTCCTCTAGCCATCCCTGTTTAGCCATTTTGCACTTCCTGTCAATCTCATTTTTGAGACGTTTGTATTCCTTTTTGCCTGCTTCATTTACTGCATTTTTATATTTTCTGCTTTCATCAATTAAATTCAATATTTCTTCTGTTACCCAAGGATTTCTAGCAGCCCTCGTCTTTGTACCTACTTTATCCTCTGCTGCCTTCACTACTACATCCCTCAGAGCTACCCATTCTTCTTCTACTGTATTTCTTTCCCCTATTCCTGTCAATTGTTCCCTTATGCTCTCTCTGAAACTCTGTACAACCTCTGGTTCTTTCAGTTTATCCAGGTCCCATCTCCTTAATTTCCCACATTTTTGCAGTTTCTTCAGTTTTAATCTACAGGTCATAACCAATAGATTGTGGTCAGAGTCCACATCTGCCCCTGGAAATGTCTTACAACTTAAAACCTGGTTCCTAAATCTCTGTCTTACCATTATATAATCTATCTGATACCTTTTAGTATCTCCAGGGTTCTTCCACGTATACAACCTTCTTTCGTGATTCTTAAACCAAGTGTTAGCTATGATTAAGTTGTGCTCTGTGCAAAATTCTACTAGGCGGCTTCCTCTTTCATTTCTTAGCCCCAATCCATATTCACCTACTATGTTTCCTTCTCTCCCTTTTCCTACACTCGAATTCCAGTCACCCATTACTATTAAATTTTCGTCTCCCTTCACTATCTGAATAATTTCTTTTATTTCATCGTACATTTCTTCAATTTCTTCATCATCTGCAGAGCTAGTTGGCATATAAACTTGTACTACTGTAGTAGGTGTGGGCTTCGTACCTATCTTGGCCACAATAATGCGTTCACTATGCTGTTTGTAGTAGCTTACCTGCATTCCTATTTTCCTATTCATTATTAAACCTACTCCTGCATTACCCCTATTTGATTTTGTGTTTATAACCCTGTAGTCACCTGACCAGAAGTCTTGTACCTCCTGCCACCGAACTTCACTAATTCCCACAATATCTAACTTTAACCTATCCATTTCCTTTTTAAATTTTCTAACCTACCTGCCCGATTAAGGGATCTGACATTCCACGCTCCGATCCGTAGAACGCCAGTTTTCTTTCTCCTGATAACGACATCCTCCTGAGTAGTCCCCGCCCGGAGATCCGAATGGGGGACTATTTTACCTCCGGAATATTTTACCCAAGAGGATGCCATCATCATTTAATCATACAGTAAAGCTGCATGTCCTCGGGAAAAATTACGGCTGTAGTTTCCCCTTGCTTTCAGCCGTTCGCAGTACCAGCACAGCAAAGCCGTTTTGGTTAATGTTGCAAGGCCAGATCAGTCAATCATCCAGACTGTTGCCCCTGCAACTACTGAAAAGGCTGCTGCCCCTCTTCAGGAACCACACGTTTGTCTGGCCTCTCAACAGATACCCCTCCGTTGTGGTTGCACCTACGGTACGGCCATCTGTATCGCTGAGCCACGCAAGCCTCCCCACCAACGGCAAGGTCCATGGTTCATGGGGGGAGGCCTTACACTATAGTCACTAAAAAAAAAAAAAAAAAAAAATCACCCCGCGTACCAAGCACCAAACAGCATACTGACTTCACAACATTTCACATTATGACTGCTTGAAACATCATTTTTAAAATGGAACTGTTATTTTGTCTCGTTAACCCTTTACTGTGTCGTCGGGCAAGTAGGTGCGAAGCCGTGTGCAGCACCAGAGATGGAGTTACTTGAAGTCAAAACTTTTTTTTTAAAATAATAGATAAGAAATTAAACATATGAGCGTCCAACTATCACTTAAACATGAAGGATCGGGGGAAAAACAGGAAAGTCACATTTTTCTCTGAGTTATTGATGTAATTCGATCCGCCATGCGTAACTGCTGACAGGCTAACACTGTGTAAAAGAACAAGCTAGTCAAGAGATATTAACATTTAAAGGTTTACTGTACGGAAAAATAACCAGTTAAATCAGTTTTTCAGGGGAAAGAAACAAGTAAGTCAGTAGTGACTTACCTCGCCACCAGTGGGCAGAGCAAACCGACTTCTGTTGCCCCCCCCCCCCCCCCCCCCCTCACCGCGTGGCTCGTTAACCAGTAAATTAGATGAAACGAAACACAAAAAGAAGGTGGCTCTCTGTACAAACTATTCAAATATTGTATTCCTGCTCAATATAGCAAGCAATGACATTCGCTTTAAGCAGAAACTTTCGATACATTTGTTCCTGCAACAGGCAAATCCTTTCTCCATCTTCAGCCTGAAAGCATTTCGAAAAATGGCACAAAGGAAGTGACGTCGTTCCTTTTTCACTTCATGTCTTATGCGCTGGTGTGAACATACAAGAGCTCTATATATTTTGTGATTGTGCTGGTGAGCAAAATAAAAACTTCATCGCCTTCCAATTCATTCATTATGTACCTCTCAATCAAATTAATGGCCTGAAAAGGATCAAAATTACATTCCCTGTGCGTAACGATTCATTCTTACAAAGGCACTATTGTACCGACAGAAACACATGAAGATTACAGGGAAGTGATCGAAGCATCCAGAAGCAAGCTATCCTCGATCACTGTGTCAGTGTTAATCAAGAAATAGCGTTAGATTGGAAAATACTGTAGGAATCAAAGTACATCACAAAACGCCCTCTGACAGTGAAAGGGTCCTGCACCCACCTTTCATTGGTCCGGTAGCCCATTTTCACTAGTATTTCTCTTTCCTTCCTTGTTTCTCTTTTCTCATACCTCTCATAGCGGCGTGATTGAATGAATGTGGTTGTGTGTCACGTTGCTAGACGGTGTCGTAGTCTGCTGCAGAAAGTCTGCGATAGTCGTACAGATTCAGCAGCAGTTGTACAGAATAGCCAACTCTCGTAGTGGTCAAGTAGGCAAAGAGGTTTTCGCTACTTGTGAGAAATCCACCTGCGTTAGGTTGGTGGCGGAAATGGCATCTTTGGGTTTTCCGGGCCACGCAGAGCGTGGAAGAGGCTGGAGAGAAGCGGGAGGCAGTCTGCCGCCGGTACGGGAAGCGTCCACAGCTGTGCTCCAGTCGAAGAAGGGTGAGTTAGATTGACCGCGTGGCGCTCTGTTACTCGGCGAGAGGAGACCTGTTAGCTTTTGGACTCGCTTTTCAAATATGAAAGACTGCTTTGCCTTGTCGCAGCAACGAACGCAAAACTTTGGCAGATTTTTCTTTTAGTAAATTTCTGTAGCAGACTTGGATCCGCCGGAAGAGCGCCACACAAAGGTGTCGATAAGAAGTGAGCACTCCCTTCTGCATGAATGTCTGTTTGCCTTCAGCTGTGACTGTATAAGCTTTGCCTTCTCGTAAATTTTCCTTGCTTTATGTGTCTTTCGTCCGTGGGGAGCCAATCACGTGGTAGAACATTATACTTTGTTGGGCTACCGGCATCACTAACTGTCCGATTGCATGTTTGTTTTAGATAATGTTAACATGATTTTTGTGATGTGATATTGTTGCAATTTGGACACTATACCTAGAAATTGTGTCTCCACAAACCACGTGGGCACGCGGGTGTACTGCGAAACGTGTACCGTTTCACGATTTACTGCGATCAGTTATCAAGCAACAGCAGTTGTATGAATGATTCACACCAATGATTTTAGGTGTAGATTATAGCGGTGAACGTATCGATGCTCTTCTTCAATGTTATCATGAATTGTGTACATGCTTCACATCCATGTCTTACAAATAAATGATTTTATCCACAATTTCCTCTTGCATTCCGAGGTTACGTTTTTGCACCTAAGCCACTCACCTCGAAGCTTTCCTGTTAGCACATCCAACGCGTTTCTTTACGCACAGGTCCAGTGATTAGTTTCCCTTTATTTTGAAACAAATGCCTTAGATGAAGTCTTATTTTCAGGTGTGTTGCTGGAAGCTGATCTTCTGCACAGTGTTCTTGCATGTGCTATTTTATTTTAAATGGTTGATTGTCGTGAACAGTACACGGGAAATACTATTAATTACATCGTATCCCCTATGAGCGACATCACAACGTATGCATTTTTGTGAGTTTTTGGTCTGTGATCAAATTAATTTATTTTTCGACTCGTCCAAACCGTTCATTAGTTGTAGTCGGTTAGAGTCGGTGGCGACCCTAATCTTCTCACGTTAATTTCATAAGCAAAAAGTATATCCATTCCCAATACTAACGTAATAACCCGTAGTAACAGGTTAGTTACAACATTGCTGTTTGTTACTACCATCTGAATCGAGCCAGTGCCGTGTGATGAAATATAAAACGACCTATCACGGAGGAACGTCAACTGACATCGTAATGACACCATGATATTGTCAACCATTGGTGGGCTGCTTGGACTGCCCATACCTGCATGTAACGGTATTTTTTACTCCAGAATTAATAATTGTCTAGTGACCAATAGCTTCACAATTGTCTTCTATTCGCTGAAATACACTCCTGGAAATGGAAAAAAAAAAGAACACATTGACACCTGTGTGTCAGATCCACCATACTTGCTCCAGACACTGCGAGAGGGCTGTACAAGCAATGATCACACGCACGGCACAGCGGACACACCAGGAACCGCGGTGTTGGCCGTCGAATGGCGCTAGCTGCGCAGCATTTGTGCACCGCCGCCGTCAGTGTCAGCCAGTTTGCCGTGGCATACGGAGCTCCATCGCAGTCTTTAACACTGGTAGCATGCCGCGACAGCGTGGACGTGAACCGTATGTGCAGTTGACGGACTTTGAGCGAGGGCGTATAGTGGGCATGCGAGGACCATTCGCAACCGTCTCCATAAAGCTGGGCTACGGTCCCGCACACCGTTAGGCCGTCTTCCGCTCACGCCCCAACATCGTGCAGCTCGCCACCACTGGTGTCGCGACTGGCGTGAATGGAGGGACGAATGGAGACGTGTCGTCTTTAGCGATGAGAGTCGCTTCTGCCTTGGTGCCAATGATGGTCGTATGCGTGTTTGGCGCCGTGCAGGTGAGCGCCACAATCAGGACTGCATACGACCGAGGCACACAGGGCCAACACCCGGCATCATGGTGTGGGGAGCGATCTCCTACACTGGCCGTACACATCTGGTGATCGTCGAGGGGACACTGAAAAGTGCACGGTACATCCAAACCGTCATCGAACGCATCGTTCTACCGTTTCTAGACCGGCAAGGGAACTTGCTGTTCCAACAGGACAATGCACGTCCGCATGTATCTCGTACCACCCAATGTGCTCTAGAAGGTGTAAGTCAACTACCCTGGCCAGCAAGATCTCCGGATCTGTCCCCCATTGAGCATGTTTGTGACTGGATGAAGCGTCGTCTCACGCGGTCTGCACGTCCAGCTCGAACGCTGGTCCAACTGAGGCGCCAGGTGGAAATGGCATGGCCAGCCGTTCCACAGGACTACATCCAGCATCTCTACGATCGTCTCCATGGGAGAATAGCAGCCTGCATTGCTGCGAAAGGTGGATATACACTGTACTAGTGCCGACATTGTGCATGCTCTGTTGCCTGTGTCTATGTGCCTGTGGTTCTGTCACTGTGATCATGTGATGTATCTGACCCCAGGAATGTGTCAATAAAGTTTCCCCTTCCTGGGACAATGAATTCACGGTGTTCTTATTCAATTTCCAGGAGTGTATATCTCGAATAATTTCATCCTTGAAACTTCCTGGCAGATTAAAACTGTATGCCGGAGTGGGGTGCCAAACCGGAACCTTCCCCTTTCGCCGGCTAGTGTTCTACCAGATCAGCAACCTGCGCACCACTCACGACCCTCATCACAGCTTTAGTTCCTCCAGGACATGATTTCCTATCTTAAACTTCACAGAAGTTCTCTTGCGTCAGTTGCGGGACCAGCCCTCCTGGAAGTAAGGACACTGTGCGGACGTGACATAGCTACAACCTGGGGCATTGTTCCCAGAGTGAAATTTTACTCTGAGATAGAATCTGCGCTGACATGAAATTTCTTGACAGACTGAAACCGTATGCCGGACCATAAAACTGTGAGGACACGTCGTCAGTCTGTTGGTAGAGCACTTGCCCTTGAAAGACGAAGTTCTCGAGGTTCGAGTTACGGACTGGCACACAGTTTTAATTCTCAGGAAGTTTCATATCAGCGCACACACCGCAACAGAGTGGAAGTACATTCTGAAATCTTATTCTTTATTCTGAATTTTCAAGCTAAAACATTAAGATGTGCAAACCTGAAGGTTTTACAGTATGGTTCAGACAATTGTCTGCTGCCTCACAGTGATGCTAGTATTATAGCTGTATTATCACAACCAGAAATTCGTTTAGTCGTGATTATTATGGAATTATTACTTAGCTTCACAGGCTGCGACATGATCGCGAATTGAACAGTGACTCGAGTATACAACGAATTTCATTTACTTTACATCTATAGCTACAATTTTTTTTTTTGTCGTCAAAGTACCAGCTTCTTTCTATAATGATCATCTTCAGATCTGCAAGAAAATATGTGGAAAACACAAATACACTAGCAGACTGTCTACAGCTTAAAACAATAATACAGACCACAGTCAAATGTATAACTGACATACATGGGAATTTGTGTGCTTTAAGTATGAAGGGGTATACTTGTTTTATAAAAACAATATTCTGGAGCCATAGAGACATCGTCAAAAGCTAAACACAAAATCAGCGCTAGCATCGTCAAATAAATATAAGTAATAGTATATTCAAGATGTTGTTAGCAGGACTACTCTTCAAAACAAACTGCGGTACAGTAGCCACAAAATATTTCTGTTTGAAGTTCGCCACATGTCGCTACTGTAGGCGTACAAATATTCCTCAATTCTGATCGTATGTGAAGTATGTTAGCGGCAAGAAACAATCAATGCCTTCTCTACGCGACAGTAATGGAGATACTATCGAAGTCAGTGCCACCAAAGCAGAGTTACTAAACACAGCTTTGCAAAATGCCTTCACAAAAGAAGTCGAAGTAAATATTCCAGAATTCGAATCATGAACAGCTGCCAACATGAGTAACGTAGAAGTAAATATCCTAGGAGTAGTGAAGCAACTTAAATCAGTTAACAGAAGTAAGTCTTCTGGTTCAGACTATATCAATCAGTTCCTTTCAGAGTATGCTGATCCGTTAGCTACATACTTAACAATCATATATCACCAGCGGTCGACGAAAGATCCTTACCCAAAGACTGGAAAGTTGCACAGGTCACACCAATATTCAAGAAACGTAGTAGAGGTAATCCACTTAATTGCAGGCCCATATCATTAACGTCGAAATGCAACAGGATTCTGGAACATATATTGTGTTCGAACTTTGTGAATTACCTTGAAGAATACGGTCTAGAGACACACAGTCAACATGGGTTTAGAAAACATCGTTCTTGTGAAACACAACTAGCTCTTTATGCGCATGAAGTGTTGAGTACTGCTGACGAGGGATTTAAGATCGATTCAATATATCTGGATTTCCGAAAGGCTTTTGACACTCTACAACACAAGCGGCTCGTAGTGAAATTGCATACTTACGGATTATCTTCTTAGGTATGTGACTGGATTTGCGACCCCCTGTCAGAGGGGTCAAACTTTTCAGTAACTCACGGAAAGTGAGTGAAGCAGAATTGACTTCTAGCGTTCCCCAAGGTAGTGCTATAGGCCCTTTTTTTGTTCCTTATCTGTATAATCGATTTGGGAGACAATCTGAGCAGCCGTCTTTGGTTGATTGCACATGACGCTGTCGTTTATCGACTAATAAAGTCATCAGAAGGTCAAAAAAACTGGAAAACGATTTAGAAAAGATATCTGAGTGGTGCGAAAATTGGCAATTGACACTAAATAACGAAAACTGTGAGGTCATTCACATGAGTGCTAAAAGGAATGTGCTAAACTTCAGTTACGCGACAAATCAGTAAAATCTAAAGGCGGTAAATTCATCTAAATACCTAGCAATTACAATTAGGAACAGCTTAAATTGGAAGGACCACGTAGAAAATGTTGTGGGGAAGGCTAACTAAAGACTACGTTTTATTGGCATGACACTTGTCCGTCCTCTTTTAGAATACTGCAGCGTGGTGTGGGACTCTTACCAGATAGGACTGACCGAGTACATCGAAAAAGTTCAGAGAAGGGCAGCACGTTTTGTATTATCGCAAAATATGGGAAGAGTGTCACTGAAATGATACGGGATTTGAGATGGAAATCATTAAAATAATGGCGTTTTTCGTTGGGACGGAATCTTATCACGAAATTCCAATCACCAACTTTCGCCTTCGAATGCGAAAATACTTTGTTGACACCGACCTACATAGGGAGAAACGATCACCACTATAAAATAAGGGAAATCAGAGCTCGTGCGGAAAGATATAGCTGTTTGTTCTTTCCGCGCGCTATACGAAATTGGAAAAATAGAGAATTGTAAAGGTGGTTCAATGAACCCTGTGCCAGGCACTTAAATATGATTTGCAGAGTATCCATGTAGATGTAGATGTAGAATGAATATAATGAATATTTGTACGATGTAAAATAACGCAATAAAAAGCAATTAAATAAAACACAACAAAAGTTAGATTATTAGAAAGGAAAAAGTTAATAGACAGTAATTGACATACGTTCAAGTGTCGATATTATAGATAATGTGATAAACAATAAACAACTTTCCGAGTACACAGAATAATGTAAAAATTGCAAAAGAAATAGCTAAATAAGCCCAACGAATGAAAACAGACTGCCGTAAATCTGTTGGCGCTATTACTTAAATTTGATTTGACAGCCAATGACGCTGTTTCCACATTCGATGTACCCAAGATGTTTAATTTATGAAATATAAATTACTGTATGTACTTACACGCTGTCCAGTCACATCAACATAATCACCTGTCAAAAGACTGAACAATCACTTTTTGCAGCACAGACTGCTGTGACACGTGCACGGAGTCAGTGAGTTTCTGGAAGGCTCCGACGGGGATGTGGAGCCAAGCCGACTCCAGTTCTATTGTCAGCTGCGCTTGGTTTCTAGGATGAGGATCAATGGAGTGAACAGCTAGACCGAGATCGTCCCACAGATCCTCGATAGGAGTAAATCTGGGGAGTCTGGTGGCCAGGGGACTATGGTAAACTCATCCTTGTTCTCTTCGAACAATGCGAACTGTGGGACACGTTGCATTGTCCCCCTGGAAGATGCCATCGTGCCGAAGAAAAGCATTGTATGTAAGGATGGACACGGTCCCGAAAGAGAGACACATGCTTGTGTTGACTAATTGTGTTTGCAGAACGACGAAATCACCCATAAAATGCCATTAAAACATTCCCCATACCATAACACTTCATTTGTTCGTCCTTCCGACTATTGTTGCAGGCCTTCTGGCAGATGGAACATAAAACGTGATTCGTCCGAAAAGGTAATCTGTCACAATCCAGTGGACGTCAAGTTGCGCTTCTGGCGTGCAGATTCCAGCCTTCATTGCCAATGAGCGGCAGTTAGCGTGGACACATGGGCCACGCGACTGCTGCGGAGCCCAGTACGCAGAAAGGTTCACCGCGTTCACTGAACGGTTGATGAAAAGGTGCTGTTGGGAGCCCCTTCGTTCATCTGGATGATCAGTTGCTCAACAGTGGCGCTTCTATTCGTCTGTACATACGTCCACAGCCGTCATACACCATTCTCATTTATGATCCGTTGTGAACTACGATCACCTTGGCGCCGCTTTCGGATAGCGTCATTCTACTATGCACCGTATCACAGTACGCTGCAACCAAGGCGTCACGCATAAAGTTTACAAACTTCGCCGTTACAGAAATGCTTCTACCCTTGACCCAGAAGCCAATGCGCACGCCCTTTTCGACATCAGATAAACCGCTCCGTGCCTGCATTACGACAACGACTGTACTGTTTCCTGCGTCCACACGACACGCTTCGTGCACACTTCACTGCTAGTGCTGCCTCATGCCATCTGCGTGCGGTTACTGCACATTGATGGCGAACATAGATGGAAGTGACATTAAAATAGCTTTTCCCCTCATTTCATGAAAAACGTACTTATCTGGTTCTTTTCCCTGACTGTTTGCATATTAATGTTTATCGTTTTACAAAAATAATTATTTAGAATTTCAGTGGGCTTGAAAGGCCAAGCTATGAACATTAGGCGAGAGGCGCGCCGGGACGAAAGTAATCATAATACATTTACCGTTCTGCGCAGCGGGGCCTCTGAGTTATCGTGGTTCTATTGTGGAACAAATCGCTTTTTAATTGAGACGAGCGCCCGGAGGAGGGTTGGCTGCGCCACGCCGGAAACGCCCTGAACGGCACAGTAGAACAGTGTACTTTTTAAGCCTAGAGTGACGTAAACAGACCTAACAAACAACAGTACTTATCTAGGCAAAACAATGTTAGGAACCGATTTAAAACCAACGCAGCGTATGAAACAGTAAAGTGAACCCATGCATATAATACATAGGCGCAACACATGACGTGTAGCAGTCGTCACCCGTGTATATCAGTGACGATGATGATTTTGATTTGTGTGCCGTCCCTTAGGCAGGCCTTAATATCGTTGGTTCTTCATCGTTCTTTCTGTGCCGGTGCTTTTGTCACTACAACTGCCTTGCACCTTCACCTTATATATCAAGTGGTATCTTTCGCTTCCCATCGTCTTTCAAGCAATCCGTCTACACCATAGATCAAAGCAATGGTTTTTGTTTAGATAGTTCACTAACCAGTACTTTTCTTGTTTAAAATACCTTCATCTTTGCATTTTTCATCAACTCTCCTTAATCTTTTTACATTATTTAATCTTTTTGTCCAGCGTCTTTCTGTCTTTGTTCATATCCAATTTAAAGAACTCCTTTATTTTAACAACTTTTAAGTTTCTCCTTCATAGAAAACCACACTTCACGTAATACATTTAACCTACCTTTTCCTTAGTTGTTCGTTGTGAACCTCGTAGTAGCTTCTTATCTCTAGTGAGAGCTTCCTTAGCCAATGTAATGAGGGCTTTAGTTTATTATGCGAGTGTGATATCCTCATTCATTAAGGTTGGGACCTGTCCTCCTTTAATTGCTGCAACATGCAAAAAACTAAGGGGCTATGAGCCAGGTTGTATGACCTGTAATGTTGCCCTTTTATAAGAAATCTCATCTATATGTAAATAAAGGCTGTCTGACTGAAATTATTTTAGTTTCTAAATGAAATGGACTTTCATAAAGAGCAATGAATAGAAAATTTTGGGTAACCAGAGATAAAGTGAAGCTAGAATCCCCACTGTTAACCTCATGTACCTACTTTGATTGTTAATGACTACAGCCTATATATACGAGGTGTGATTGAAAAGTTTTAAGAATGGGCTTGTAGTTGTACAATGGTGGTACTTACATGCTACTGTGAAGCATCTCCTTCAAAATAGGCTCATTCTGACTGAACACACCGACTCTAATGGTGTTTCCCTTTTTGGAAACATTCCTGGAAACTTTTTCCTGAAGGGTGTTAAGGACGCTCTCTATATTTCCCTGGATGTTTTCAAACGATTCAAGTCCCTTCTCCTTCAGTGAAAATTTTAGTTTAGAAAACAGAAGTCCGCGGGGGCAATATCAGGGGAATATGGCGGACGTGGGAGCACAGTAATTTTGAATTTGGTCAAAAATTCAAAGGATGGAGAAGGCACAATGAGCCAGAGCATTGTCATGGTGTAGCACCGCCCCCCCCCCCCCCCTCCCTCCACCGCCACTCCTGTCTTTCCACAATGCAGGTCTTTTCTTACGCACCTTTTCGCGCAAACGCTCAAGGATACGTTTGTAGTATTCCTGGTTAATTGTCTGTCCTCCAGGGGTAAATTCATGATGCACAATACCGGCAGAATTCAAAAAAGTCACCAACATTGTCTTCACCTTCGGCCGACTTTGCCATGCTTTTTTCGGTCGTGGTGAACCTGGAACCTTCCACTGCGGAGACTCCACTTTGGTTTCAGGATCACATCCATTTAGCCACGATTCGTCACCTGTAATTAACATGTTTAACAAATCTGGATTTTTAGTCCGATTAATCAGTCCTTGGGACATTTCAAGTCGGTGTTGTCTCTGGTCAATTGAAATCACCTTTGAAATGAGTTTTGCGAACACTCGATGCATGTTCAGATATTCCATTAAAACAGGCTGAACTGCATAGAAACTTAAATTAAGTTCATCAGCGATCTCCCTAATTGTAAGTCTACTATCAGAGCGCAGTAAGTCTCAAACTTTCACATTTTCATTCGTTTTTTAGGTGGAAGGGCGGCCGGACCGTGGTTCACCTTCAGATGATTCGCGGCCATTTTTAAGTTGTTTGAACCAGACAAAAACGTTTGACTGGCTCATACAGTTATCTCCAATAGCTGTTGTTAACAGTTTGTAAGTCTCAGAAGCTTATTTCCCGGCTTTAAAACAAAATTTCACACAAACGAGTTTCTCCGTTTTTATGTCCATTTTCACGTCCGGCAACAAGTCCTAACAGATCCACTCTAAACCAGATGCCACAACGAAATGAATAAAGGAAATGCAGTTTCCTGTCTCAGAGTGTTCAAGGAGAAGCCAATGATTCACTTCCCACCCTCCGTGTACCTGCCTGCCAGACCAGTAAGCAGTAGCAGATCCATTCTTAAAATTTTTCAATCACATCTCGTATGATTGATGCAAATGTTTTTCCTTTCTTGCTTCGATTACCCAATAATCTGATCAACTCTGAGCTAGTATGGCAGCAAATTGTAATGCAATTGTTTCTTCCATCTGTTCCTTACATTCTCTAATAATCTTAAAAAGAACCTGAACAATTGTTTTAACAGATTGCAATGCAAGTATTTTTGCCATCTGTTGCCTACACTACCTAATAATGTCTAAAACCCTGAGCAAGAATGGCAAAGTTTCGAGAACGTGGTTCTTCAGTAAACAGATGTGGGGGTACGGAACATGTGGGAAAACGAAGACCAGGGTGGAGGATAATAAATTCGTAAAACCCCAACGATACTCAAACGCAATATGATTATCAATAAACATGTACAGTGCAAAATAGTTGATGTGCAAATACAGCTTACAGCTCCACAGATCACGTGCCATTACATTCCCGCTAGACCGCTACACGCAATAGACAAATGAAATTCGCCTAATGTTATTATTAATTCCTGAAACATTTTCTTATGAGCGGAGGAGCATTGAGAGAAGCCACCTGAAACCGAGGATGACTAAATAAAAATTTATCTCAGCGTGTCCTGAGGAAATTCAGAGCGTTAAGAAAGACCTATCATTCCCAATGCCAGACTGGAGAGTGTATATCAAAGCTCTCATAACCTGGTACGGCGTGCCTTGCAGTTTCCCCCTCAGAGTAGTGCTGCTATAGCAGTCGGATAGGTGACTATAGGCTGATACGTGGCTGTAGTACTGCGCATCAAGCATGGCATGAAAGGAGTTTCGCACCAAAGCAGAAACATATGATAGTTCGTAGAACTTTCAAAATTTGTAGTTTCAATTTTTCCTGTATAATATTATGGTTGTCCTTTTTCTTCTGAGTCCATGATCGCGTTCTTTGTTTTATTAATCCTCTTTTGTTTTTCTGCTTTAGTGACAGACAAGTATGTGCAGACAAAAGTTATTGCAGGTGAAGAGCCCCAGAACGTGAAGTTAATTGCCGCGGGCGTGAGACGAGTGGCGACTGCTGGTGCAGCCGCTCAGATGGAGGCGTGATCTGTCACAGTGGGCTGTGGCGGCCCTCTGAGGCGGCCTCATTCAATTTATGGCGGCGGCGGTAACGGCCGGCGTCCCGCGGGGCTCAGTCCTGTCTGGTAGAGCTGCCCCTCGTTTATCTGCCTCTCGTACGGTCCTGAATCATTGAAGGCGTTACTGTGAGTTCTGCCGACGGCACCTGCTCAATCCTTCATGATATGCAGCATTTGCTCTTCGTTAATTAGCTGAACAAATCATCCTATTACGTTATAACTGAATCACCGATTTATTCTCAAACATTGCTACTGTACGATGCACATTGTGACTTTGCAGTGCCAGACTGAAATGCATATTTAATTGTTAGTATAAAGTACTTAATGCAACTAATGTCATATAGTGTGCCGTTACATGGGAACCGAACAGTTTTTCTTCTCCTGTGCATGCTTGAGACCTCACCTTTAACTTGGCGGCTACTGACGTTGAAGTTGACTTAATACGAGATCGAGCCCCTTAGCTCTAGATGTTTGTTCGTCGAGTTGACGTCAGGTTTAACAGATAATACACTGCGTTATTTGATCCCGAGTATGGTTTTGAAACAGTAATAAAGATTAGATGGGTAGATCAAATAACCAATAAGGAGGTATTGAATAGAATTGGGGAGAAGAGAAATTTGTGGCATAACTTGACTAGAAGAAGGGGTCGGTTGGTAGGACATGTTCTGAGGCATCAAAGGATCAGCAACTAAGTATTGGAGGGCAGCGTGGAGGGTAAAAATCGCAGAGGGAGACCAAGACATGAATACACTAAGCAGATTCAGGAAGATGTAGGTTGCAATAGGTACTGGGAGATAAAGAACCTTCCACAGGATAGAGTAGCATGGAGAGCTGCATCAAACCAGTCTCTGGACTGAAGACCACAACAACAACAACATTAACTATTACTTGGAATTGTGGGCAACCGCTACCAAATGTCTTACATACTTATGGGCAGGCAAAGAACGCCACTCTAGCTGTAGGAAGTGCTTATTAAAGGCATACAGGTTTTATGCCAGTATAGGTGCATCCTCAGATGATATAAACAGTAATTAGAAACAAAATATTTCACAATATTTTCTTTGTACACTGGATTAGTAAATGGTGTTATATGGAGTGGAATAGTCTTGTACATAAGGTAATAACAAAACTTCTGTTTACAATATTATTTTATGCTGTCCTGGAGCCTCTTCCCGTCCTTCACGCCTTTGATGAATGAAAACCCCTTAGAAGCGTTTGTCAGATTAATAAAAACGGGGCGGGTTGTATCACTAAAGCAAAAGAGACCGAATATTTGATTTGGAGAGGATAAAATTAGCCCTGCAAGTTTGTGGGAAATGTAAAAAGATGGCAACAATAACATACCATACATACAGTTTGATGCGATGTGTGCACGGACATCAGTAATACTAAACTAGCTAGAGCACTTTCTAGAGATTAATCAGCAGAATTATCGTCACGAAGAACTATAAACCTTTTTATTCTTGGAGGCTTCCAGGAGACCTTGGCAGCATTCTGAAAACTATAGGCTGACAATCTCTCATTTAATCAGAGCATTATGAGAGGTATGTGACAACATCATTGAATACGCAATAGCGAGCTGAGCTATCCATGTAAAATATTTGCTGCTAGATCAAGAATGTCTAACGAGCAAAGTGACGTAGTGTTAGAGCTGAAACCGCTCTGTCAAATCGACCAGGCGGATTCCCTGCTACAAACTGTAATTTATGGCTCAATTCTCAGTGACTCAGGAGGAACGAAACTATATTAAAGCAAAAGTCTGTATTGGCTTACGCAAATTTAATTTTCTCTTTGTATTATTTGCGCTCGAACTTCGTCACCAGTTATATCAGCCGCCTGAAACCAATTTTATTAAGGATTTTGAGATGAACCGTAAAGGCACTACTTATATCTGTTTCAGGTTCAAATAAAAGTCAATGATCGTCGATATCCGAATAACAATGTGTGGAATCACGTACCATCTCAAGCGCTGTTGAAAATCGAGGAAGTTACTCCTAAATAGTTCGTAACATAGTGAAACTAGCTTCCTCAGTTTTCGCTGGCTACCATAAACATATCCTGAAGTGATACATATATAGAGGTGCGGTTTTCACCGAGTACTTGCGAACGATGTGGTGCTTCCTCTGACGTAAGGGAGTAACTACTAACGTTCGCAGCTGTCAAAATATGGCTCACTTGTTTTTTATTCTATATGCTGAAGTCTTTTAAGAGGTTTCGAATTAAAACATCCCTGGAAACCGCTGTCGTACGGGCAGGAGAAAAAGTTCAATAAACGTCTGCCTTGGTGTACCAAGTACCAACAAATATTTGCCACAGTGTGCCTATTACATATAGGTTCTTCCCTTGCATATCTGAAGAAGTCGCAGTATAAATATTGGTTTCCTTTCTTTGACCTTCTTGCATGGCCGCCTGCTATATCGTTGATAGGGAAAATTGTTCTAATTGCTGATTGTTAATATACAGAATATTAAACACAGCTGTTTTGTTAAAGCTACCTACTCATTGAAAACATTGGTAGTGACAGTAATGAAGCATACGTCCCCACACATAACGCAGAGAAACTAAAGCTCAACCAAGACACTAGCATGATTTGGTAGCTAAGTGTCGCAGTACAAAACCAAAGATTAATGGTCAAACTTGAACCACTAATGGGTTTCTTCTGTACCTTACTGCTTCTTCCTCTCTGCTGAAATTGTTTCAGAGAATATGGCTCAGACACAACGCGATTCGAAATTTAAATTGAATTCTACGCCTCCATATAGCTGGTTATGTAACATTATATACGTTAACTACGTTGTCTGCCTTTTCTCGGATTTTGTTGTTTGTTGGTTGTGCCAGCAGTACGTAAATACCTTGTCCAACAGTTCAACTATCGTCCACTAATGCGAACATGACGTTCTCACGTCTGATCATTGTGGATTCCTACGTTACATTTTAAATCTTCCTTCTCCATTTCCGGTTTTGTTCTAGTTTTTGTCGTTAAAATACTAAATATTTTTCAATTCTATTATTAAATATACGAATACGAGACGACATAAAGAAGGAATAAAGATTTAAATACAAATTCCCGCCCACGTCGAGGCACCCTTACATACTTATTACCTCTAAATATATTTGGGATATATTTGGCTTTGTAGTGTGGCAGTTACACACCATACCATGCATCTAAATGACTGCAATGTGTTGCCTGCGTTGTGTATCACGGAGCCGTAACTAGACGAGAAGAACGCTGATATGACATTCATAAGACATTTATTCCGTCCTTAGCCTGATTTGGCAACTAATTTTTAAAAAACCCAATTAAGGATTTGAAAATGAATAAATGAAGCCGCTTAAGAACAAATAAGTGGCATTCAGTTAGTGAACTGTAAAAAACTTAAGAGTAGTTGCAAAGTTATGAAAGAAAGAATGTAATAAATCCAATATCCAGATTTGGGTGTAGTTTAATCTCACAGAATCTATTGCCCCTTGGTAATATGGTCCCAAAGCTTTTATTTTCGCATCTGCCTTTTTTCTGAACGCGTCTTTCAATTGGTTGTTGTTGTTGTTGTCTTCAGTCCTGAGACTGGTTTGATGCAGCTGTCCATGCTACTCTATCCTGTGCAAGCTTCTTCATCTCCCAGTACTTACTGCAACCTACATCCTTCTGGATCTGCTTAGTGTATTCATCTCTTGGTCTCCCTCTATGATTTTTACCCTCCACGCTGCCGTCCAGTGCTAAATTTGTGATCCCTTGATGCCTCAGAACATGTCCTACCAACCGGTCCCTTCTTTTTGTAAAGTTGTGCCACACACTCCTCCCCAATTCTACTCAATACCTCCTCATTAGTTACGTGACCTACCCATCTAATCTTCAGCATTCTTCTGTAGCACCACATTTCGATAGTTTATATTATCTTCTTGTCCAAACTATTTATCGTCCATGTTTCACTTCCATACATGGCTACACTCCATACAATAAATTGGTATCAATGCCATAAATTACGGAACATTGAAAATAGCAGAAAGAAATGTTAAAGCGAATTTCTACGAAAAGTGAGCGCTGTATTATGTTCTGAAACCTTTCGTCTTCTTTTTCTGGTTCTTAGATAAAGTGACGACGTATATTTCTCAGGAAATCTCTTAACTGTAAACCGTTCTCCATATTCTTGTTCTGTCTAGTCGCAATTTCAGTTAAACGTTAGGAGACTGACTTGCTTGCTTTTTTTCGGTTACTGAAACGTGAACTAAATGCGCTATTAGCTGGACAGGGAACCTGTCGTACTGCGCGAATCTGGTAATCTATCACGTGACAAGCAGCGACTGACAGGTATCAGTAGATGCAGCATGACAGCAGCTTAAGTAAATTAACACCCGGTGCCTGCCTCGCTACATTCAGTGCGTCAGCCCTATTTGCTAACTACACTTTTCGAAAAAAATAAACGCCCAAAATAAATTACAAATTTATCTTGTCGTAGTGTTAGGTAAGACAAGTAAGTCCATCACTGTACTGCAAACTGTATTTGAATATTACATTAGAGTACACAGATGGGTTCGAACTGATATGATCTAAGGAATTAGAAGGATTTCCTGAGTTTCCGAAATAATTAAGAAAGATATTAAACAAAAACTACGGTCACGACGACTGAGGATGTAGAGAATCATTTTGATACCGGAAATTGATGCTACATCGTAGAAATTTTGAAACAAGTGCCAATGAAGTAAAGAGCGATAACATCTAATAATATCTACAAGTAGGAAGATAAAAATAATAAATAATTTTGCTTGAACTTTTATGTTTACAAGGCAATAAATTATGCCGAGAACAGTCTACAAAATAAATTAAGATGCTAGAACAATCTAGAATAATGTACAAGAGTGCCTTTCAATCGGAAAACAAACTACACTCCGGGAAATGGAAAAAAGAACACATTGACACCGGTGTGTCAGACCCACCATACTTGCTCAGGACACTGCGAGAGGGCTGTACAAGCAATGATCACACGCACGGCACAGCGGACACACCAGGAACCGCGGTGTTGGCCGTCGAATGGCGCTAGCTGCGCAGCATTTGGGCACCGCCGCCGTCAGTGTCAGCCAGTTTTCCGTGGCATACGGAACTCCATTGCAGTCCTTAACACTGGTAGCATGCCGCGACAGCTTGGACGTGAACCGTATGTGCAGTTGACGGACTTTGAGCGAGGGCGTATAGTGGGCATGCGGGAGGCCGGGTGGACGTACCTCCGAATTGCTTAACACGTGGGGCTTGAGGTCTCCACAGTACTTCGATGTTGTCGCCAGTGGTCGGCGGAAGGTGCACGTGCCCGTCGACCTGGGACCGGACCGCAGCGACGCACGGATGCACTCCAAGACCGTAGGATCCTACGCAGTGCCGTAGGGGACCGCACCGCCACTTCCCAGCAAATTAGGGACACTGTTGCTCCTGGGGTATCGGCGAGGACCATTCGCAACCGTCTCCATGAAGCTCGGCTACGGTCCCGCACACCGTTAGGCCGTCTTCCGCTCACGCCCCAACATCGTGCAGCCCGCCTCCAGTGGTGTCGCGACAGGCGTGAATGGAGGGACGAATGGAGACGTGTCGTCTTCAGCGATGAGAGTCGCTTCTGCCTTGGTGCCAATGATGGTCGTATGCGTGTTTGGAGCCGTGCAGGTGAGCGCCACAATCAGGACTGCATACGACCGAGGCACACAGGGCCAACACCCGGCATCATGGTGTGACGAGCGATCTCCTACACTGGCCGTACACCTCTGGTGATCGTCGAGGGGACACTGAATAGTGCACGGTACATCCAAGCCGTCATCGAAACCATCGTTCTACCATTCCTAGACCGGCAAGGGAACTTGCTGTTCTAACAGGACAATGCACGTCCGCATGTATCCCGTGCCACCCAACGTGCTCTAGAAGGTGTAAGTCAACTACCCTGGCCAGCAAGATCTCCGGATCTGTCCCCTATTGAGCATGTTTGGGACTGGATGAAGCGTCGTCTCACGCGGTCTGCACGTCCAGCACGAACGCTGGTCCAACTGAGGCGCCAGGTGGAAATGGCATGGCAAGCCGTTCCACAGGACTACATACAGCATCTCTACGATCGTCTCCATGGGAGAATAGCAGCCTGCATTGCTGCGAAAGGTGGATATACACTGTACTAGTGCCGACATTGTGCATGCTCTGTTGCCTGTGTCTATGTGCCTGTGGTTCTGTCAGTGTGATCATGTGATTTATCTGACCCCAGGAATGTGTCAATAAAGTTTCCCCTTCCTGGGACAATGAATTCACGGTGTTCTTATTTCAATTTCCAGGAGTGTACATTTAGAAGAACAGACTGTGTGACGGGTCACTTGGAGCCGACTAACGTTCATTATTGTTGTTTCACCGATGTGGGGTTCCTCCATTCTGACGAAAGTTTATATTACTTTTGGTATGCTTTAGTGCGTAAGCAGTAACCCGCTTTCCGTGCAAAGCTTCAGATTAGAGTTCTGGTTCCATAAATGTCGCAGTTGCCAGTTTTAGGCAGCAGCATACGTGCAGTGCAATACATCATTGTCCCACACTCCATCTCCGGAAGGACGTGATACTGAATATGCATGACGTCCTGAATCGCTATTAGCGCTCAACTGGAAGCAAAAAGCCTGCCTTCCACTCGGGGCCGCGGTCTCTGGAAGGTCAGGCACAAACTTGTTCATTTCTGCGTGACGTGTTCACCATGGTCTCATGATGTCTAGGCACAAACGTCAATCGCCGCCTGAGGACTGACTTGTTTATGGGATAACACTGGCTGTGATGTCATCAAACCATTGTGAATCCGTTGTAACTGAATCATGTAAATATTTAACTCCTTAGTCAGATTTCCTGGTCAGTTATTACAAACGAAACACATGGAAAGGTGTAAAACAAAAAATAATTCACTGCCTCAGAATGTAAAATCGTAGTTCGCAAAAGAACGTACTTATCTGATGGGCGGCATACAGTGTTCCAGTATAATTTCACTCCTTTCCTACTTCATTCGTAAGTGATACGTTGGAAAAGTGACAGTTGGTGTGTGTGCCCAAATGCCATTAATTATGAGAAAACGACAATTGTAAGAACTATTTGAAGAAGATTAATAAATTTCTTCACTGAGAGTCTACGATTTCACAGTTTTAACAGCAAGTAATAATGTGATGCACAGCATACTTCGTGTTTCATCTGACACAGTGGAGCACTTGTATAGCTCTAGTTGCGATATGCTGCAGTTTAACGACCGTGTGCTGGCGCATCACAGACATGTAAAACTGTCCATATACTCGTATATGACCACAGCCGGAGGACTAGTTATAGTACTGCTTTCATTTTAACAGCGTTACGGGAGTATTTGACATTATGTACACACATCGTAAATTTCACTTGTACGACGCGGATCATCTTCTTCCGAGTAATGTTTGGTGTCCGTTGCTATGTAGTAGCCAGAGATATTCAACACCGACACTCGGCTTCTCTCCGCCAGACTGATAATTCTCGAGATAGTCTAAATTAATGTCAGATGAACTGCTTTCACTATTAGAAGTTTTAATATTCATAGTTACTATGTTGAGATAAAAGAAATTATTCAGGTAGTGCAGGGAGACGAAAATTTAATAGTCATGGTTGACTGTAATTCGACAGTAGGAAAAGGGAGAGAAGGAAACATACATAGTAGGTGAATATGGATTGGGGCTAAGAAATGAAACAGGAAGCCGTCTGTTAGAATTTTGCACAGCGCATAACTTAATCATAGCTAATACTTGGTTCAAGAATCATATAAGAAGGTTGTGTACATGGAAGAATCCTGGAGATACTAAAAGGTACCAGATAGATTATATAATGCTAAGACAGAGATTTAGGAACCAGGTTTTTATAATTGTAGGACATTTCCAAGGGCAGATGTGGACTCTGACCACAATCTATTGGTTATGAACTGCAGATTAAAACTGAAGAAATTGCAAAAAGGTGGGAATTTAAGGTGATGGGACCTGGATAAACTGACTAAATCAGAGGATGTACAGAGTTTCAGGGAGAGCATAAGGGAACAATTGACAGGAATGGGGGAAAGAAATACTGTAGAAGACGAAAGGGTAGCTCTGAGGGATGAAGTAGTGAAGGCAGCAGAGGATCAAGTAGGTAAAAAGACGAGGGCTAGGAGAAATCCTTCGGTGACAGAAGAAATATTGAATGTAACTGATGAAAGGAGAAAATATAAAAATGCAGTAAATGAAGCACGCAAAAATGAATACAAACGTCTCAAAAATGACATCGACAGGAAGTGCAAAATGGCTAATCACGGATGGCTAGAGGACAAATGTAAGGATGTGGAGGCTTTTCTCACTAGGGGTAAGATAGATACAGCCTACAGGAAAATTAAAGAGACCTTTGGAGAAAAGAGAGCCACTTGTATGAATATCAAGAGCTCAGATGGAAACCCAGTTCTAAGCAAAGAGGGGAAAGCTGAAAGGTGGAAGGAGTATATAGAGGGTCTATACAATAGCGATGTACTTGAGGACAATATTATGGAAATGGAAGAGGATGTAGATGAAAATGAAATGGGAGATACAATACTGCGTGAAGAGTTTGACAGAGCACTGAAAGACCTGACTCGAAACCAGGTCCTGGGAGTAGACAACATTCCATTTGAACTACTAACTGCCTTGGGAGAACCAGTCCTGACAAAACTCTACCATCTGGTGAGCAAGATGTACGAGACAGGCGAAATACCCTCAGACTTATAGAAGAATATAATAACTCCAAGCCCAAAGAAAGCAGGTGTTGACAGATGTGAAAATTACCGAACTATCAGTTTAATTAGTCACAGCTGCAGAATATTTACAGACGAATGGAAAAACTGGTAGAAACCAACCTCAGGGAAGATCAGGTTGGATTCCATAGAAATGTTGGAACACGTGAGGCAATACTGACCTTACGACTTATCTTAGAAGAAAGATTAAGGAAAAGGCAAACCTAAGTATCTAGTATTTGTAGACGTAGAGAAAGCTTTTGACAATGTTGACTGGAGTCGAGGGGCATGAAAGCGAAGCAGTGGTTGGGAAGGGAATGAGACAGGGTTGTAGTCTCTCCCCGATGTTATTCAATCTGTATATTGAGCAAGCAGTAAAGGAAACAAAAGAAACCGTGGGAGTAGGTATTAAAATCCAGGGAGAAGAAATAAAAACTTTAAGCTTCGCCGATGACATGGTAATTTTGTCAGAGACAGCAAAGGACTTGCAAGAGCAGTTGAATGGAATGGACAGTGTCTTGAAAGGAGGATATAAGATGAACATCAATGAAAGCAAAACGAGGATAATGGAATGTAGTCCAATTAAGTCGGGCGATGCTAAGGGAATTAGATTAGGAAATGAGACCCTTAAGGTAGTAAAGGAATTTTGCTATTTGGAGAGCAAAATAACTGATGATGGTCGAAGTAGAGAGGATATAAAATGTAGACTGGCAATGGCAAGGAAAGCGTTTCTGAAGAAGAGAAATTTGTTAACATCGAGTATAGATTTAAGTGTCAGGAAGTCGTTTCTGAAAGTATTTGTATGGAGCGCAGCTATGTATGGAAGTGAAAAATGGACAAAAAATAGTTTGGACAAGAAGAGAATAGAAGCTTTTGAAATGTGGTGCTTCAGAAGAATGTTAAAGATTAGGTGGGTAAATCACGTAACTAATGAGGAGGTATTGAATAGGATTGGGGAGAAGAGAAGTTTGTGGCACAACTTGACTAGAAGAAGGGATCGGTTGGCAGGACATGTTCTGAGGCATCAAGGGATCACAAATTTAGCATTGGAGGGCAGCGTGGAGGGTAAAAATCATCGAGAGCGACCAAGAGATGAATACACTAAGCAGATTCAGTAGGATGTAGGTTGCAGTAGGTACTGGGAGCTGAAGGAGCTTGCACAGGATAGATTAGCACGCAGAGCTGCATCAAATCAGTCTCAGTGAAAGGTCCCCTTGGAAAAATTATACAAAACTGTGCTTAAACTGACACACAATATTTTTCTAGCGCAACGCAATCTGACTTTCAGTAATCCCTACAAGAGAATGGCCCTGACTAACATTAACCTATACGTGTCACAAATCGCTTACTTCACAAAAATCTTCGTTTCTCGTACTGCAATACAGCGAGCGCCACTACTGCCAACTAAATAAAAGATTCAAACTACTGAAGGTACTAACTACTGATAGGCATAGTTGGCAAATGAAAGACTTTGATAGAGAACAAACAATGTATTTACCTTAGTAGTCATAATGTATATAGCAGTTCATGACATCCAGTCTTATAAATTTCAAAACTCCGCCATCTCTCTCCCCACATCCACCACTGCTGGCGTTTCACCTCCAACTGCGCAACGCTACGCGCCGGTAACAGGCAACTGCCCAACGCTACAATGGCGAGTATTACAACAATGCCAACCAGCCACAGACTGCACACAGCACAGCCAGTGATTTTCATACAGAGCGCTACGTGGCGGCGGCGTTACCAATAAAAAAACCTAAACAGCCTACTTACATCAGGACTGAAGACAACAACAACAACAGTTACCATGTTTATCAACGCAATATCACTTTCAATGCTGATCATGTCGTAAATATTACTTACCTCTGTCGAAGCATTCAACTTCCAGAGATCATAATACCTATAGCTTTTCGGTAAAACTTAAAGTTTAATTCATTTCTTTTCCTTCTAAGTTCAGTTAGTTGGTTTTTTATTCACCGTAGTTCAACTGAAAATGAACGTGCAGACAATTAATTACTCTCAAAAAGTTCAGTAATATAAATACTTTCCTTCACGTAACAAGCTCATGTTTGTCTATCGTGTGTAGTATACATTACAACAAATAATGCTCGTTATGCCAGAGCGTGGTGTCTCTTCTTACAGACACCACGTAGAATCTGCAGCTGTGATACGTATCGTGTAAATTGAAGGTGGAGGGAGAGAAAGGAAAGGAAACAGAAGGAACTATTGATGCCAGCTGAATCGGGACCTTATACGGAAATCACGGATACGAGTGAAAATGTGTGCAGCACTCGGATTTGGATTACTGTACAGTTGCTTTCATCACTGTACAGTGGTTAACGCAGCTGCCTAGTAAACATGAAATGCCAGGCTCGAAACCCGGCCGAGCACACATTTTCACCCGTCGCCACTGATTCCGCATAAGTTTCCGATGGCATCATTAGTTCCTTCCCTTTTCCTTTTTTTTCTTCCCCCTCCACCTTCAGTTTACATAAGCAGTATTCGCCACAACGAAACTTGTTGTCGCTCTGACGGGCGCAGATGTGATTGGTTCTGAGGGATGTATTCGCGGCCGTGTTATTTCGAACCCAGAGGGTGAACGTGAAAGAAAACCACGCATCATTGTACATCCATTTTTAAGTCATTGTAGGAAGATGTCTTCCAATAAAAATTTAAGAAAGAAAGAACACACCGGGTGATTACCATTGAAGTACGGTTATTCACGGAGGTCCAGTGTGGGTTGTAATGATGCTATGAAAGCGAAACTTGGTAGATATTCTAAAGCGTTAACGAGGAACCAGTTTACGGTGCAAGAAAGATCAATTTTGGCCACAAGGAGCAAGTCTGGTGGTGTGAACTCAAGGTAGACGTATAGAAATACTTTCATATGTATTGGATTAAGAACGGAACGTGGCCAGAAAAGGTGAAACAAGTGAGAAAATCATAATGGTGATTTTATTATCAACCTGTGCTCAAACAATTTGTTCAGTATGAGCACCGGAGACGTTGTTCGCCCTAATAAAATGAGTGGTCAGCGCGACACGATGTCAATCCTAAGGCGCCGGGTTCGATTCCCGGCTGGGTCGCAGATTTTCTGCGCTCAGGAACTGGGTGTTGTGTTGTCCTAATCAGCATCATTTTATCCCCATCGACGCGCAAGTCGCCGAAGGGGCGCCCAATAGAAAAACTTGCAACCGGCGATCGGTCTACCCGACGGGAGGCCCTAGTCACACCGGAGACGTTGTCGAGATGCTGCATACCGCATCAACAGTTGCTCGCAGCAGTTTGAGTGGAATCTGTGCAACATGTTCCTGTATACTGGCTTCCAGATGAGAAAGTGTACCTGGTAAACGTGCTCGTTTAGATATTCCCAGAGCCAAACGTCACATACATTAAGATCACGTGATCTTGCAGGCCATGCATTGGGGAACCCTCTACAGATAACACGTTCCTGAAAGGTTGTATTAACCAGGTCTTTCACTGGGCGAGCGGCATTTGGTATTGCCACATCTTGCACGGAAACTGTGGTTTCCACACAACTGTGCTGTACGAGGAGATCTAGATAACGTGCGGACGTCACAGTGTACTTGAAAGACCCGCTGGATGTATCCTCCTCAATAAAGAACCGACCGAGAATAATGGTGCTTGTAAGTCCGCACCACACAGTGACGTCGGCAAATGCAATGGCTCCTTGTGTTCAACACGCGATTCGCCACTCTTCCAATTCGGCAGTTACGTGCATTCCCTCCACGCTGTAGTTGGAAATATGACTCACCACTCCACAGAAAATTCCCCGACTGCATGTCATCAACTTCGATCCGTGTATAAACCGAAGGACAAATTCAGAACATTGCTTCGGATCATAAGGTTTCAGTTGCTTCACAGTCTGGCCTTTGCATGGGTGAAAGAGTAATTAAATTTCCAAAACTTTCCCTACTTTTGACCATGAGAGGGATGACAATCGCGAAACTGCCAGATCGCGGTTACAGCAACAGCAACCTCGTCAGTAACTTCCACCGGTATAGGACACCTTCTTCTATCAAGTTCCACAACAGACTCACCGATTTAGAATTTCATTATCATTTTCTCTAACCCATTTAATTATATCGAGCGACTACTGAGACCTTCCGTCGGCGATACTCTCTCAATGCATCTCTGTGATCGCTGCCGTTCGCATAAAATAGTTTCACTAACAGCGCACTGTCTCTCTTCTCGATAGCCGTACTCTTCACTCACATTATGACTTGTTAAAAGACAGCGTGGATGTCATATCGTCATACAGTGTGCAATACCAGATTCTCATCTAGTGCCCAAAAGTTGAGCTAATTATTTCTGGCGGACAATGGTTCCACATTAAGGCATAAACATATCCATCACGTTTCGCTACCATACGATACTTACATTCGCCACTAGACATCCGTGAGTAGCTGCTCTTTAATTACAGCCGCTGACGAGGCGAAGACAGTATTGTCACAATTTCTGTCACAGTTGAAGCTTTCACAGCAGTTGCACAAGATCATGGCCCATCTGCACATCTTCTTTGAATCTTCAATAACCCTGCCATTAACACAAATTAATAACGATCCTAGATTGATGAACAATACTCGATTGGATGTTTTGCGGGTCATATCCTTCGTGCATGAATTAATCTTTTTAGTATTGCTTCAGTGAATTCAGTACAGTATCTGCCTTCCCAACAACCTTCATCGCTGTGAATTGATATTGCTATGTGTTTGATGCATTTGATGTATTCCAGCATTTGCTCTGTGATGTAATACCGTAAATAAATAGTTTAGGATTTTTCACCGGGTTACGTCCATTGCATTAATTTTGGTGAAGATGAGCCATCACTATAGAAATCTACGAAAATATGTTGCTACAAGAGTTCTTGCAGTAAATAGATATAGAATCAAAACGCTAACCCTTTGGTGTGATTAAGTACCTACGTTTAGTAATTTGTCATTCTCTTCAAAATTGCACTTAGCCATTATATTATTAACAGTGTAATTACGAATAGGATGAAGTTTGTCACCCGTCAGCAAGCGTCAACGTACAAGGGAGAACGATACTGAAGCAGTGACGAATTACAGCACACGTTCAGATCGTTCTGAGGCTGTAAGTAATATAAATGATGACTAACTGGCAACCTCAGCTGCCGACAGGTGTTGTTGTTATACCTCGATGTAGATAGCTAAGAATGTGTGCCCCGACCAGGACTCGAACCCGGGATCTCCTGCTTACATGGCAGACGCTTTATCCACCTGAGCCACTGAGGACACAAATGAATTGTGGACAGTTGGGAATGAGAGTCCCACGGGAAGCGTGCAAGGAATAAGTCCCTGCAGTCGCGCTATTGGTCTCTGTCCTCGGTGGCTCAGATGGATAGAGCGTCTCCCTTGTAAGCAAAATATCCCGGGTTCGAGTCCTGGTCGGGGCACACGTTTTAAGCTGTCCACGTCGACGTATAACAACAACACCTGTCGGCAGCTGAGGTTGTCAGTTAGTCATCATTTATTCCAGGGAAAAGCTGCACGGTCATCGACAGTAACTGTTCTGTCGAGAACATGATACTGTCTTTGTATATATAGTTAAAGGCTACCCAGCCAATGACCTTCGTCTGTGCGAATGCGCACAGGTTGCTCTTTGAAGTGATTTAGAGAAACAATTTTAGTCTTAAATCAGTATGGAGGAGAGTAGATTCGTGCCGCTCGAGTTCGGGTAGTTAAACACGGAGTAGAACATTATTATATCATTTCTATTATTTTTCCCTTGCTAATGTCTTCTCGCTTGTTATTTTTACTTTGGGAGCAAAACTGCATTCACAACGTGCATATAAAATTTCGTGCATGTACGTAACATAACATACCTCTAAACATTTTGTGGTTGGATTCCAATGGCAATCACGTGCTGAACGAGCGCTGTGTTACAGTTATATAATCAGACAAACTGGCAGCTTCGGTCGTAAGAGGTTCGAACCATTTATTGCAGCAAACTGTGTGACCATCTTCAGTGCAAGTATTAAAGCCTGAAAGACTCATGTATTAAAAGTGCATATTACAACTTCACCATTACGCCAATAGCAAGAACATAGCAGATAACGAGAAAATTTTGAACTCAAAATTTGAGTTGAAAATTTATTCAGCAGAAATTTGATGCACCTATCTGGTAATGGGTTTTGACAATGTGACAGGACCCTGAAGGAAGAGAGATACTGATCCTACCTAGTTTCTCGAGATGTCATGGCGGATACCACGAGCAGAATATCCTGTGAATTCTTAACGCTAAGAGAGAACATTTGCAGAGAATCAGTCACTAATCCCTTGCAAGATTTCACTGATGGTTTATTTTGGTCCTGCGTACATCTTAAGCTTGATCACGCTATTTGTCTCATACAAAAAATGGATTAATCCTGCTTGTTGAATGACTTCCTGACATTCAGTTGACACGGGGGTTTCATAACCGTCATCCGACCGAAGACAAACAATTATCACCGAGACGGAAGGAATTCTTACGGCCAATACTATGCACAGCTGTAGTGCCTGAGTATATGAAAGCGTTACTAAGGAAAAAGTTGCTCTTTGGATGACTGGGAAGACGTTTGTCTGCATATGACATCCACGTCCCAGATATTTCACATTTTTTCTACTTTGGGTATCAGTCGACAGTGGAAGTCGGTTTTTAAACCGTGTATACTTGTTTCATTTTTCTCTTTGGCAGGCTTGCCTGATAGGTATGCATTACCCTTCATACAATTTTTTACTTATATGAAGTTGTGGAAATATTCGGAAAAGCTAATTAAATAAGATATCATGTACACTGCCTTTGTTTTTGTGTTAGAGAACCAGCCACAACAATGTTTTATTATTTCAACAACGGCATTTTTTAAATCAACGTCTTCTTATGCTCAGCCAGTGAGACACCGCGTTAAAGCAAAATATGGTAAGAAAACGAGCAGAATAATCTGTTGTGCAGGTAATACACCCATGTTTAGAAAAGTCAGGACATCTTGAACAAAAGGAGATAAGACGTTCATACTCACGGGACCTGTACATAAGTATGTTCTGCAGAAATAATTAGCATTTGATTTTTGTCGACCCATGGGTTGAAATTTGACACTGAAATAGCGGCACAACACCATCTACCGATAAAACATGCCTGCGGCTTGTCGCTATAAATCGAAGCTAATGAACCAGTGTGACTTGAGCAGAGGTGCTGAATGCCTCGCAGACGTATGCGCGAATCATACCGTTAAATCAGTGAGTTTGAAAGAGGGCGAATTATTGACATGAGAGAATGTGACGCATCCACCCGGGGATGATCGTCTGGGAGGGAGTGTTTCCGGCAATGGAACAGTTGTGTGCAGTATGGTTCACGGATGGCCGTACAGCACATCGAGATGGGTCAGTTCGCTCTACCCAGACCAACCTCCGAAAAGATCGACACTTTATGCGAATGGAACTTCAGAACAGATCTGCGTCCTCCTGGACTCTGGCTCATAAGTGGAACAGTATAACGCAAACTATTAGGAATAACAGCCTGTCTCTGTTTACTATGGCATGGTTTAAGCGCGCATCGTCCACTTCTCTGCCTACCTTCGATGAATGTGCAGAAACGTGCTAGAAGGCCACGGTGTATGTCCATACAGAAATGGGACAGTAATGGCACTGGATAGTGTTCTCCTACGAATTCAGGTGCTGTTTGTTTGAAAAAGGTGGCCGCATTTTACTTCGCCGCAAGCAGGAGGAGCGACATCACCGTGACTGCATTCTCACAAGACATACAGCGCCAGCTCAAGGCTTAATGATGCGGGGTGATACTAGGTGCAACCACACTTCACCGTTGGTACATGTCTAGTGCACTGTAACCATACCCTTTCTGCACAGCACACGAGCTGCCATTTTTCAGCAACACAATGCACGACACATGTTGCTACAGAAGCACCTGCCTTCTTGGTGTCACAGGATGTCAGCTTTATTCCTTGACCCGCCAGATCCCCACACTTGTCGCCAGTTTAAAACGTGTGCTGTGTGGTGAAACGACGGGCGCAGCACTTTCACTGTTCCAAACACCACAGATGAACTTCGGAACGAGGTGAATGCAGCATGGATGACTATACTGCAGGACGCCATTCATGCCTTATACTCGTCGATGTCGTCACGCATCGAACAAGTTACCAGGACCCATGGCGGACTCCAGGCCTACTAGGCAACAGGACAAATGCTGAACCGAGGCGTCTGAAATGCAAATGATTTCTGCAGATCGTACTAATGTACATGTTCTGTGTATATGAAAATCCTATCTCTAGTCTAGTGATTCAAGGTTTTCTGTTTCTTCTGAACATGAGTGCAGATTGATTCCTGCATTTCTTTTTGTAATTCATAGTGTTATTTTTACTTCAGCCTTCAGGACCTTACCGAGCATCTGACTGAGCAACGGGAAAGAGCAGTGGAGAGGATAAGGGCCATTCATATTAGTTTCACGGTAAATAGTGAAGTACTTTTCAAATTTAAAAACAAAAGATTGTGACTATACTTACTAAATCCGGCTGTAGTGGCCGAGCGGTTCTAGGCTCATCAGTTCGGAACTCGCAGGTTCGAATCCTGCCTCGAACGTGGATGTGTGTGCTGTCGTTAGGTTAGTTAGGTTTAAGTAGTTGTAAGTTCTAAGTGGCTGGTGACCTCCTCAGATATTAAGTCCTATAGTGCTCAGAGCCATTTGATTTATACTTACTAAGAGTCAGTACGTGTTACACATTCAGTATTGTTACATTCTCCATTAATACGCCTGCTTAGTGGGGTAGGGGTTGAGTTCTGTTTATATATATATATATATATATATATATATATATATATATATATATATATATATATATGACCGCATACCAGCCTCCCCCCCCCCCCTTCTGAGAACTCACTGCCTTTGAAAACAAACGCTATAGCTGGAAAATGTATGGTTGCGTTCCAATAACAGATCTCGAATATCCTGGGAACAGTTGTCCTCAGTTTCATGTCCTGACAGCAAAACTATAAGAAGGAAACGTGGGTGCAAGGAAACAGAAGTAATCGGACACTGGCTCGGGGGGCTTTAGAAGAGGGTGGTACAGATTTACCCGGAATCCGAGCAGTCTCTGGCTACGCCGACGGCAACTGGGGGCGACCTCTGGAAATTAATTAAGCCCTGCAAACGCGACCGCAGCGTGACGCACGCACCGCGCCAGCGCTCAGCTGACGTAGGCGCGGCTTTGATTTCCGCACCGTAAAAATTTAATCACCTTCTCAGAGAAACGCTCGGTCCTTCTCTTATCGTGCGGTTACCATCACTGTGCATCAGGTGCTGGTTAGACTTGTTCTTTTCCTGGAGTTACGGGATTATAAAAGCATTATCGATACAGTTGTTTAAGCTTTGATGAGATGCTGCCTTTGTTCCTCTTCAGTTAGTATTACGGATGGTATTCTTTTGTTCCATCGCTGCTGCTTCATACTAGCGTAGGAGGGGCAGTGGTTGATAGACTTTACTTCAGAGGAGGATCACCTACTGGTCACCCAGCCTAGTATTTCCCGTAGTTCGGCTAAAGAACACTCTAAAAGTAAAAACAAAAGAACGACGCACCATGAAGGAATTATCCGAATGGGACGAAAACCGGTAAATTGGCGTACGTGTACAGACAAACAATTGATTACAATTGCGGGAAAACTTCACAGATTTAACAAGTCGATGACATGCTTGTTTCCATCTGGCCATTATGCAGTCACTTATTGATCAATAGAGATTTGAATGTTCTTCCGAGGATATCGTTCCAAATTACGTCCAATTGGCACGTTAAATTGTCAAAATCTCGAGCTGGTTGGAGGGCATGACCATATTCTCCAAATGTTCTCCGTTGGGGAGTTAGGCGGTGACCTTTCTGGCCAAGATAGGGTTTCGCAAGGACAAAGAGAAGCAGTAGACTCTCTCGCCGTGTGTGGGCGGGCGTTATCTTGCTGAAATGTAAGCCCAGGATGGATTGCCATGAAGTGCAACAAAACAGGGCGCAGCATTTCGTCGACGCACTGATGTCTTGCAAGGGAGCCGCGTGTGACATCCAAAGAGGTCCTGCTATGAAGAGAAATAGAGCCGCAGACCATCTCCTTCTAGTCGGGCTGACACTCAGGAGTGATGGTCAGGGGTGCTAGTTATTTTCATAGCATGACCCGTTGGGTTGACCCCCACGGCACCAATGCAGCACCTAGGTAAGTCCGCGATATTCAAGTGCCCATTTTGTTGCGCTTAGTTCAAGCCATGCTGGGCTTACATTTTAGCAAGATAGTGCCCACCCCCACACTACGAGCCTTTTCACTGGTTGTCGTTGCACTTACCAATCACCCCCAGGTCCAGCAAGGTCGCTAGATCTCTCACCAGCTGAGAACGTTTGGAGCGATATGCGCAAGGCTCTCCAGCGATCTCGGGATTTTAACAGTCTAACGTACCAATTGGACGGAATTTGGTACGATATCCCTAGGGATGGCATCCAAAATTCTGTTAATAAATGCCAAACCGAGTAACTGATTGCATAAGGGCCAGAGGTTGACCGAAGCTTTTTTCACTTCCTCAATTCGTGAAGCTCTTTCTCTTCAACAAATCATCCAGTTTTCTCTGAAATTGTTCTCATTTTTTAGAGTGTGTATTTTATGTGAAGTGCACAGTGTTTTCTACAAAACGCGACAACTAATTTCCTCCTCTCATCCTCTCTGTATGAGAGATTTAATTGTGTCCGCTAGGGTCTCAAATTCAGAGCTCTATTAGAGACGACCAGTGTTTTTAACGCGTTGACTGCCTTATGGCTCTAGACACCCACAGCAGAGCCTTGCGCCTAACAGTGTGCGTATGGCACAGCTTGGCGGTGAAACATCCATTACTAAGTGTGTGGCAGTCAACGCAATAAGTATCGGGTACTCAAATAGTAGATATTGTCATTTACAACAATACATACAAACCGTCTGTGTACATGAGCCAAATACTTTGTGGTAATCCAGAACAATTTAGGCTCTGCAGAAAGATTTCAGTACCCAGAGCTTACACTGAAACATAACCCACGCCCAGACATCATAGATGAATTCATTTGTTGCATTGTCAGAGACGATCTTGATGGTACTATCATACCACAGCTTGTAGCAGTGCAACAATGGTAACAAAAACATTAGAATCAGTTTATTACTGATTACTTTGTTAATTATATAGAAAGTCGAATCTGTCATTTCCCTGAGGTCACATAATATTTGGTAACTCCTGCCAAATCATAAAAGTGAAACCTCATTTGTAAAAGCCTTCAGATATACGTAAAGTATTCTTTCGAGCCCATGATCTTTCTTGAACCGAAGCTGAGAGGAATTGTGTGCAGAGGGTAAAATACAGCATTCAACAAGTGTAAACGAAATTTAATCTGTGTTTCTAGGGATCACTTCCAAAAGTATTCAAATAAATAGTGCAACGAAGTGAAAAGATATATTTCATGAACCTCCCAAAGACATGTTCTATTTTTTTTTTAATCTTTATATCGGTTATGAAAGGATTGACAAATGAGCTAAGGTCAGCATTACAAATAAAACCCCCTGTGAAGATGTAAGACATGAAGCAGGTAAAACAAAGAGAACTTTAATAACTTACTGTAGTGGCACCATCGTTTAGGATAGTGAAAGTTAGTATTCTGAGCACAAGTTACAGCCAGGTGCGGGCCAGATGGCAGTGAGTTACGCAAAACAACAGTTGCGAAGCAGAATAGAGGCCACAGGGGCATCAAATTGCTGAAAGAGTATACGTAGCAGTTTTACATGTCGCAAATTGCAGGAAGAAGAGCCTCACTGGCCAACCTGGCGTGCTATGAGTATGTGACACAAAGCGGCGAGAATGGCAAAACAGAGGCGCACAGCCACATATAAATAGGTGCTGGTTTCTAACGAGATTCATACACGTGTGGCACCTCTCCTGGATGGCGGGGTGTGTCACACCACCAGCTACACGCAGCAGCTGATGGGGCGCCAGCGTTCCAGTCCAGGGCGGGTCGCTGGTTCGGTCCTCTGAGGCTGTTGTGGGGTCCACAGCCAGCCAGCGGCGGGCCACCACACGGCTCGCTACCACCGGCAGTCGTCCTGGTTTCTGACACATGCTGGAGGCATCCCAAGGTGAGGGCCGCAGATTCGGACTTCAGACCGTGGGCGCTTGTTTAGCCGCGATCTTAGCCACGTCGGAGAAAAGCACACAGCCGGCTGCCTGCGGCTCACACCGAGTGGCGCTGGGTCAGCAGGGTTGCAGACCACTGGGTCAACTGCTGGCATCCTGACGACGACGTAATTCTGCTGCCGTACAAGGCCGACGCACGGCTGTGAGTGCACGGGTCACTGAGGCAGCCACTCCGCGCCAAGCCGTTTCGCAGTCAGTGAAGTGGGTCCTCAGTTTTGCGGGACCCAGTGGCATGGATTGAGAGGAACGGGGCAATGTAGTTGGAACAATAAATCACTTGGAAAGCTCAGACGAGCCTCAATAAGGTGCCTTCTACCTCTTCCCGCTACATTTGATGTGGCTGTTACATTCGGAGGCAGAAGTTTCCACTACATTACATATAAAATTACAGAGACTAGTCAATGTATAGTACATATTAACTATAAATGTATGTCAGATATTATTGAGTAAGTACAGCACTGATCTCCACAAAAAGGCAGCTTAAACAGCAAATACAGCGACAGTGTTTCCTGTCATGAGTTCTGAAGTATGGAAAACAGAACAAATACACTCCTGGAAATGGAAAAAAGTACACATTGACACCGGTGTGTCAGACCCACCATACTTGCTCCGGACACTGCGAGAGGGCTGTACAAGCAATGATCACACGCACGGCACAGCGGACACACCAGGAACCGCGGTGTTGGCCGTCGAATGGCGCTAGCTGCGCAGCATTTGTGCACCGCCGCCGTCAGTATCAGCCAGTTTTCCGTGGCATACGGAGCTCCATCGCAGTCTTTAACACTGGTAGCATGCCGCGACAGCGTGGACGTGAACCGTATGTGCAGTTGACGGACTTTGAGCGAGGGCGTATAGTGGGCATGCGGGAGGCCGGGTGGACGTACTGCCGAATTGCTCGACACGTGGGGCGTGAGGTCTCCACATTACATCGATGTTCTCGCCAGTGGTCGGCGGAAGGTGCACGTGCCCGTCGACATGGGAGCGGACCGCAGCGACGCACGGATCCACGCCAAGACCGTAGGATCAGGATCATACGCAGTGCCGTAGGGGACAGCACCGCGACTTCCCAGCAAATTAGGGACACTGTTGCTCCTGGGGTATCGGCGAGGACCATTCGCAACCGTCTCCTTGAAGCTGGGCTACGGTCCCGCACACCGTTAGGCCGTCTTCCGCTCACGCCCCAACATCGTGCAGCCCGCCTCCAGTGGTGTCGCGACAGGCGTGAATGGAGGGACGAATGGAGACGTGTCGTCTTCAGCGATGAGAGTCGCTTCTGCCTTGATGCCAATGATGGTCGTATGCGTGTTTGGCGCCGTACAGGTGAGCGCCACAATCAGGACTGCATACGACCGAGGCACACAGGGCCCACACCCGGCATCATGGTGGGGGAGCGATCTCCTACACTGGCCGTACACCTCTGGTGATCGTCGAGGGGACACTGAATAGTGCACCGTACATCCAAACCGTCATCGAACCCATCGTTCTACCATTCCTAGACCGGCAAGGGAACTTTCTGTTCCAACAGGACAATGCACGTCCGCATGTATCCCGTGCCACCCAACGTGCTCTAGAAGGTGTAAGTCAACTACCCCGGCCAGCAAGATCTCCGGATCTGTCCCCCATTGAGCATGTTTGGGACTGGATGAAGCGTCGTCTCACGCGGTCTGCACGTCCAGCACGAACGCTGGTCCAACTGAGGCGCCAGGTGGAAATAGCATGGCAAGCCGTTCCACATGACTACATCCAGCATCTCTACGATCGTCTCCATGGGAGAATAGCAGCCTGCATTGCTGCGAAAGGTGGATATACACTGTACTAGTGCCGACATTGTGCATGCTCTGTTGCGTGTGTCTATGTGCCTGTGGTTCTGTCAGTGTGATCATCTGATGTATCTGACCCCAGGAATTTGTCAATAAAGTTTCCCCTCCCTCGGACAATTAATTCACGGTGTTCTTATTTCAATTTCCAGGAGTGTATATATTCTGTTTGCTGATGACAGAAACATCGCATTCACAATTAAAACATTAGAAAGCCTTCTAGAAAATGTGAATGAAATCTTCAATCACTTTCCTTTCGGCCAACTAGCAACTGCCATGCAATGAACACGGCAGAAGTGAAGAGTAATTGTCTGTTTACAGAAAGAAAATAATTATGTAACAAAAATTATTTTAATTGAAAGCAAAGCAGACATCAGAATTTTTGAGTGGGTATTAAATGTGGGTAAATTATAAACACACAGAGAATTAACAAAGACAGTGACATGAATGTGTAATGACCAGACGAACTCCACCCTTACTATTCGTATATTGACTTCTTTCTTAGTTATGGAATCAGTGTTGAGGACCCAGTACACCCAATATGGGTGCAATATTTGAAGAACAGAAAAGAACCGTAAGATTATTGACCAACGATATTAAGCGAAATCTCTGCAATAATCTGTTTCTACAGCTGGAAGTCCCAGCTACTCCATGTGAGTAAGTGTACCAGTGTGATATCCACATTAAGAAGAACTAAAGTAATAACTACACTAATCGTAATTTACTAGGAAAAACAACAAAAACTGTACTTTACCAAGTCATACAGTTGCATGATAAAAAAGAGAATGTAATTTTAACATTTAGGACCTATGTAATCGCTGTCAGCACCACGGTAGGAAACACAAAATGACCCGTTTTAACAGGGCCACATTCATTTATATGTGAAGATTGCAAGTCGTTCTTGTTGCTTCTAGAAATGAACATGTTGGTGCTAAATATACGTTTCTATTAATTATTAATGATCCAGTAGTGACAATGTGTTGGCGGCAAGCTAATTTTATTTTAAATTATAATGGAAAGCCATTTTAGTAAACTTCAGCTGGGGTAGATTCGAGGTGTACATACAACGGATGATACAGGTAAGAGGCAGGTCATTCCAAATCTATCGAGAGTGGATATCGATATCTGTCGAGTTGACATGATATTTTTATTATCTTACAGCGGACAATGTGAATCATTTACTGTAATAAGCACGTTATTCTTTAATGATTGTACCTGTCGAATGATGATATCTACACGTAATTTTTAAACAGAAACACAGTTTTTATCTGTGATATTAGGAAGGGGCTTCGAAGAGAACTCCAACGGCATAATATGTTCGTCATGCGTCTGGCTGTATTATCCTCAGTTGCCTTATAGCTTTTCAAGGTATTTTAAGTCCGTGATTGCAACTGTGTGTACTTTAGTCATCAAACACGTTAGGTTTACGGAAATAAAACATCATCAGTGGTGGTGCTTCTGTCAAGTAGTGGTGCAACGTTGAGTCGTTTTTCACATCAAGATATATATCGTTCTGCAAAGAAATGTGAGTGCAAGACAGGAAACAACAGCGTCAGACCCTTAAGTACCTCTGAAACGTGCAAGCAGACGGCGCTTCCTCACGTGACCGAAAATCGGTGAGAAGTATAATTACCGGTGATGTTGTTTTCAATAAAACCAAACGTATTTTCTTGTAGTTACAAAGACAGGTTTAAAATATCATCAGTAAGACATAATGTGTCGAACGTTATCAAATAGGAAGAATTAAAATACGAGTTGACACCATCGCAAACCACTAAACAGCCCCCAGGAGAAGAGGTTTCACAAAAGTCTGGCCTGCCATACTACATGTACGCAAACGCCTCAGGCGCGGGTATGTGTTTACCTATATCCAAATCTACGTTTGTCCCTGTTCATCTGAATAGTGTCAGTCTGTGCTCTGCTGTTGCACTGGTCAGATAAACAGCTCCTTAACCTGCTGAGACCTTGACAATCAACAGTAGAGCTTGTAATGATGATAAGAGCCAAATCAGAATTTTTCCATCGAAGACATATTCCTCGGCTTCACAAGTAGGCATTCCAGCCTTATTGACCCGAAAGATAAGTTTAAACTGGAGTCGAAGTATTCGGACTGCAAAACCGGGAGCATCCTAAGCAGAGCCGGAGATGACTGTCTTCCAAGTTGGCAATTTCTCTGACACTAGTGACACGAGGATTGTCGTACAGTACTACAGTCGATACTGACAAAATTACTCTCGCCCTAAAAGTTAAACTAATCCTAGAGAGGAGAAGCATATGCCACTCAAGTATAACGGACGCAACCATTAAGGTATCAACTAAAGAAATTAATTATACCCAAGCGATAGAGACAGTTCTGAGTGGCTTAATGGGAAACTTCTTTGCTCAACTGTTGCTGACGGTAGACAATAAGAATGTAGCTGAAACAGAGTTAGCGATACGAGATGTAGGTAAACACAAGATATGCCTTCTGCTGTTTGACTCAATGGTAGGCTAGGAAGTGTTCCTGTGTCCGCCTCTATAGAATAGACGTGTTATGAAGTTGGATTCTTCTGAGTAGTCGAGGAATGCAATCTAGAACAAAGAGACTACGTCTCCTCTGAAGCTAGAAGAGCTGTTTCACCGTGCAAATTGCTTACTTGAATGACAGAGTGATAACCAACGACTGTAGAAGTCGTTTCATCACTGAAATACCTGTGATTCACCTAATAAAACTAAGCAGTCAGTGAAAGAGGTGACTCTGTATTCACTCTCATCTCTGAAGACTTTACTGAAATGCCACTCTTCAGAAAACTGCTGCCGAGCTTTTGTAGTGAAGCGCTGTTAAAGCGCAGCTAAAGCAATGGGTTACTACAAGCTGAATTCGTGGATAGGGTTTAGTCTTCTGCGAAAGTCGTCAAACTCTTAGAAGAGTGAGGCGGTTGCATGGTGTAAAGTCGTCTGATGGAGCCAGACTCTTACGATGAGTCTTATAACGTACATTGTAAAACGCAACAATGTAAGAAAAATAAAAAATAGAAATAATCAAATTAAGAACATTCAATATACCGGTGAGAGAAAGGCCACAATGATCTTAATAAGGGGTAACATACGACGTGCATTTCAGTACGAGGGAGCTCGATTGTGCGAAGGGTATCACACAAAGGATTTTTCTTCAAATACTGCCTTGCAGCGCATTTAGTCGTTTCCGCATTTCAATCTGTCGCCAAAGTCATGGCAGTTATTTTCAAAATCGGTTACAGTTCTCGGAATAGTGCCTATAAAAATTGCAAGTTGATGCTGCGTTTGTACGTAACATTCTATTTACGGCGAGGTCCATTTAGTAACGGCAGACAAATCACACATAGCAGTAGGCACAACTGTGCCGGTTAGTTGATAATCAGCGCTGGCTGAGAGAAGTGCATGAAGAGAGACCACGGTGCACAGGTCGTCAAACTGTGCCTCATGGGCCGCATGCGACGCCAATGAAGTGTTGGTGCGGCCCGCGATTCTCAGCCGTGCCTTTTAATAATACACATCAAGTTACTAACAGCCGAATCCATAAAAAGCAACTAATATTAACATCTTATTAAGAGTGTAGTTTTCCTTCATCGTACCAAACAAAACCATAAAGACAGTAGTATTGTAAGTTCTTCTTAATTCTTGTTGGTGGTGAATTCCGTTGGCCTCAGGGTACCTTGCAACAACGCCCGAAATGTCGATTGTTTTATATGTATTGTCAGTGCAGTCACAAACCAAGAAAAACTTTATTAATGGGTAGGTTAAAGTTAGATATAGTGGGAAGTTCAGTGGCAGGAGGAACAAGACATCTGGTCAGGTGGATACAGGGTTATAAATAAAAAAAATAGGTAGGGATAATGCAGGAGGAAGTTTCATTAGGAATTAAAAAATTGGAACACGGAAAGCTACTACGAACAGCACAGTGAACGCATTATTGTAGCCATGATAGACAATAAGCCCACGACTGTAATACAAGTTTATATGGCAACTAGCTCCGCACATGAAGAGATTGAAGAAATGTATGATGAGATAAAAGAAATTATTCATATAGTTAAGGAAGACAAAAGTTTAATATTCATGGGCGACTGAATTAATAAGAGTAAAAGGAAGAGAGGGAAAAGTAGTATGAGAATATCGGCTGGGAGTAAGGAATGAAAGAGGAAGCCGCCTGGTAGAATTCTGTGCATGGCAGCATGCACAGCTACACTTGGATCAACAATCGTAAAAGAAGGCTGTACGCGTGGAATTGGAAGAGACCTGGAGACACCGGAATGTTTCAGACTTATTACATAATGGTAAGACAGAAATTTAGGCACCAGGGTTTAAGCTATATGGCAGGTGTGGTCTCTGACCACAATTTATTGGTTATGAACTGTAGATTAAAACTGAAGAAACAGCAAAAGATAGGAATTTAATGAGACGCGACCTGGATAGACTGAAAGAAGCAGTGGTTGTAGGGGGTTTCAGAGGGATCATTAGTATTTGCTGTATAAGCCGCCTTTTTGTGGAGATCAGTGCGGTAGTTTCTCAATATTATCGGACATACATTTCTACTTAATATGTACTATACATTGACTAGTCTCTGGAATTTAATATGTAATGTAGTGGCGATCTACCACCGAACAATTGACAAGAACAGGGAAAAGGAATAAAGCAAAAGAAGAATGTGTAGCTTTGAGAGAGGAAATGGTAATGGCAGAGGAGGGTGAAGTAGGTTAAAAGACGAGGTAGTATAAATTCTTAGGTAAGTTAAGAGATACAGGATTTAATCGATGAAAGGCGAAAATGTAAAAAGGCAGTAAATGAAGCAAGCGAAATGGAATACAAACGTTTCAAAAATGAGGTCGACTGGAAGTGCAGAATGGCAAAGCAAGAATGGTTCGAATGGTTCAAATGGCTCTGAGCACTATGGGACTTGCCCTCATCTCGTGGTCATGCGGTAGCGTTCTCGCGTCCCACGCCCGGGTTCCCGGGTTCGATTACCGGCGGGGTCAGGGATTTTCACTGCCTCTTGATAGCTGGGTGTTGTGTGATGTCCTTAGGTTAGTTAGGTTTAAGTAGTTCTAAGTTCTAGGAGACTGATGTTAAGTCCCATAGTGCTCAGAGCCACTATGAACTATGGGACTTAACTTCTGAGGTCATCAGTCTCCTAGAACCTAAACTACTTAAACCTAACTAACCTAATGACATCACACACATCCATGCCCGAGGCAGGATTCGAACCTGCGACCGTAGCGGTCGCACGGTTCCAGACTGTAGCGCCTAGAACCGCCCGGCCACCTCGGCCGGCAGCAGGAATGGCTGGAGTACAAATGTAAGAATGTAGAAGTACGACCACTAGAGGTAAGGTGCCGCCTACAGGAAAATTAAAGGCACCTTTAGAGAAAAGAGCACCACGTGTACGCTTATCAAGAGCTCAGATAGAAAACCAGTCCAAACCAAAGAAAGGAAAGTGTAAAGTTGAAAGGAGTATATACAAGGGTGACGCACGTGAGGGTAGTATTATGGAAATGGCAGAGGACGTAGATGACGATGGAGATGGTTTAATAATGAAAAATTCGGCGGATGCTGAGGAATCAGGAAGTCGTTCTCAAGATGTGCACGATGGGGGCGCGAATGCCTCGCCAATATGCTGCCGATATGGTTGCACTATCGGTCGGAGGATGGCGTTCACGTATCGTACAGCCGTTACGGCACCTTCCATGACCACCAGTGGCGTACGTCGGCGCTACATAACGCCACCCCAAAACAGCAGAGAAATTCCACTTTTGTGCACTCGCTGAACAGTGTGTGTATGGCGTTCAGCCTGATCGGGTTGCCTCAAAACAATGCTCCCACGATTGCCTGGTTGAAGGCGTATGGGACACTCAGCGGAGAAGAGAACATGATGTCAATCCTGAGCAGTCCATTCGGAATGCTGTTGCGCTCGTCTGCACCACGCTGCAGTGGTTGCAAAGATGGACCTCGCCATTGAGGCCGGGAGTGAAGTTGCACACCATGCAGCCTATCGCACACAGTTTGAGCCGTAACACGACGTCCTGTAGCTGCACGAAAACCATTATTCTATATGGTGGCGTTGCTATCAGGGTTCCTCCCAGCCGTAATCCGTAGGTAGCGGCCACTGCAGTAGTAGTCCTTGGGCGGTCTGAACGAGGCATGTCATCGACAGTTCCTGTCTGTCAGTATCTCTTACACGTCCGAACAACATCGGTTTGGTTCACTCCGAGACACCTGAACACTTCCCTTGTCGAGAGAGCCCTTCCTGGATAAAGTAACAATACGGACGCGATAGACCCCAGGTATTGACCGTCTAGGCATGGTTGAACTGCAGACAACACGAGCCATGTTCGTCCTTCCTGGTGGAATGACTGGAACTGATCGGCTGTCGGACCCCCTCCGTCTAAAAGGCGCTGCTCATGCATGGTTGTTTACATCTTTCGGCGGGTTTAGTGACATCTCTGAATTGTCAAAGGGACTGTGTCTGTGATACAATATCCACAGTCAACACCTATTTTCAGGAGTTCTGGGAACCGTGGTGAAGCAAAACTTTTTTGATGTGTTTACATGTAACTTGACTGTTCAGGGAATGTGTGTACTCAGAAATTGCAAAATAGACCACTTCGTGTCATAGAACACCTCCACAGCGAACCGGCAATCACCTCGTATTTGATGAGGATCTTCGAGACGTTCTCGAGTTCACTAAACACGTGACGGGGTGTGCTGCGATTCACGAGATGTTTTCTATTTGCTCTATCAGTCTTGGTAAGACTCAATGTAACGCGTGATGTTCAGAATCAGGTAGAACGAATATTTCGGAAGCTACTCCTTCATGGAGGTATTAAACCTACGTAATTTAACTCCTCTATGAAGGAGTATTGTTACAGTACATCACAGTCAGGCTTCTACTATCCTTGCGACTAGATGGCAGTATCATAACGCTCAAAAACATCAAAAACTTCGACGTACTTCACTCCAACGAAATTCAGTTGCAAAATACTGCATTTACCACATACGAACAGGAATCGGCTGTAGATAACTCTTAGTGCAAAGTGCCTTAAAATACGTAACCCGGAAATTATAGGTGAAATAGTAAAATTAATAAGAATAACGATTTTTGGCTATACATTTTGCAGAGCACAATAATAAAAAACTCTTCTTTACGGGACTCGAGCAAAATAAAAAGAACAACAATTGATACTGGTTTGTGGATGACATTAATGTTATCGTAATAAGATATATGGAATTATAATAGTGCAATATGCAGTGCCAGTGCTTACTGTAACAACAGTAGCGTCACTAATATACTTCGTATATTGATTGCTATCCGACAGCATGTTCTCACGTGTATTCGATGCTATATTACGAGGAGAAACGAAGGTATAATAAGGCTACCACAGGCATGTCAAGCTTGGCGTTAGCCTTCTTAGAAGTTGGTAGCTCATATTAATTACGTTGTTTACGGCGGGAGCTGACGAGAGATCCAGCTGCACAGGGAACTCAAGACAAAAGGGAATACCTACTGGTCGCTGAGGCATACCCTATCATCCTAGCGAGCTAAAATAAAGCGACCTTAACGACATTGGCTTTTTGTTCATCAAGCCAAAGGAAAAACACAACGAGAATGTAACTCTAGAAATAACTGCTAACCTAAAGTGCGAGACTATTTAAAATAACGTGTAAGAAATTTCCATTAAATCCTATACAAATACGGTGTCGTACTCTCCATCGTTTCGTGAGGATTTTTCCACGATCATCCTCTTGGGAATGAAGGTTATCCACAGACTTTTTCGAGCATTTTACATGCCAAATTACTAACGGCAAGCAAATATTCCGTAGATACTGACCATCTAGGGCTGTGTAAAAACTGGACCCATGTCGACCTCCGTTACTACGTGAAGCATACCTCCCTTCCAAAGCCAAGATCGCGTATTTATGTTCCGTATCCGTTATGGGCGTAGGTATTATGTGTTCTGCCTCAGTGTGTAATCTATGCAGGATGTACCATTATCAAGAAGATTCGTTCAACTTGCTTTCGTTTTGTTAATTCAAGCTTTCGGTCACCGCGTTTGGATGTAAAGTACAAAAACTGTAAGTGATTTCCACACCCGGAATAGGCGGACCGACGAAGATCTTCACGGTGAAATTCAAGTTGAGACTATCAACATGTTAGTCAGTGGTCTGGTGTTGCAGGTGACTGATAGGCCATCGTATTGTTTCAGGGTTTATTTCAGACTCTGTGTTCAAGTACTTTAATCAAGGCATTTAACCAGATTGTGCATATGATATCAATCTGCAAATAAGAAGGTGTTTGTGATTTACGTTCGACGGTTAATAATGTTCAGTATGCAATTGATAATATTTACCAGGATAGACGGAGGTGGAGCACTTCCATGACGTGCACATTGTCAACGCCACAAAACATTGTATTATTTTATGTGAGGCCACCCAAACAATTTGTTTTTGCAGCGAACATTCACAGTGCGGAGATGGTTAAACAACGTGTCACGGTAACCTGTGAAAACATTCAATAAACTCTGTGAGTGTATGAAAGTGAGTGTCAGTAAATTTTCGGAGTATCCTTGTCTAGAAGCGAGCGTTCGAATATTTGTTGTGAGTTAATGATTTTCTGCGTTTGTTGTGGTGGTTGTGTTAAGTCAAAAATGGTTCAGATGGCTCTGAGAACTATGGGACTTATCATCTGAGGTCATTACTCCCCTAGAACTTAGAACTATTTAAACCTAACGAACCTAAGGACATCACACACATCCATGCCCGAGACAGGATTCAAACCTGCGCGCGTAGCGGTCGCGCGATTCCAGACTGAAGCGCCTAGGACCGCTCGGCCACAACGGTCGGCTTGTGTTCAGTCAGTTGGATTTATTATGTCCTCATTTGTTACGCAAACTACCTACCTAATCTTCAGTGATCTTCTATAGCACCACATTTCAAAAGCTATTCTCGTCTCTTATCATCCGCGCTCACTTCTGTACGAAGCTAAGCTCCCGACAAATACACTTCCTACCATAATTTGTATTAGTTATCAACATATTACTGTCTGTTAGAAATCCTTTACTTGCTACTGTCAGTTTTCATTTCATACGATCTCTAAATCTGCCACTATCAGTTATTTTACTGCTCATGTAGATAACTGTGTAAAACGCCAACAGAGCTAGGAAGCCTTTTGATAGCAAAAGCGATATCAATCACAAACGAAGCGGATACATAAATGACTCTGTCACGCAATGGATTAAACGATATGAATAAAGTGGCCCTCGTAAACCTTTAATGCTTTTCGCTATAACGAAGAGTGAGGTTCATCTAACATCTGAATTAAAATCTGGGCCCAATCAAACCCCAATTTGACACAACCATTGCTTGTAAGCGCGTATTTAATCAAGAAAACAATAATTATGAATTAATGTGAGCAGAAAGTGCCAAATTGATAGGAACTACCAATTTCCAACACTGCAACGCACTTAACACAGAGTTAGCTTTGTTTGGCGAAGTCTACACGTTGTAAGTGTGTGAGTAGTGACCGTCATCTCAATAGGTCAGCCTCAGACATACATAACCTCGCATGGGTTTCAGTGATCAGCCTGATCGAGTCAGAAAACCATTTGAAATACGCATGGAAAAGACAGTCTGCTCAGTTATGGATGAGCCCTCGAACCTCTGATCAGTTGTTAAATCACGGAATCTAACAAAGTTTAGATGCAAACTTCTTTCCTTCTGGTTAGCCTATGCTGTGTTCTTCACCAGAGTGTCAAAAGAAATTCTACCTTTCCTTCTGCTCTGCATAAGACCTGCACGAAAGATTATTCCACCAACCAGACAGCTTCGTTAAAAATTAGCAAATGAGATATTTTTTAAAAAACCGCTCCAAAGCCCCATCTAGTATATGTTTTATAAGTAATCCAATGGGCTCCCTTCCAGTGCATGCAATTCTGAGGAATCTGGCTATAAAAATCTACTGTTAAGATATCTTTTAAGTCGTGCACAGAGTTACTTTAGCACTTCCGAGATATCTAGACTATGCCATTCTGAGCTCCAGCTTACAGATATTTTTGTAGAACATCCAGTTAGCTTGTTCCCACCTTGCAATCTAGACCGTCGCAATTTCTCCCCCAGAAAGAGAGGAGGATAAGGAGTAACAATAATCAGTCTCCCACCATCAAGTAGAGATAAAAGTCTGCCCAATAACCTCGAACTCTCAGTTCGAGAGTTCCTCTAGAAAAGCGATACCAACGAAAAATATTACACCCAGGTGTTGTTTGAGAAGAGAGTTGGAGCTGGAAAAGAATTTATTCTGTACTGGCCAGATGCACGGGACCATTAATTATACTGGCTCTTTATGAACAAAGTCTGGTATCGAACAGTGCATGGGTGCATCTAGTGGAACCTTGACCCCTTCTGGGACGCCGTTGTTGCTGTGGAAAGTATTTGGTCCTGCAGCTGCGTACCTGATGCCCAGTGCCCATGTCACTGCTTGGTTCATTGTGACTTAATTATGGGAGCTACTTAAACCTAACTAACCTAAGGACATCACACACATCCATGCCCGAGGCAGGATTCGAACCTGCGACCGTAGCGTTCGCGCGATTCCAGACTGAAGCGCCTAGAACCGCTCGGCCACAAAGGCCGGTGGTTAATAGCGAGTTAACGGATTTATCCAGCCGGAAATCTCTTCTGACTGCCACAAGGTTCCAGAAGACAAACTATTCCTGTAGAGGCCACTTACGGCTGGCCAGCGGGGGCCCTCGTCCTTTCTTCAGTGAGTATCGATCAGACAGTCTGACAAACTCATACAGCAGAACAACTACACTACTCACGATTGACTACAGAGATAGAGTTAAATTAACATGTGTTAAACCACCCATTCACTGGCCGACCAGTCGGCCAAAACCGCATGCCGAACTGGTCTGTCCTGACATATTACTTATTGTAGTATACGATTTTATAGTGGTCGGGTCCAGGGTACAGGTGCATCAGCTCCACCAGTGCACTGATACCTGATAGCACACTCCATCCTTTTCCTTTCTCTTTTTGACATGGTGAAACTGCCACACGACTAGGAGCAAGTACTGTCTGCCTCATAGTCATCATGTGCCCACACACTGTCAGGAGCCCATTCACAAGCCGACAATTTGGCCGACCCCCACTGAGGCAGTCGCCGACACTTCTGACTCTGTGTGGGCACACTGTGATTGCGTGGCAGATGCTGTCTGCACCCAACCGTGCGTTTTCACGATGCCAAAACAGAAGAGGAAAGGGCCTTGTGTGGGATGGCAGGTAGAGGTAGGGGTTAGCAGGTAGCGGTGCACTGGTGGTACTGAGACACCCAGACCCTAGAGCTGTCGCAATATAATCAGTACACCACAAATGCAAGTGAGTAGGGGCAGACCATCTGGTCAGAGGGGTTAGCCAACTCACAGCCCAGTGATTGGGCGGCTTTAGTGGCTCGACCTTCGTAATCCATTTTATCACCAACAGATATTTATCGACTGGTAGATACATGATGCGCATTTGGGCAAAATGAATCACAAGCAACGAATTCTCAGTCTCGTCAGTCCATCCGATAGGTGGAGGTAAAAGTGTGTGTGGACCAAGACTACACATCAGGTTTCCCGGTTTATACAGCAGAAATTCGCCATCCTCCCACCATGCAGTACGAACGTCATATTGTCCTCATTTGTCGTCTGGAACCTTGTGGCAGTCAGAAGAAATTTCCAGCTGGATAAATCTGTTAACTCAGTATTGACTGCCGGCGGTTGTGGCCGAGCGGTTCTATGCGCTTCAGTCTGGAACCGCGCGACCGCTACGGTTGCAGGTTTGAATTCGGCCTGGGGTATGGATGTGTGTGATGTCCTTAGGTTAGTTAGGTTTAAGTAGTTCTAAGTTCTAGGGTACTGATGACCTCAGTGCTTAAGTCCCATAGTGCTCAGAGCGATTCGAACCATCAGTATTGACATTTTTATGTTAAATTTGTATAGCTTTGATTGAGTGTTAGTAGAACCTAAATCTAGCTAAAAACTAGATAAATTCGGTGCTGGAATGGGCGACTATGAGCTTCCAATATCCTCATTGATCTCCACACCTTAACTGTATGCAGATTGCCAAAAAGAAAATAACGGCGTGGGATAACAGTACACAGGTCTAATGGGGTATGTAGGGCGTACTTCTATCGCATCAAGAAACTATTAGCGAAATTATGCCCCATAACCGCTTTTTCACCTGTGTAGTCCCTTCTAAAGTATTCATCCATTTTTGTTAGTGCCTAATTACCTCAGATACCTTACTATTGACCTTGAGCCCCTTAAATTAATTTTTCTTTTCTGCAGTTTTTCTTTCGTTGGGTTGTGTTTTCTTGAATCATACCTCCCTCCAAAACACAGTTCAAATGCATTTTCCTCCAGAATCCGATGGAGAAAATCAACTCGACAGCCAATAGTAGTCACGCTACCATCAAGCTCTTGACCTCTTTGAAAATGGGAGCTCGATACAGCAACTATCCAAAGCTACCGAGTTTTCAGTGGCTGGCTTAAGGAAATGCCTTGAAATTGGTGACTGTAGTGAACACGACGGTCGATTCCTTGAAATTATTTCATTGAAGGAATAACAAGCAATAGTGAATGTATTACGTTGTGACATAGATCAATACTTGTTCCTCACGGAAAAACTTGTTTAATGTAGAATCATACAACAGGTTAAAATCTGAATAATTTGCTGTTCAGCCACGCAAAGCAGCTAATACAATGGAAATCACGCAACTGTCATATTTCGGTACTTCATAAAATCTACCTGCGCTTGAATGCCACTATGTGACTGGAATACCAAATTGGTTAAACGTGCTACAGGACTCACGTAACTGGAATACCTGCTAGTAATGCAAATTATTTTGAGAGCTGACTGTGTTGATGGAATGCAAAACGATGCCGAAGCGATCGTATGGGGCTACCCCCAGAGGCCTTCTGTATCGCCTGTTCGTAGGTGTTACGGTCGGCCTTCAGTGCAACAAACCTAACGTTCATGTAACTATAATGGCAAATTAATAATAAGGCAACGCTATAATGAAGCAAACGCTTCACTTATGGACAAATTAGCGTGCACTGCACGACCGCTCATACCTCATCCGTCAAGCTGTCTTGCTGTTAACAAGACCTGTAGCACTCGCTGAGTACTTCTTCGCCATAAAGTGCTTAATTCTAATCAGCGTCAATGTAACATCATTGTTTAGTACAAAGAACCACACCTTTCGTACCGCTATTAATTTGATTACGAAAATAAAGTAGCAAGTGCTATAAAAGTACTCACAATTACACAGCTTTAACTCTTCTTAATATATCTCAAGGTTAGATTCGTGATATGTACCCCTTTTTGCTGTCTGCTTACGTTGAGCAATGATCCGTCAGAATGTCATAATTATTTTATTTCTGTAGCTGTAGCCAGATGCCGTTCTTTCCTGCCTTATATCCTAAGGTGGGAGGAAATTTAGAGAACATCGTTCTGATTTGTGTTTCTTGTAAGCTGTATTTCTTTTTTAATTGTTTGTGTGTTGTATTCAGAGGAAGGAATACCATCCACGAATTTAATAAGAAAACTCTGAAAAACTGCCTAAAATTATACTGGTACTTATCTCGCAGAAGCCGGCCGGACTGGCGCTACAGTCTAGAGCCGAGCGACCGCTACGGTCACAGGTTCGAATCCTGCCTCGGGCATGGATGTGTGTGATGCCCTTAGGTTAGTTAGGTTTAACTAGTTCTAAGTTCTAGGCGACTGATGACCTCAGAATTTAAGTCGCATAGTGCTCAGAGCCATTTGAACTATTTGAACCATATCACCGAATACATCAGACTAGGATAGATTTGATACTTAATTTAACATATATTCTCGAAAGTTAACGCCTTCTTCGTTAAGGTATGCGATAGATGACAGTGAGAAAGAAAATACGTGTACAGCGCCATCAATGAGATCACACCTGGATTAGAATTGTGTCTCATCTTCAAGTTGGAAAATAATTAATTTTTATGGAATAACAGATATCGAAAACTCACAAGCAAAAGTACTTCAAAAATACCCTAATACAAACAGGCTTAACGAATGTTTGTTAACCTTTATGATTCTTAACGGAATAATGTTTCAGAATGGATACTACATTCCATAAGGTTTTATTGTTACAGCAGGTAATGCCGATATCCTACCACCACATATGGTCTGACAACCACTCAACCACCTTCAGCTCAATATCTGCCGTTGAGGACTGCTGACGCATGTCGCTAAAGTCATACTAACACTTGGCACGGAGCCGTACACTTACATGCACCCACAATCTACCGTGAACAGTGCCTCCTGTCGAACTATTCCACCTGAGACGAAGAGGCTGGAGAAGAAATTCAGGTGTGAACAGATTAAAATTACTTGTCACTATGCGTTTTCATAGACGGGCGCGCGGACTAGCCGCGCGGTGTCAGGCACCTTGCCACGGTTCGGGTGGCTCCCCGCTCCCCCCGTCGGAGGTTCCACTCTTCCCCCGGGCATGGGTTTATGTGTTGTCCTTAGCGTAACTTAGTTCGTTACATTAACTAGTGTGTAATTCCAGGGACCGATGATTTCAGCAGTTCGGTCCCATAGGAACTTACCACCAGGTTCTCTGGACGTATAATGTTTTCTTTCTGCAGATATTAACGAAATAGCTGGGTCCAATGCCATATTCAATTGAAAGCGACGATCACAGTTAGTAAAATCTTCCACCAAACGTAATTCTGCAGTATACATAGTAATTCCAACCCAGAAGGATATAGCCGTGGCCAAGATTTCTGTGGCCAAATAATCAGTGAAATGACGTGTGAAGTTACAATGCTCGGCTATAGCCTTCTTAAACAGGCTGGTATGGTCCTTACGTTCCACGCACCTTTGACGTACTGTACATATGGTCTGACTCAATGAGAACTTTGACACACTGGCATGATATTCTGTAGACCCCACCATTTCGCAAACTCAGATCATCACTTACAGAGCCGAGAGAACCACAGGTCGCTGAATAAGAAACCTTAATTTGTTGTGAACTAAACCTGGACCGATTTGCTAACTTAAAGTTTGTGTGTCCTGAACAACGGAAGTGGTGTAGTTCGGAAACGCTATCAGATTAAATAAATGGACAAAACTGTCTATAATTCTCTAACATTATTGAATAGACCTTTACCAAAATAATTCGATACCCCAAAGTAATAAACTAAAGATACTGTCATGTGAAATTCTGTATTGCGCAGTGCAGTGAGCAGTGCTACAGTGCGTGACGTCACTGTGCGAGACTGGCGTTTCCAACACACAAAACTAAGAGAGTAAAAATGCCACATAAAATTGCTGGTCGAGATTTGAGAGAATAATAAATAAAATGTTTCTGTAAGATTTACGTATGCAAACTGACTAAATTAAATTTCAAACGTTAGATAATACAGATATGATTGAGTCTGTCTGCAAAAGAAATGGAATGTGGTCTGACTGTGCCTAAACTGAACATAATAATAATTTGGGAATGCAAAGCTTAGCTGTGAATGATCTTATTGTCTTCGTTATGATGTAAGCTAATCCTAATATATTTTGATGGTGTAGGTGACGCAACAGATACTCGGTACTGCCCGAACTGACCAACATAAAAATGGTGTACCGCAGCAAATCTGCTAAATATAAGGTAAAAGAAAACCTTGCGCTGTGCAACGCAAGGACGTCGAGCACATTAAGCTTGAATCACTGTGTTCTGCAAAGTGTAATGTGGCGACACACATAATCGGAAAATAAACTTTTGTGAGGAGGTGGAGGTAGATATAGAACTTGCTAAGTGATTGGAAGGAAATTAACACTAAAAAAAAAACAGACTGTGAATAACGAATCTCATTCTTCGACAATTACTGCGATCTTTACAAAAATCACTTCATATAATGAGTATTACTCTGTCAGGAGATTAATTACTGAGATAGTAAATGAATGGTAAATCTATAACTTCTGAGTGTGATCTATGTAAACTGATATGTTTACTTTCTCATGTCTGAACAATGAACGTAACTAAGCCCAACCAATAAACTCAAAAGATAATAAAACTTTATATATTTTTTGAAACACATCGTAAATTACGCGCAATCAAGCAGTGCAGCGACAACAGTACCTGGAAACCTTCAGTTTTCAAGTTAACCGTAACCAAATCATATTTCCAAAATTCCACATACTCTGTACTTTCATCTCTGAGCTCTGCTAGCTATTCTCAAACCGCTTGGTACAGTGGCGAACACCCGAGTCACTCACTAACTAAGCGCTGTTTGAAAGCTGCAGCAACGACAGTACTACAACCTCTTTGGAATATCACGCTGTATCGACTATTGATATCCTGTGTTACGAAAATATCCAGTATAGAGTGTGAAGTAGGACACATCGAACGAAAATAAAGCTTACATAACGTTTTTTGAATCCAAAGAAAAATCTAAAGTCTCTCCCCACTTTACAGGTTACAATTTGGCAGTATGGAGAAGTAAAATTTATATTGAATTTCTAAAGAAGAGAATGAGTACAATGACTTTAACAACTAACAAAAATATTGTTACATTTCCTACTGATGCACTTAGATTTTTGATCATATCGGTTAGAAGTACATAGAATATGACCTAAGCAATAAATATCTAAATATCCAACGCATAGAATAATATGGAATCTATTGAACAACGGAAACGTAAGATACTGTTCATCTCAAGGAGTAAGTACAAGTATGTCCTAAAGTTGTCACACACATGTCACACCACTACACGTCAAGATTCTCCAATGTTTACCACCAAGAATGAACTCAGTGGAAAGTGTGGATCTTGTATATGTATGGAAATTAGAAATCAAACTCGGGAAATCAGTTATGCGTCCTGCACTGACAACCCATCTAGCATCTTCTCTCGATCAACAGGGACTGGCACATCATTTATAACATGGGTGCATGAAACAACACATATTTCCATTACGAGCAGACTCAGTAAGACAGGTGGAATGTGTTTATTAGTGACACCTCACAAATCCATCATGCACACTGATGCATCTGCTAATGGCTTACTTGCACCACCAGACCAGTACTGCAATTCATAATACCACGAATGTTCAATTCCCTTCTGATGACAGCACAGGTCATCGCATTTGCACATGAAATGGCATATTGTCCAATCTATTTGTAGTGGTGGCAACAGCAAGGGGTTAGCATTGTGTTTGTCCACCCCTGTGTGTGTATGTGCTTTGGTGAAAATGGTTACATCGCTGGCAAATCCAACAAGCTAACATGAAACATTACAGAACATACTTTACAACCTAAAATTTAATAAGCTGTACAAGCCAAAATAAAATGTTCCAAACATGAGAAATTACATCTGTAGTAATTTATGAATCTAAACAGACGTAACCAATTGCCTCATAAAGATGTAGTACAAACACGAAAGTTTAAAATGGCGTGATTCATCAGGTGCTAAAGTAAAACTGCCCATGCAGAGCAATAATGAGAAATAAGCAAACACGATATTCCCAGCAACTGTACAGATAAAAAGTTTCAGATATGAAAAAAGAAGAGATGATTGAAAATATGGTTAGCTATTCAAAATTGTTACATAGAGTAAGTAATGGTAAGAAAGAATGAAAGACAAATATTAGTTGTGTGCATATGCATAAGATATTTTTAATATTTTATCCTACTAGAAGCAGAACGCAAACAACTACTAACACACTATAAACACACAAAAGGATACAGAACAGCTGAACTATCAACATGTAGGAGGATGAGGAACAACCATTGTTGAGCTATGGAAAAGGCTAGCAAATGCAAAATGCTGTTAGAATGTCATTAGCCACCAGTCAGTCACAAGAAAAATATCTTCAAATATCATCTTTTGCCAACGAAGAAAATTTCATGAAGGTAAATGTGGTAATCCAAGAAAACTTAACTCATTAAATAAATAACTCTGTAAGTGAACTGTTTTGTTGCCGCACTTTCTGTATTTTGTCTCGATAGGATCAAACTAATTGATTGAAACATAAATTACCTAAAACTATCACTAGAAACAGTGAGAGATTAGTAACCAACAATTATATTTAGTGCACTGAACTTATAAAACTCCTCATTTCCTTACATACTTCATATTAGCTTTCTTCTCATTTCCATTATTACTGTAGCTTCTTACAACTTCAGTTTCATACACAGCTGACCACTATGAAATAACAAGTTTTTTTCAGTGTCGTATTTCATTTGTCTATGTCCTACATCTTATTTCTTCAAATAATATCTTTACTTATAAGCATGTTTGTTCTTTCAATATTCCACAATACCTCATTATTCATTTACCTTCATACCATTAACTTGCTTTTCCAAAATGATCAATGTTACAGTTAGACAGACATCCACCTCTACAGATTTCCTCTTATTGCTTCACAGATCTTAAAATTAGACTGCAGCAAAAGAAGTGAATAAATACCATCCATCACATGTTAAATTTCTCCAGAACACTTACTAAATGAAAATTCATGTACCTGTCCACTCTTTCTCCAAGATGAGAGCTTTAGGTTGGCATATATGGTAGCTCAAATAATTCATTAGCATCCTAAATTTCATTTTCGCTACTATTATTGTTCCTAAAAGGCTTAAAATAATGTTGTCACAAGCAAATGTCTCTACATAAGCTTATCTTATAGCACGTGGTGTTAAGCTATCCCTTGGCGGAAAAATTAATTTTAATATAAAAATTTAAGACATTGTATATGTTAAGAGAAAAAAAGAAAAATAGCCTCTGTATCTTGTACTCCTTTGTTTTTTCTTATTTTTCTACTGCGAGAATCAGAATTATATTTATTATTTACCTCAACATGTATGTGCAATTTTTCTGTGTATCGTTCCTTAAAATAAATTTTTTCACTGTGGCTTTCTTTTTAGTAATAAATCCCTTAATCATGTAAAACGACATTTAAGTACATAGCAAATTAATATCAGTAAAGTACCATATTCCCTACGTTACAACACAATTCATTTGGGTGAAAATTATAACAATGGGCAACCAACAAGCAAATAACAATCAGTTGGGCATACAGATACACAAAAATGAAACATGTTTGTTAACTATTCAGCAAATTTTGTTGAGTTTTACTCAGTAAATGGTTTGACATGGTGAAGTTCTCTACTCTTTTATCCATGTGAAGTTTCTAGTGAGCAAATACACTCTTTGTGGGCAGATTTTCAGAATCCTAGCATTTTCAGATTCACAACTTGTTAGTCTATTGAAATTTATTATTGCTGTGTATCTTTTTCATGTTTCACTTTAACTGTCTTTTAATTTTTTATGATGCACACCTTTACAGTAGTCATTACTTCCCACATTATTTGCTGATCCTACAAGATGTAGAGTCACTCTACTTGCACTAGAGTGGTAGCCCTGCGCCTGCTACACGGACGTCTGAGTCACAGCTCTTGTACAAGATAAGTAATTTAAGTAGTAATAAACTGTTTTTTAACACTTTAAACTGATTTATTACGTTAATTATAGTGCTCTGCAAGCGTACCATTAAAGGTTTTTGGCTTACTCACGTATTTTCACAGTAATTACGTAAAGTTCGTTTTGTTTACATATCGCGGCCAGGCCGAACTTTTGAGTTTTCAGATTAAACTTCATACCGCAATCTTAAGTGCATTTACTGATAGTTTAGTGTGCTAAATACGTTTGCTGCCCTTTTATATCTGTAGAGTATCGTCATCTCTTAAGTAATTTCCAGTAAAAAAAAACTTCTGAACCACTGTTTACATAGTCGCGAGTAGGCCTAATTTTTCGTACACGTATTTTCATTGTTTTCCGGTAACTTAATTGTCTTTCTGTCACTAAAATCGATTTGTACCATGAGTGTAAAGTGCCTGACGTGCCGTAGGATCGTTAGCTCCGGGGTCTGGTGTGATGGATGTAGTAACTTCTTTCATTGGGGCGACTGTAGTGGAGTGGGAATTGGGAAAATGAGCGAGACTCATCAGTGGTTCTGTAGGCTATGCAGTAGAGATAGGAAGATTGTGGAACAGGAGGGGAACATTGCTCCCCTTCAGGCTGAGTTAGATGAGGCTAGGCGAGAACTGGGCAGGTTAAGGGGGGAGAAAGGTAAACAGGGGTGGGAAGTGGCAACAGGCATGAGGAACAGGCCAAGAAATTCTTCTGACAGCTTTGTTATTAATGTACAAAATAGGTTTGACCTGTTGCCTCAGTCAGAAACTGATGAGCCTCTCACAGAAGTAGATGTAGACAGGGCTCAACAAGCTTTCAGCAGCAAATTGATTAAGAATGTAGGGAAGTCTGCAAAGAGAAAGAAAGTCTTGCTGCTAGGTAGTTCGCATGCTAGGGGTGTGGGCCAACTTCTGCAGGATGAATTAGGGTTGGATTACCAGGTCACAAGTTTTTTCAAACCTAGTGCTGAACTTGGGCAGGTTACAGAGGATTTAGGTTCACTATGTAAAGGTTTTACTAAGGAAGACACCGTGGTTATTGTGGGTGGGCCGGGCAACAGTATTGACAGAGATCCGGGGTACAGCAAAAAGTGTGACCTGGCAAAGATTGCATCGGCATCGAATCATACCAGTGTTGGGTTTGTGTCGGTTCTGGAGCGCCACGACCGACCTTATTTGACCTCTTCTGTCAGGAGAGTTAATTTGGAGTTGGAACGGCTACTTGGATCTGGTGCAGGGTCACACATTGGTGTGGTTCCTGTTGATTCACTCTGTAGGTGGGACTATACTAGACATGGCCTACACCTCAACAGGAAAGGGAAGGGTAAACTGGCTGGGCTGATAGCAGGAAATTTAAAGGGGGAAGGAACTACATCTCATGGTGGAAACTCTTTTTTAGTGTAAGATCAGTGTCCAGTGGGAAACTCAGCCAGGCAAGTACTAAATATGTTAAAAAAGTCCAAGATACTCACAAAAGTAAAGTGAAAAATAATGTCAGTATATTTCATCAAAATATTGGGGGATTGAAGAATAAAAGTACTAAAGATGTTAAAAAAGTTCAAGATACTCACAAAAGTAAAGTGAAAAATACTGTTAGTATATTTCAACAAAATATTGGGGGATTGAAGAATAAAGTTGATGAGCTTCTGCTTTGTTTAGAAGATATAGAAACCAAGAATGTAATAGATATACTATGCCTGTCTGAGCATCACATTGTCACTGATATGCAAAAGGTTAGCATCAATGGGTACAAATTAGCTGCACATGTAAGTAGAGATAATATGATGAGAGGAGGAGTTGCCATATATGTCAAAAGCTTCCACAGTGCAAAAAATTTAGAAACTAAAAAATTTTGTGTACAGCAACATATGGAAGCATGTGCCACTGAACTTAAACTAAATGATGGCACTTTCATAATTGTAACAGTGTATAGGTCCCCCTCAGGGAATTTCCAGCTATTTCTAGAAAACTTGGATGCTTTGTTGTGCTATCTGTCAGACAGGGGGAAGCAAATTATCATTTGTGGGGATTTCAATGTTGATTCCCTGAAAGAGTGTAATAGGAAGAATGACCTTTTAGTATTACTCAGTTCTTTCAATTTGAGCTCCATCATTGACTTTCCTACTCGGATAGCAAAGAACAGCAGTACATTGATAGATAACTTTTTTATAGACCAAGATAAGTTTAAGGACATAAATGCTTATCCTGTTGAGAATGGTCTTTCAGATCATAGTGCACAGCTTGTTACAGTACATGACATAGCTCCATGCAGTATAATAAATCAGACTTTCAAAGCAGTGCGTTCAATTAACAATATAAATATTGCAAACGTTAGGGAAAGCCTACAGCAGCTAGACTGGGATGAAGTGTATAAGGAACCCGATGCAAACTTGAAATATAACTTATTTCACAATACATTTTTAAGGGTATTTGAAAATTGTTTTCCCAAGAAAATAGTTAAACATAATTCCAAGAAAACATATAAAAAACCTTGGCTAACTAAAGGAATAAGAATATCTTGCAACTGTAAAAGAGAACTGTATCTAACAGCAAGAGGGAGTACTGACCCCGAAATTGTTCAATATTATAAAAAGTATTGTGCGGTACTAAGAAAAGTTATTATAAAGTCCAGAAGCATGTGTATCATGTCTGAGATCAGTAACTGTGATTATAAAATTAAAGCAATTTGGAATATTATTGAAAGGGAAACAGGGCAACCAAGAGCACAGGAAGACTTTAGTGCAATAAAACTGAATGACAAGTGCACTAACAAACAATCAGAAATTGAAAATATTTTGAATAATCATTTTTTAAATGTTGTGGAGAAAATAGGATCTAGATCTTCACTAGAAGAGGCAAGGCTATTAATAGAAGAGGCCATACCTGCGCAGTTTGAAACAACTGTTATTCCACCAACCTCTCCCTCTGAAATCAGTAAAAGAATAAACTCACTGAAAAGTAAAAGCTCTTACGGAATTGATGGCATTTCCAGCAAAGTACTTAAAGCTTGTTCCCCACAGATAAGTAGGATTCTCAGCCACGTATGTAATAGCTCTTTGGAGCAGGGTGTTTTCCCTGATAGACTGAAAAATGCCATTGTAAAACCATTGCATAAAAAAGGGGGATACGTCGGATGTCAACAACTACCGCCCAATCTCTCTTCTGACAGCTCTATCAAAAATTTTTGAGAAAGTAATGTATTCAAGAGTAGCCTCCCATATTTGTAAAAATAAAGTACTAACAAAATGTCAGTTTGGTTTTCAGAAAGGCTTTTCAACAGAAAATGCTATATATGCTTTCACTGATCAAATATTAAATGCTCTGAATAACCGGACATCACCCATTGGTATTTTTTGTGATCTCTGAAAGGCCTTTGATTGTGTAAATCATAGAATTCTTTTAGATAAGCTAAATCATTATGGTTTGAGTGGGGCAGTGCACAAATGGTTTAACTCATACTTAACTGGAAGAATGCAGAAAGTTGAAATAAGTGGTTCGTGTAATGTTAAAACAACAGCTGATTCCTCAAACTGGGGTGCTATCATGCACGGGGTCCCACAGGATTCGGTCTTAGGTCCTTTACTGTTCTTGATATACATTAATGACTTACCATTCCACATTGATGAAGATGCAAAGTTAGTTCTTTTTGCTGATGATACAAGTATAGTAATAACATCCAAAAACCAAGAACTAAGTGATGTAATTGTAAATGATGTTTTTCACAAAATTATTAAGTGGTTCTCAGCAAACAGACTCTCTTTAAATTTTGATAAAACACAGTATATACAGTTCCGTACAGTAAATGGCACAACTCCACTAATAAATATAGAATTTGAACAGAAGTCTGTAGCTAAGGTAGAATTTTCAAAATTTTTAGGTGTGTCCATTGATGAGAGGTTAAACTGGAAGCAACACATTGATGGTCTGCTGAAACGTCTGAGTTCAGCTACGTATGCTATTAGGGTTATTGCAAATTTTGGTGATAAGAATCTCAGTAAATTAGCTTACTATGCCTACTTTCATTCACTGCTTTCGTATGGCATCATATTCTGGGGTAATTCATCGTTGAGTAGAAAAGTATTCATTGCACAAAAACGTGTAATCAGAATAATTGCTGGAGCCCACCCACGGTCATCCTGCAGACATCTATTTAAGGATCTAGGGATCCTCACAGTAACCTCACAGTATATATATTCCCTTATGAAATTTGTTGATAATAATCCAACCCAATTCAAAAGTAATAGCAGTGTGCATACCTATAACACCAGGAGAAAGGATGATCTTCACTATGCAGGGTTAAATCTGACTTTGGCACAGAAAGGGGTAAATTATGCTGCCACAAAAGTCTTTGGGCACCTACCAAACAGCATCAAAAGCCTGACACATAGCCAACTAACATTTAAAAATAAATTAAAAGAATTTCTAGATGACAACTCCTTCTACTCATTGGCTGAATTTTTAGATATAAACTAAGTAAAAAAAAAACTTAATCATTAGTGTCATGCAATATTTTGTGTAATGTAATTTCTTGTACAGACATCTTTTATTAACCTGACACGTTCCACATCATTACGAAGTGTCGTATTCATGATCTATGGAACAAGTATTAATCTAATTAATCTAATCACTCTTTTCACTTAACTGAATTCCGCCATTCCTCTTGACTACATAATGGCAAGGTTTCCAACAACTTCTGCTTATAACATTCTCTATTTTCTTCATGTCCTGTCTTCCTTTTCTCTATTTCTCTTTACTTCATAATCTTCCCACCATAATTTCTCACCTTTCTTGATACACATCATCACTAACTATTATTCTCGTCTATCCTTGCTTCTTTTCACTAATGGCCTAATTCTTTTCCTTGCTACTACTCACCAAAACTCCTGTCATCAGTCACTGTTCCTAAACAACAGTAAAATCCCCATAATTCTTACTTGCCCAAAACTACTTTAGTTAATACATTTCCAATCTACCATACCATTACTGCTTCTTATCCATAGTCCCAGGTTTCCTACACAAAGATTCCCACAGTTAATTGTCTTACTGATGTTGCTTTCCAGACACTCATCTATTACTAACTTATTTTGTCATCGTTAGGCACTATATCTCTGTTTAATAATATAGTCAAATCGGGTGTTTAGCTACTCTAGAAAGCAGTGTACAATACTAAAGATAGAAGCAGTTATGCAACAGCTTGGGATCCCAAACAACAGGTTTCCGTGAACATACGAGGTGTCAAGACCGTGGTATTACTTTCTTGGTGGATTTTCGCGTTGAGGGTGCGGCGGCCGCACTTTCGACTGTGGAAGCTTAGAGGTAAATGTTGTCGGTCTTCGATTTAATCGAAAGATCTGTTCATTAATTGGCCAACGAGAGAAATTTTGTTTCCGAGAATGATCTGCCTTTTTATCTGTTTCTGAACGTGTTTCATTCTTTTGACTCTGTTTTGCTTCGTTGCTAGAGGATTTTGCCTCAATATGATTTCTTTTAGGCTGAAAGTCATCTTGGAACTCTTTCCTAATTTGAGATGACAAATTCTGCATGTGTGCTTTTGTCTCTTCCACTGACCTGATTGTCATTTCTGTCATTGATCTACTTATTACTCTCTTCAGTGCCCACATCGTATTTTTCAGTGATCTGTTATACTCTTCCTGTGATTCATTATACCAATACACTGTCTTAATAAATTCTTCATGTGGCCTTATTATCGCTATCACTGAATCCAAAATAATGGCGTTATCAGATTCAACGCAAGAGTGGACAGAAGGCAACACAAGTTCAGTTTTGGTTGTCATTAAACCGGTTCTTAACAAAAATTAAATGCTACAAAAAAGATTCCTATAAACCCCAAAAAAATATAACTTTCAATCACAAGCTCTGCACAAAAGATAAATCGTCCTACATAGTGACTAATTAGGAAATATGTCAAAACACGTAAAATTTGTACACTATGGTGATCAATCCTTAGCGCAACTCTGCCTGACGGGTGTTACTGTGCCCGGCCAGCAGTGAGCAGGGGGCGCACTTGTGGAGTAAGCTTCATCTCTGTTGCGATGTCTTTGTTTATGTAGAAATGCTGTGCAGGTAGCACGTGCTTGTTGGGCCCTGTAATACAGGGTATTGAAGGACACTGTGTCAAGTGAAGTGACAAAACCAAGTATTGTAGAGTCTCGATTTCCGAGCTAAACCAGCTGCGGCAAGGTCGTATAAGCGGGAAGGTCGCATAACATGGTAAATAATACAAAAAAAAAAACAGAAAAATTAAACTAAAGTAGGCCAAATGAGTTAAACATTTAATACAATAGAAATTAAATTACACTTAATAGATATTTACTGTGTGAAGAAGTTAGTAATTGTCTTTTGTTTGCCTGCTGCTTGCCATTTATTTTATTTTATTTTTTTTTTTTTGCCGCTAAATCACGTAGTCTCTTAACAAGTAAAACCTCGGTACGATATTTCGACCAGTTGTACATATTTTAAAGCAGTTTGTAAGAGAAATCTTGGGCGCACTTTCCTCCACTACATCCTCTTCTTCGTCTTCTTCTTTTCCGTTTACCACAATGAATATTTCTTCATCTGTCACTTCAAATTCTTCATCTTGGACAATTCATTCATTTATGTCATCTTCTGTGGCGTCAGCACATCCCGGAACTTTTCATAACAATTAAAGCAGAGTAGTATTTTCTGGTTCGAGCTGCTGCAGTAGATTTTCATCAACTGGCGAATTTTTTTATTTTCCTATAGCAAAATTTTCCAGGATTTTGAAATTGTATTTGCTACAACACCCTACCAAGATTGGACCACGTCATAAGCTACGTCTTTCAAACTAATACGGCACAACTGCTCTACCATGTTTTCTCCCTTGTCCATAGCATTAATTAAAGAGGAAAGCAAGTTTCTGCGGTAGTTCCTCTTCAGTGTCTCTAAGGTCCCTTGGTCCATAGGCTGACTTAAGGATTTGACATTTGGAGGCAAAAGCAAGGCCTTTATATCTTGATCATGAAGTTCATCTTCATTAGGATGACAAGTGGCATTCTCTAGAAGTATCAGTGCTTTGCGGGGCAAGGTGTTGGCTTTCAAAATCTTTTCAGTTTGTGGCACGAACTCGTTAAAAAAAAACCATTCTTTAAAAATATCTGAGCTCATCCAAGAATTTTTTTTTGGTTGTAATATTTCACCAGTAAAGCATTTTTAGATATATTTTTAAATGCTCTCTGTTTTTTTGCTTACCTGTCATAGACAGTTTCATTTTCAAATTTGCTGTGGCGTTGCTGTATGCAAGAATTGTCACTCTTTCTTTGCTGCGTTTGTAGCCTGGCAATGCCTTTTCGGCCTTTGACGCTAATGTTTCTTGCGGTAACATTTTTTAATTGAGACCAGTCTCGTCGCAGTTAAAAATTTAATAGCCTGTTAACTTTTCCTTGTCCAATACCCCGTGAAGTTTATTTCTAAACAATGGAACAGCTTCAAAATTTGCTGAAAGCTTTTCACCACAGACATTAAGTTGCCGAATTACGTATCTTTTCTTCCACCTATCGTGCCAGCCTACACTACCTGTGAAATCAGGTTCACCTTCGTTTAGTCCGTTACGAAAACTTAAGACTTTTTCCTGCAAAATAGATCCCGACGTGGGTACACCGTTATCTCTATGTTGCGTAAACCATAGGAACAAAGCTTCACTTACTTTTTCATAATCACATTTTTTCATGGTTTTTCCGATCGTCCAAAGCAGCTGTGATTACTCGCTGAGAACACCACTTCTCAATTGCACTGCGGTTCCTTTTCCAATCTCCAACTGTTGTTTCCCCGACATTATAATCTTTAATAAAGTTTCACCATTGTCAATTTATTTTATAGCCTTAAGTATTTCTTTCATTGAAACGACCACCTTTGTCGTTTTTGAAGCCATCACCACAAATTTTTACAATAAACAAAGTGCAACACGTCCACTCCACTACAGATCTAAGTTAGCACTGAGGAGTGAGGAGTAGCAGACGGCGACACTGAACTGAGTATCAACAAACAACACATTAGTCACTGACCTGTCATCGGCTGGGGCACGGCCGGCGCGGTGAAAGGGTCGGGTAACACAGAAGGCCGGATAACCGAAGACAGCATAATCGAGACTCTACTGTATTTGACAAAGAGTATTCACGTGTGATTCATATGTGCGTACAGAATCAGTACGTGCAGTAAGGAGATCATTTCAAGGGTAATTTCCTGACGCCCAAGTTCTTATTCGGAGTATAATTCATTGACTAATATAAGATTTCACGAATTTGGAAGCGTTGCTGACAGGAAACATAGACAATCACTAACAGTACTCACAGAAGAAACTCTGGATAACACGGGGCACGCTCTGGAAAGCTGTCTTTGAAGACCATTTCGGCGTCTTTCATCGCAAATGGGAATTTCCTGTGTCTCTGTTCAGTCGACTACAAATCTACCGCCACATAAAACAACTAGGGGTGCAAGAATGTAAACTGGGTGACCCAAAAAAAAAGGTCCCACTTTTGTGATTGAATTCTGAGTAGGGTGCATGATAGCGAAATTGTCCCTTACCTAACTTTATTTCCGGACGAATACGTTAAATCACGAAGTAACCATTGCTGGATTCTTGAATAGCCTGACGTACTGCAGCACAATGGAAAAAAGGAAAGAAATAGAAGTGTGTTGCGCTGTTAGTGGTAAGAGAATAGTAGGCCCTATTTTGCCAGGAACAGTTAACAGAGTGATTCGTACCGAGAACATTTTGAGGACCTTTTTGGCCAATTAACTGATAGAGAACATGCTTTTGAGATCTTTCAGCAAGATTCTGCAACGGTACATACAGCCAAATTCTCATTTCTGGAAATTCATGATATATTTCAAGACAGAGTTATCAATTATTGTATATGAGCGCCTCGTTCCCTCCGATTCAAACCCACATTGATTTTTGTCTCTACGGGATTGGGGAACCAGAAAGGAAACGTGTACAAATCAAATCCACACAATTTAGTTGAACTTAAAATCAACATTCGTCAAGAAATTGCTGCCATTTCTCAGAGGGAATTACAGAGAGTAATGAACATTATCCTAAGCGAGTGTCCGAAATGATTGAACAACGAAGCTAGGCAGTTACAGCATCTCCTTTCTTAATATACACGAGTAATTTACATTTTTTTTTGTGTGTGTCTACGTTATGTATGAGGTCTGTTCAAAAAGTTTGGGAACATTCACAATTTCGTGGCAATGGTGTATTGGAGCGAAATGCAGTTGGCATCCCTGCCCACGCCTATTTTTACTGTGTAACTGCCGGAAGTTTCATTGTTGTAGATAGTTATTTTTCAGTGGTGTATGGACCAGAACTGTGTCGCACAGTTCTCGAATTTCGAGGAGAATCGTGTCTGCATGTAATTTTGCGTGAAACAAGAAAACCTTTACAGAGACACACAAAATGATGCATGAAGCCTACGGGGGTGAATACTTAAACCGTACTCTGTGTTACAAATGGTTCACACGGTTTAAAAGCAGCCGGACCGAAGTTAAAGATAACCGTCGTTCAGGACGCCATTCGAAGTTCAGGTCAGGAACTTCAGCTAAATTGTGCATGCCAATCGAAGACTGACTGCCCGAGAGACTGCAGTAGAATGTAACATTTCAGTTAGATAATGTCATGAAATCCTGACACGACATCTTGGAATGCAACGTGTTGCCGCCACGCTCATGCCACTGCTCATGAGGCAAGACCAGAAAGACCCTCGTCTTGCAAACTCTGCAGAGCGTTTGGATCGCGCAAATGAGATCGAGATGTTCCTTAAGATAATCATCACTGGTGATGCGATGAAGGCCTATGGTTATGATGTTGAGACCAAGGTGTAGACTTAACAATGAGTCGAGAAAAGTTTTCGAAGACCAAAAGAAGGTTGTCAGGTAAAGCCAATTTCAAAGCAATGCTGATAGTCTACTTTGACTTTGAAGGATTACTTCGTCATGAAATCGTGCCACAGAGAAGGCCTATTAATTTCTGGTACTACCAGGACGTGCAGTGAAGCCTGCGAGAAAAGGCGAGAAGAAAACGGCGTGAAATGTGTCGAGACAATTTTATGGCTCTTGCGTCACTGTGGCTCAACCGCTCATTCATCTATGTTGGTGCGTGACTATTGCACAAAAATCCAAATCATCGTGCAGACTCATCCAACCTACTCTCCAGACCTGGCCCCTCCGGCCTTCTTTTTCATTTCCGAAGCTGAAAACCCCGTTGGGGGGATGAAAATTTGCATCTATGAACTAGATGAAAGAAAATTCGCAGACGGTTTTTCGCACCATCCAGTAAGACGCGTACCAAGACTCCTTCCGGAAGTGGAAACGTTGGGAGCGGTGTACCCAATTCTGGAGGAGAGCATTTAGAAGGAGAACATGCACAATAACTAAAAGGTGAGCGTAGAAAAATTTTGTGGGTAAAGTTCCCGAATTTTTTGAATAGACCTCGTATGTTAGAAAGACCTCACGCGTCGTACCATATTACATTTAATGGACTTCCACTCATCCGTACCGAGGGCGGTTCGTTTGAAAGGCCGCAGGCCGCGAAAGCGATTGCCTTGGCGACTGATCACCCTGTACAATGGCCTCAGTTTACGTCACCAAAGCTGCGAAAATATCTGGTCAACACCTAAGAAATTCAGGAAAATATAGGTAATAATACATACAGAAAGGTACGCAAAATTCTTACGCTAATATGAGCAATCAATGAAGCGCGTGCGCTATTTATTATTCAAAGTGCTTGATGTAACTTAACTGTGGAGTATTTTCATCAGACTACTAAAATCACCAAACGCTCCTAAAATATCGCATCCTAGGCAAAGGGATCGCCAGGTATAAATTATATCAATAAAATAATACTAATTTTTTGTGAACTAAACCTGTACTGGTTTCTTATCTTAAACTTCCTGTGCCGGCGTTATAGTCCTGACAATGCAAGAGATGTAAGTACGGAAACGCTATCTGATAAAATGACTCCCGGAAAGTAGATAAAATTTTTGAGTGTATTTACACAGACCAATAGTTTGCTTAAGAAACTGTTCTGTGAAATTCTATATTGTGTAGCTCAGTGAGCAGTGCTACATTTGTAACGTCGCAATACGTGACTTGCAGTTCAATACAAAAAGCTAAAAGGATAAAAATGCTATAGAAAATTACTAATTGAATTTGAAAAAATAAATAACCAAAACGTTTCTGTTACAGTGCCCTGTGAATTTACGAATGCAAACTGATTAAATAAATTTCTAAACATTCAATAAAACACACGTGAACGTACTCTGCACTGTAAGAATGACACTGTCTGCAAAAGAAATCAAATCGGGACTGATGCTACCTAAACTGATCCTGATAATTTTGAAATGAAAAACAGCCATAAGATTAATGATAGGGTAAAGTCGTAATACATCTACAATTTCTGAGTGCAAGCTGTGTGAATTGATATATTTAGTTTATCACGTCTGAACAATCAAACAAACTAACCCAAATAGAGATAAAATCCTACTCAAATTTCCCATTTCCAAACACATCATAAATTACGTACAAGCCTGGGAATCTTCACTTTCATTAATCTTCATCAAATCATATTTCCTTAATTCCACATCCTCTGTATCTTTATCTTTGCGCTCTGTATACTGTATCCAGAGTACTTCGTATATCAACAAAAACCTCACCCACTTGGTTCTGCTAGAATGCTACAGCAACGGCAGTGGTAGTAGCAACTGAAGATGGCATTGCTTGTACTCAGAACTCAGAACTCAGAACTCTGCAGCTTAGCATACAGTATCGACTATTGAAAACCTGTTTTTGAAAAATATCCGTTATACAGATATGAAACAGCACTCATCAAATGAAAATAAAGCTTACCTCACTTTTATGAATACCAAAAATAAGCTAGAAACTTTGCAACTGGATACATAAATTTTATTTAGGATTCTGCTTAATTTCGACGAATATATCTGGCGTTGTAAGTGGTCACGTTTCTTCTTACTTGAAGCTGTGATAGTCTGGTTGGTTGGTTTGTCGGGGTTGAAGGGACCAGACTACAAAGGTCATCGGTCCCTTGTGATAGTCTACCATATTTGGACACAGATTGTACATTTTAGAGCTTCTTTCCAAAGCAAAAAAACCGCTCAGGGACAAGTCAACCTTTCTAAAGCTGTCCAAGTCGATTGTTGATGACGTTATCATGAAGTGGAAACGCGAAGAGATACATACAGAACCTAGAGTGGTAGGTGCCAAGGGACCAAAAAGATTATGGAAGTTCGTAACCATCCAATATAGGTGGAGTGAGTGGGAAGTATGAATAAATACAGCATCAGTTTCCAGGGAATATCTGAAACAAGATATCTTAAAAAAGAGAAATTTTTATTATAAAAAGAGCAGATCAAACAAGCAACTTTCAGGAAAACGTGTGCCTACTTTTTAACAACCGATTTGTCTACAAGTGAACAGTATATTTACTGTATACTGCCTACTGAAGTGAAATTTACTCACAATTTTTATGAAATAACGGGTAGTAACGGTTGCACACTTGAACCGAGAAACCTGATTCTGTGCTGTTTCTATACTGCAGCACCATAGGAGGAGCAACATGTGCGTGAGTTACTAGAGTATTTCGAACGCGTTCCCCTTCAAGTAGCCTCCCAGGAAGTAATGGCATGGTCTGAAAGCTGGCAAATAGCCTCACGGTGGAGCAGGGAGGGCAGGCAATCCATTCCTTCTCAGGCGCACCAGGAGTAATGTGGGCCCTTGAAGCGGTTCCACAGAAGCCCTCCAAGGAAGTAGAAAGCATCTCACTACACCTACAGGATCGGAATTACATCATATGCATTTCGACAGAATGCAAACTGGTTTTACTCGAAACTAAGAGTTTCATACACGAGACATTCAGCCGCTCTTCCGGAAATTAAAAAGACGGAAAGTGTTGCGCCGTTATCACCCGGTGTAGATAAGTAGATCTTGGCGTGACGTCACGTGTGCTGGTCTGCTGTTGAAATTGCTCGTCAATATTTTATGAAGTTTTAGTCTCGAGTTATTTTTTAAAAATATTTATTTGAGTTAATATTTGCTGTGAAAGTAACTTAATAGTGAATTATCATTAACCTGAGTCTTTATCCTGTGTTATTGACTCGAGTGGTCTGTTATTCGTGAGTGCGCTTATGTAGTTCGTGCAAGTCTCATGCCTCAGTAGTGTGTCTACATTTTGCGGCTTGCAGTTGCAGTTGTAGCGGTTATAAAGCTAAGTACTGACAAAGTTATTTGTGCACTGTTATACAGCTAATAAAGAGGTTTCTGTGCGTTGAAGTCGTTTAGTAAATTTAGTGCTTCAGTTTTAAGCTAACGTTCCTTGTTTCTAGTGAAATATTTGTGTAAAATTTTCATTCATTGTTTTAACTTCGTTCAGTGTTGCAGTGGCTCCTTGAAGTTTTGGTTTAAGCTAATAATTTTGTCAAGTTTTGTTGGTATTGGCATTAGCTGTGATGTAGTAGTATTAATAAAAGTAGTTGCTTTCTTAGTAGACACAGAATTTCGAGACCGCCAGTGTTAGATCTATAAATAGTTAAACTGGTGTAACTGAATTTAGGTAGCGTAGACGTATCGTCTTCTTTTTAGTAACTGTAAAATTTTACTATGAGTGAGAAGTATGGGCTCTGTCGTAGGTTTTTGTTTAATGGGTTACGGTGTGGGATTTGTTCAAAGTATTTTCATTGGGGGGAATGCAATGGGGAAGCCAGTGGGCATTATAGCGAGATCCTCTCTTGGGAATACAGAATCTGTAGTAGAAATAAGTTGATAGAGGAGCAGGAGTGTAAAATCTGTGCCCTTCAGGTGCAGTTACAACGTGCAAAGAAGGACCTAGATAGGTGGAGGAGGATGAGGGGTGGTGGGGAATGGGAACTTGTAGCTGGTAAGAAGGCTGCTAGGAGGAGGAGGTATTCAAACAGTTATACTTTGCGTATCTGCAATACATTTGAAGAACTGTCAGAGTTGAGTGGAGAGGAGCCTCTTGAAGCTGTAGATGCAGGGAACATGCACCAGACCTCAGCTGTTAGGAGGCCTGGCCAGTACTAAGTCTGACAGAAAGAAGAAGGTCCTGGTGCTAGGTAGTTTGCATGGTAGAGGTGTGGGCAAGCAGTTACAGAAAGTGTTGGGGAGTGAGTACCAGGTCACCACCATTGTGAAGCCTAGTGCAGGGTTGGCTCAGGTGACTGACACCATAGGGAAGGAGGATCAGGTAGTGATAGTGGGTAGAGGAAGGAACAGTCTTGATAGGGATGGGGAATATGATGTAGATGGTGACCTGGTAATGATAGCTAGTCAAACTGATGCCACTAACGTGCATTTCGTGCAGATGTTTCAGCGTCGTGATTGGCCTCATCTTAATGCGGCTGCTAGGCGCATTAAGATGGGGCTTAAAGAGGGCGCTGATGGCAGAGGGCATGGCTCAGATTTCAGTGGTGCCAGTTGGCTCTACCAAATTTTGGAAATTTGTGGTAAGGTCTTATGGGAACAAATTGTTGAGATCATCGGTCCCTATGCTTAAACACTACTGAATGTAACTTAAACGAACTTAGGCTACGGACAACACACACACTCATGCCTGAGGGAGGGGTCGAACGTCCGACGTGGTGGAGCCACACGGACCGTGACAAGGCACCTCAGACTGCGAGTCTTTGGTTCTATCTGTAGATCGGGTTTCACTAGGCATGGTCTCCACCTCAATAGCTATGGGAAGGGATAACTGTGTAGTGGGTGGTGGTGGGATTACTCTTAGAGATATTCCTGTAGTGGTTGGTGTTGGAGCTGCACCTTTTTTTAGATTGATGTCAGTTGATAGTTATACCTGCTCAAAGGAAGTCCCTCTTACGATGAACTCACCTTCAGAGGACGTCATGTTTCCTAGTATGGAAGGAATTAGCATATTTCATCAAAATATAGGAGGTATTAGAGATAAAGTTAGTGAACTGCTTACAGATGTTGACTCTGAAATTATTGGTACATCAGAGAACCACTTAAATAATTTGACAATTCAGAGGCTTCCTTTGCCAGGATACAGATTAGCTGGCTGTTTTTCAAGGAGTTCCTTGCGGCGTTGGGGAGTGGCTATGTACGTAAGAGAAAAAGATAACAGTAATTCATTTGAGTCCATAAACGTATCACAGCACTGCACTGAACAGATATTTGAATGTTGTGCAGGGGAAGTTGAATTTAGTGAAACTAAGCTTCTAATTGTTGTTTATAGGTCCCCTACCTCAGATTTCAGAGCATTTCTGCTCAAAATGAAGAGGGTTATTGATTTACTTTGTAGGAAGTACCAGAAATTAGTAATATGTTGGTGACTTAGCTATCAATTTAGTATATGGTGGTGCAAGAAGAACGATGCTGGTGCATCTCCTAATTCATATGATCTGATGCGGTTTTTTTTCCAAGTAGGGTGCAGTTGAAAAGTAGCACTACCATGGACAATATTTTTATTCATTCTTCATTAGTAGATGAGCGCTCTGTTAGTAAAAACGTGAATGGCCTTTCAGACTGTGATGCACAAATTTTAACACTAAAAGGCTTTTGTACTCAAAGAAATGTCACATATAATTACAAACTATGTAGAACAGTTAATCGTACAGCAATGGAGAGTGTTTTAAACTCTGTCAAGGAACCAGAGTGGTAGGATGTTAATAGCTCCAATAACACAGAAAATAAATACAGTGCTTTCCTGAACACATTTCTCATGCACTTTGAGACTTGCTTTCCATTAGAAAGTTCTAAATGGGGCACTAAAAGTAATATCCAGCCCAGGTGGCTAACTGTGGGATAAGGATATGTTGTAGAACAAAGCAGGAATTATATCAAAACGTTAGAAGTATTCAAAATCAAGCTACAGTAGCCCTTTACAAATAGTATTGTAAGATGCTTAAAAATATTATTATTAAGGCAAAGAGAATGTGGTATGCAAATAGAATAGCTAATTCACAGGATAAAATTAAAACCAGTAGCAAAAGATCGACGATATAAAGTCAGTTTGTAGTAAAAATATTTCTGTTACTGATAAATCAGATATATGCACAAAATTTAACAATCGATTTCTGAGCATTGCTGGTGATTTTAGTTTCTACAGGGAATCATATAACTTTCTTGGCAAATGCAAGATTGATGTCTGAAACACTCCTCTGTGATACAGACAAGGGGAGGTTTAGTCAATAATTAAATCACTGAAGACTGAGGACTCTCATAATTATGATGGACCGCGTAGAAGAATATTAAAGTACTAGCCTTGTATTTAGCCGTATTGGTAACGTTTCCTTTATGAATGGCTAGTTTCCTGAATCATTAAAGTACTCAGTAACAAAGCCACTTTATAAAAAGGGAGAAAGGGATAATATAGATAATTTTAAACCTATTTCTATAACCTCAGTGTTTGCTAAAGTTATTGAAATGACTGTGTATGTAAGAATAATTGATCATTTTATATCACACGATTTGGTATCAAATGTACAGTCGTTTAACAACTGAAAATGGAATGTTCTCTTTTCGTTGTGAGGTACTGGATTGGTTAAACAAAACGTTTCGAACGCTAGGAATATTTTTTTTATGCAACTAATATGTTGTATTGCGATGATCACAAAATATTGCTCCAGAATTTGGACCATTATGGAATATGGGGAGTAGCTCATAATTGGTTCACCTCTTACTTTAGCAACTGACAGGAAAAGGTAATGAGAATGGCTGTGATATGGGTCTGAGTGGTTCAAAATGGTTCAAATGGCTCTGAGCACTATGGGACTCAACTGCTGTGGTCATCAGTCCCCTAGAACTTAGAACTACTTAAACCTAGTAACCTTAGGACGTCACACACATCAATGCCCGTGGCAGGACTCGAACCTGCGACCGTAGCAGTCACACTGTTCCGGACTGTGCGCCTAGAACCGCGAGACCAGGTCTGAGTGGGGTCAAGTGGGATGGCACAGGAATCATTGTTGGGCCAATCCTTTTCCTTATATATACTAATGATATGCCCTCTAGTATAAGCAGTAACTCTAAAATATTTCTCTTTGCTGATGACACGAGCTTGGTGGAAAAGGATGTTGTGTGCAACATTGGCTCAGTTTCAAATATTGCAATTCATAGCCTCAGTTCATGGCTTGTAGAAAATAAACTAATACTAAATCACAGTAAGACTCAGATTTTGCAGTTTCTATCATACAATTCAAAAAAACCTGACGTTTTAATTTCAGAGAAGTGGCACATGATTAGTGATACTGAACAGTTCAAATTTCTGTGCACAGATAGATCGTAAACTGTCATGGAAAGCCTACGTTCAGGATCTTGTTAAAAGAGATAATCCTGCCATTTTCACTAATCGAACGGTATCTGAAGTGAGTGATCGTTCGACACGAAAATTTTTCTGATTTGTTTGTTTTCATTCCCTTATGTAATATGCTATTATATTTTGGGGTATCTCTTCCCATTCAAAAACGATATTTGTGGCCTAGAAATGGGAGGTTCAGGCAATATGTGATTTAAGTTCACGAACCTCTTGTCGACCTCAGTTCACCAGTCTGGGTGTTTTGACATTGGTCTTTGAATATATACATTTCTTACTGTCATTTCTTGTTAACAATATTAGCTTATTCCCAAGAATAAGACGCTTTCACTCAGTTAATACTAGGCAGATATCAAACCTGTATTTCGATCGGACTTCCTTAACTCTTGTGCAGTAAGGTGTGCAATATACTGCTGCATCCATTGTCAATAAGCTACCACACGAATTAAAAAATCTTAGCAATAATCCACGCGCTTGCAAATCGAAACTGAAGCGCTCCCTCATGGGTCACTCCTTTTATTCTGTCGAGGAGTTCCTTGAAAAATTAAGCTGTTTCTCGTTGTATTGTTGATTTCGTTTACTTAAACTTATTGACTTTTTTCGGGTTCATAAACATGTTAGTTTTCTCTGTTATTACTTTCATGTTGTAATTTCATGTACTGACACGTTTCATCATGACCTTGGATATCAGCTCCTCAATTTGGACCTACGGAACTTGACCTATAAATAAAATAAAAAACACACGTAGCGAGTTCTTGTCCACCCACTTCGAAACTCGTGAGGATGTTCGGCCATTATAGCAGAAGAGCACGGCTTTTACGTGCTCACTCACTTTTGATAGCAAAATAATTTTTGTAATAACTTAAGCCGCTGTTTGACACCATCCTTGTACTGATCACGCTTACAATTATTATGAGACGCTACTACATCTTTTATTGAACACAAATGTTAAACAGTTTAGGCTATGTGAAGAAATCATTACTAGTAACGAAGCGTATCGAACCAATTTTACACGTAGTTCATAAACAGCAATATGCAGTATAGAAGCAGTCTAGACTTTTAAGAAGGGTAGGACGTCAAACGGGCCGACTTAGAGCAGGAGAGGCACCACAAGACGTTTTAATTTTCACTGTCTATACTTTCACAAATAAATTCATAGAACTTTGTCAGTATCACCAGGAAGGATTCAGGATGCACACTAAAAGGAGTGGAAATTCAAAAACATAGCAAAAAAACTTTTTTACATGTGAAATTTCACAATATTTTTACTTACTATTGGCCGTATTTGTTGTTATAGCTACAGTTTTCTTCACAAGAAAGAGAGATTCTTCGAAGAATTTTACACAGCATACAAACAGTACATACAAGTGTGTGAAACTCTCGGATTTATTTAATTTATGAAAAGATGAATGAGCTGTTACATTTTAAACCACATGTTTAGAAAAAATTCAAATTTTGTAGTTAATTATCTTAACTTTTACCACAGTTTTTAATAGATTTGGAAAATTCTAGAGTTTTCGTTAAGGAGTTTGTTTTTAATATGCAGTGAAAAACTCATCGCAGAATCTCTCCTACCTACAAAGAAAAGTATACCTAAATCAACAAATGCAGCCAACAATAAGTGAAAAACTTATGAAATTTCAGAAGTAAATATATTTTTTTGTTTTTGAACTTCCAGTGCTGTGAGTGTGAATCCTGAATCTTTCCTAGTCATGCTGACATAGTTTTATGAATTTATTTGTAAAATTATAGACGGTGGAAATTAAAATAATTTTTTGTAAAATTATACACACTGGGAATTAAAATGTCCTGTGGTGCCTCTCCTGCTCCAAATCGGCTCGTTGGATATCCTAACCACCATAAATGAATATTGCTTCTGATTATAAAGATCTACATACACGTCTGAGAAATTACATTTGAAAACAATCACCTCTGTTACCCACTATCTTTTCTCCGACTATGTCGTAAGTTCGAACAGGGCATCTACCACGATTCAGTTGTAAGGTATAACTTGCATCGTCTCCGTGAGTCCGGGGGTTAGAACAGGCCCAAGGTACTCGTGCCTGTCGTAAGAGATGACTAAAATGAGAATCACACATTTTGGCCTTTATGTGATGGTCCCCTGTAGGATATCTTCAAAATATTTCCGAAGAGCAGTCCAAGTGGGGAAAGGCGCCTTATACGGTGCATCATGTCCATCATGCCTTGAAATCTGTAGCCCGCTTTCTCGCCGTCGCATTGCAGTTCCGCTCATTCTCTATCTCTTGGGCGAGGACACCCACCTGGGTGCGTTTCCACCATGCACTATGGAGAGTCGCTTTTTGCGCAGACCTTAAACATTTACTTGTTTGCACCTGATATTCAGCACAGTAGCCAGTCCCTTGCGGTGGGGCCACCATGTATCCTGTTGGTTGTAGCCCCTATGACAACACACGTTTTGCTCTGCTGATGCCTGCACCGTTAACTCCTCAAGTATGCCATGGAGTAGATGCCTTTATCCCTGGGGCATTTGGACTCCCTGTAATGGCCATCGTCACAGGTAGCTTATGCTACAGCTGGGTGGCCCCGTAGGAAGGGCCCTGGTCGGATTGGGTAGCATCATGTTGCGATACATGATGAAGTGTACCACATCATCACTTGCTGGTGATCAAACACCAGCGGTCTCTAAGCGTTCCAAGTCTCAGTACAATGCAAGGAAGTATGACCCTAAACCATTCCCCTCCCTGGTCATACCATGGGAGGAACGCCAGGCTAAGGATGGCAGCGAACCTTTTTCTCCCTGGTACCTTGTATGTACGAGAACTGATGGGGATTCCTTTGTTTCGATGAAGCCACAGTTATTTATAGACCATTTAGAGGTCGAGTTTGGGAAGGTGGAGGGCTTGTCCCAAATACGATCTGGGTCAGTCTTAATAAAAACAGTATCTTCTGCCCAGTCACAGACATTAGTCACCTGTGACAGGTTTGGAGATGTTTCTGTTACCATCACGCCACATAAGAGCTTAAATATGGTCCAGGGATCTTCTTTAGTAGTCCGACGACAAGCTGCAAGTCAATTTAGAGCGGTGAGGTGTCCTTTTTGGGTAGCGCGTCCATTGGGATGTGAGGGCTAATCAGATAGTACCGGTGCCTTTATCTCGGCCTTTGAGGGTGACACCTTACCCGAGAAGGTCAAGTTGATGGTCTACAACTGTGATGCCAAGCCATATATCCCCCCCCCCCCCCCCCCGACGTGGCCCGATGTGGAGCTTTAAGTACTGGAAGTTCGGCCATATGGGAGATCATATGACGACCTGAGTAATAGTGACCACTTCCCCATCTTCCTGTCGC